>NC_138990.1:3183200-3600700 GCF_964341445.2 Mesoplodon mirus | reverse complement strand
ATTTCTCTAAAATTCGTGATTTTGAGCATATTTTCATGTGCTTTTTGGCCATCTGTATATCTTCTTTGAAGAAATATCTATTTATTGTAAATCTTCTGTCCAAATTTTGATTGGGTTTTTTGTTTTTTTTGATAGTGAGGTGCATGAACTCTTTCTATATTTTAGAAATTAATCCCTTGTCTACTGCTTCATTTGTAAATATTTTCTCACATTCTGAGGATTGTCTTTTTGTTTTGTTTATGGTTTACTTTTTTGTGCAAAAGCTTTTAAGTTTAATTAGATCCCATTTGTTTATTTGTGTTTTTATTTTCCTTACTCTAGGATGTGGATGAAAAAAAGATCTTACTGGGACTATGTCAAAGAGTGTTCTGCTTATTTTTATCTCTAAGAGTTTTATAGTGTCCAGCCTTACATTTAGGTCTTTAATGCATTTTGAGCTTATTTTTATGTATGGTGTGAGGGAGTGTTCTAATTTCATTATTTTACCTGTAGCTGTCCAGTTTTCCCAGCACCACTTATTGAAGAGACTGTCTTTTCTCCATTTTAAATTATTGCCTCCTTTGTCACAGATTAGGTGAACATAGGTGCTTGAGTTTACCTCTGAACTGTCTATCCTTTTCCATTGATCTATATTTCTGTTTTTGTGCCAGTACCATACTGATTCCTCCAGCTCCATTTTTCTGTCTCCAGATTGCTTTGGCTAATCGGGGTCTTTTGCCTTTCCATACAAATTGTAAAATTTATCATTCTAGCTCAGTGAAAAATGTCATTGCCAATCGGATAGGGATTGCATTGAATCTATAGATTGCTTTGGGTAGTATGGTCATTTTCACAATATTGATTCTTCCAATCCAAGAATATGATATATCTCTCCATGTGTTTGTGTCACCTCTAATTCCTTTCATCAGTTTACAGTTTTATAGGCTTAGAGAGTACAGGTCTTTTGTCTCCTTAAGTAGGTTTATTCTGGGTTATTTTGTTCTTTCTGTTTCAAAGGTAAACGGGATTTTTTCTTGATTTCTCATTCTGATCTTTCATTGTTAGTGTATAGGCATGCAAGAGATTTCTGTGCATTAATTTTGTATCCTGAATCTTTACTAAATTCATTGATAAGCTCTGCTACTTTTCTGGTAGCATCTTTAAGATTTTCTATGTATAGTATCATGTCATCTGCAAACAGTGGCAGTTTTACTTCTTCTTTTCCAGTTTGGATTCCTTTTATTTCTTTTCCTTTTCTGATTTCCATGGCTAGGACTTCCAAAACTATGTTGAATTTTAGTGGTGAGAGCAGACATCCTCATCTTGTTCCTGATCTTAGAGGAAATGCTTTCAGGTTTTCACCATTGAGAATGATGTTTGCTGTGGGTTTGTTGTATATAGCCTTTATTATGTTGAGGTAGGCTCCCTCTGTGACCACTACCTGGAGAGTTTCTGTCATAAATGGGTGTTGAATTTTGTCAAAATATTTTTCTGCATCTATTAAGATGAGCATATGGTTTTTATTCTTCAATATTTTTATGTGGTGTATCACACTGATCGATTTGTGTGTATTAAAACATCCTTGCATTACTGGGATAAATCCCACTTGATCATGGAGTATGATCTTTTTAAAGGGTTGGTGGATTGTGTTTGCTAGAATTTTGTTGAGAATTTTTGCATCTATGTTCATCAGTGATATTGGCCTGTAATTTTCTTTTTTTGTGTGTGATATCTTTGTCTTGTTTTGGTATCATGGTGATGGTGGCCTCATAGAATGAGCTTGGGAGTGTTACTTTCTGTGCAATTTTTTGGGAGAGTTTAAGAAAAATAGGTGTTAACATTTCTCTAAATGTTTGATAGAATTCACCTGTGAATCCATCCCATCCTGGACTTTTGTTTGTTGGAAGGTTTTTAATCACAGTTTCAATTTCATTACTTGTGATTGGTCTGTTCATGTTTTCTATTTCCTTCTGGTTTAGTTTTGGAAGATTGTACCTTTCTAAGATTTTTTCCATTCTTCTAGATTTTCCATTTTATTGGCATATAATTGTAGTCTCACAGGATCCTTTGTATTTCTCTGGTGGCTGTTGAAACTTCTTCTTTTTCATTTATAACTCTGTTGATTTGAGTCATTTCCCTTTTTTTCTTGATGCTTCAGGCTAAAGGTTTATCAATTTTGTGTATCTTCTCAATGAACAAGCTTTTAGTTTAATTGATCTTTGCTATTTTTCTTCATATCTTTTTCATTTATTTCTGCTCTGATTTTTTAATTTTTAAAAATGTATTTCCTTCTACTAACTTTGGGTTTTTATGGTTCTTCTTTATCTAGTTGCTTTAGTCATAAGTTTTATTTGAGATTTTTCTTGTTTCCTGAGTTAAGACTGTATTGCTATAAACTTCCCTCTTAGAACTGCTTTTGCTGTGTCCCATAGGTTATGGATAATTGTGCATTTATTGTCATAGTCTCTAGGTATTTTTTGATTTCCCGTTTGATTTTTTCAATCATCCATTAGCTATTTTATAACATACTGTTTAGCCTCCATGTGTTTGTTTCTTTTTTTACAGCTTTTTTCCTGTAATTGATTTCTCATCTCATAGTGTTGTTTTTGGTATGTTTTTGGCATGATATGATTTCAATTTTCTTAAATTTACTGATGTTTGATTTGTGACCCAAGATGTGATCTATCCTTGAAAATGTTCCATGTCCACTTGAGAAGAAAGTGTATTCTGCTGTTTTGGGATGGAATGTTCTATAAATAACAGTTAAGTCTATCTGGTCTAATGTGTCATTTAAGGCTTGTGTTTCCTTATTGCTTTTCTGTCTGGATAATCTGTCCATTGATGAAAGTGGGGTGTTAAGTTCCCCCACTATTATTGTGTTACTGTCGATTTCTCCCTTTATGGTAGGTAGTATTTGCCTTCTATATTGTGGTGCTCCTGTGTTTAGGTGTATATACATTTACAATTGTTATATCTTCTCCTTGGATTGATCCCTTGGTCATTATATAGTGTCCTTCCTTGTCTCTTTTAACAGTCTTTATTTTAAAGTCTATCTTTTCTGATATGAGTATTGTTACTCCAGCTTTCTTTTGATTTCTTTTTGCATGGAATATCTTTTTCCATCCCCTCACTTTCAGTCTGTATGTGTCCCTAGGTCTGAAGTAGGTCTCTTGTAGACATCATACATATGAGACTTGTTTTTATATCTATTCAGCCAGTCTATCTCTTTTGGTTTGAGCATTTATTCTATTTACATTTAAGGTAATTATACATTTGTATGTTCCTATTGTCATTTTCTCAAATGTTTTCGGTTTGTTTTTGTAAGCCTTGTTTCTTCCCTTCCTTTTTTGTTCTCTGCTTTTATGGTTTGATGACCATCTTTAGGTTTGTGTTTGGGTTGCTTTTTCTTTTTTGTGTGTATATCTATTGTAGTTTTTGGTTTGCATTTCCCATGAGGTTCTGATAAAGCAGTCTATATATACACAAGGTTGTTTTAAGTTGCTGGTCTCTTAATTTCAAATACTATTCTCATTTCCTGCATTTGTATTATTTTCTCCTGGTTGCTGGTCTTGATATCGTATCTGTGTATGGATGATTTCCTGCTCTTATTGTATGTTTGCCTTTACCAGTGAGCTTTCCCATTTGTGATTTTCTTGTGTCTAGTTGTGGCCTCTTTTTTTTTTTTTTTCCTTCCCCTGCCTAAAGAAGTGCCTTTAGCAATTGTAGTAAAGTTGGTTTGGTGGTAGTGAATTTTCTTATTTTTGCCTGTTTGTAACACTTGTGATTTCTCCTTTGAATCTGAATGAGAGCCTTGCTGGGTAGAATATTCTTGGTTGTAGATTTTTCACTTTCATCACTTTGAATATATCATGCCACTCCCTCTGGTCTGCAGAGTTTCTGCTGAAAAATCAGCTGATAACCTTATGAGGATTCCCTTGTATATTATTTGTTGCTTTCCTCTTGTTGTTTTAATATTTTTTCTTAGTATTTAATTTTTGTTTGTTTGATTAATATGTGCCTTGGCATGTTCCTCTTTGGGTTTATCCTGTATGTAACTCTCTGTGCTTCTTGGACTTCAGTGACTATGTCCTTTTCCATAGGTTTAGTTTTTGTTTTGTTTCTGTTTCTTTTGTGTGTGTGTGTGTGTGTGTGTGTGTGTGTGTGTGTGTGATATTTTTATTATAGGTGACTTCCTCCTCTTTCCTCAGTGTATGCTGGCTGTTACCCTTTGGTAGAAGGTTTGACTGGTGTTGTGGTCAGAGTGTGCCCTGGGTATTGATTGGGGCTACCCTCTTGCTCTGTGGTTGTCACTGCCCTGTCAGGGGCAGTTTCTGCTCCCTAGTTGCTGGAGTAGAGGCCCCCAGATCTCTTTCTTAGCTATGTTTCTGATCTGTGGTGTGAGGTAAGTGGGATTGAGGCACTCCCACTGGGAGAGAAGCCACTGAGTATCCTTCCTCTGTAGATTTTCACCTGTGAATGTGCTATGTTGTGTTCCCTTTGGCCTGCTGTGCAGGCTCACAAAATACACTGCTGTTGTCACTGTTCTCAGTCCCAACTTAACTGTGGGTATGCTGACAGTTGGCCCTGGTGTCTCTCAGGCATTGTTTTTACCAGGCCACCAGCTAATACCCACAGAGATCAAGTTCCAGGACTGCAGTAGTCATGCACCTGGACTTGCTGTGGGAGCTATGGATACGGCTCAGACTCTGGCCTGGCCCAGCCCCCATGTACACACATCCACAAACCCCACAGCTGCTAAAGTCAAGGCCAGTCCCAGCTGCAGGAGCAATTGTTGTCCTTTTGGATGTTTCACAGGCACTGAATTTAGGAAGCCGTCAGCGGAGGTATAAATCCATTGTTGCCCAGCTGCAAGGAGAGATTTCAGCTCTTCTTCCTTAGTCACACGGCGCTGGGGCTCAGCTGTGGTTTCAACCCCTTCTCTGGGCAGATTTCCTAGTAGAGGGGGCTATCCATGCCCTCCTGGGACCACATGGGCAGGTCCTGGTACCCACTGACAGATTTCCTTGTAGCAAGTGCTATCTGCATGCTCCTGGAACAGTGAGGGTTGTCCTGGCACCGCTGACAGAATTTCTAGTGGCAGAAGCTGCCTACCTTACTGGGTCAGTGGGGGCAGGTCATGTGGCCTGCTGATGGATTTCCTAGTGGTGGGAGCTGTCAACTCGTTTCTGGGTTGGCAGGGGTGGGTCTTGGGGCCCGCTGGTGGATTTTTAGTGATAGAAGCTATAAACATCCTCCTTAAACATGGGGGAGGGGCCTGGAGTCTGCCCAGCGGTGGAAGAGGCAGCCAGTGCCTGCCTCTGGAGCCCAAGATGGCAGTGGTGACTTGCACCCATCCTTGAACCTCCTATAGGTGATGTCTTGTTTCTTGGGAATGCTCACAGGGAAAGAAGCTCTTATAGTGGTTCCAACCCTCTCCTTGTGCACCTCCCAATAATGGTACCTTGGCTGTCTGGCTGGCACAGGCTTTTTCCTGGCATACCCTCAATTGCCATAGCCTGGCCTCTTCAGGCTGTTTCTGCACCTAACACCGGTCCTCTCCTTGAGACTGATCTCCAGAGCCTGAGCTTCAGTACCTGACCCCCACCAACACTGACAGAGGAGTATCTCATGTTGAGGAGTGCAGGGTGGCGGTGCCAACCCTCTATGCAGATTACTCTCGGTTTTGCATTCTGAAGTTCCCTCTCCATCCAGGATGATCTCCTTGCTGGTGAGGAGATGTCCCTGGGTGCAGGAACATTTCGTCCTTCACAGCTCCCTCCCTGGGGTGCAGGGCCCATCCTGATTCCTTCTTTTTCTTTTTCCTTTTTTTCCTATGTGGTTACATAGAGGTTTTCTTGTCTTTTCAGACATCTGAAGTCTTCTGTTGGCACTCACTAGCTGTTCTGTGTGAAGGTCCACTAATAGATGTATTTTCAATGTTTCTATGGAAGAAGGTGAACTCTGCTTCCTACTCCTCCATCATCTTGATCTCTCTCTTATTTCACTTTAAATTTTCATGGTATTTCTAGTCATTGTACAATTGTACATTCAAATCCAACCTCAATAATTTATTCCATGTTTTCTATGACATTTCTATGAAATGTGTACATGACTTATTGTCATTAGCTTTAAAATGAATGTGACAAGGACAAGGGTAGGGAAAAGGGCAGGGAATGACAAGAACCTGTAGTCAGCTGTGACAAAGAGTGGAGACTGCATTTGTGTTTGGACTGACCTGGTTCAGGGACAATTAGCAGTGCTCTGAGTTGGACACTAGCAACAGGAGCAGGAGAATTTGTTCCATAACAATAATCTTTGTAACTGTTGGTGGTATTTTTAAACTTCAAAAAAGCATATTTGATATCTACCTTCATGACTTAGTGGTAAACACAATGGGGCACTTGGAAATATCAGTGGAGCTGAACCTTTGAAAAGTGTTATGAACTTCTGGATAAGATGGCTATGTGGAATATTGAGTGCTCTCTTTGTGACACTATTGATGGACATTATTTTCTTGTTTTAAAAATAACACTCTTGATCTTGTTTAGCTCTACATATTACAGTATTGCTATGGGGCAAAAAAGCTATATTTTTTTGCTTGAATATGACTGTTGTTTGTGTGTGTGTGTCTGTGTGTGTGTGTGTGTGTTTTGTCTTGTTTTTACTTAATGTGTTATTTATTTTTATCCCGTTTTGAGTTGCTGGTTTTTAGTTTTGGATGACCAAATCTTAGACTCTCTGTATTTTCATTTCAACAATTAATGTACTTGCATTTGTACTCATTTGTATCTCATTCTGCTACCTGTTCTTCTCTTTTTTAAAAATGTTTGGACTGTTTCATAGGACAGATAATCAATTCCAGATGACATTACAACATAAGACTAAAAGGATTTTTAAAAACAAACTTTCATTTTAGAAAAGTTTTAAATTTACAGAAAAGCTGTAAAGATAGTACAGATTCTATATACCTCACATAAGATGTTCCTACTATTAATATTTTATTTTAATATGGTAAATTTGTCACAATTAATGAACAAATATCGATATGTAATTATTAACTAAAGTCTATTATTATTCAGATTTCCTAGGTTTTAATGTCTTTCTTCTATTCCAGGATCCTATCCGAGACTCATTACATTCAGCAGTTTTATCTCCTTGTAAGGGACCTACTAGACTGAATTTCTCAGACTTTCCTTGTTTGGATGATCATGATGGTTTTGAGGAGTATTAGCCAGATATTCTGTATATAGAATGTTTGTAATTGAGATTTTATTTTTCTCATGATAAGACTGGGGTTTGTTTGTTTGTTTGTTTCTGGATAGGATGCCAACAGAGGCAAAGTGCCATTTTCTTTACATAATTATCAGCAGTACAGAGTATCAATATAACTAATCATTGTTAATGCTAACCTTGGTCATCTGGCTGCAGGTAGTGTTTGTGAGATATCTCTATTGTAAAGTTATTTGTTTTTCCTTTCCCTATTGTACTTCTATGAAGGAAGTCAGTGTGGAGCCCAAACTTTAAAAGTGTAGATTTGTGCTACTTGTTTTTGAAGGTGGTGTATATACATAAATTATTTGGACTTGTTCCGTATAGGATATTTGTCTCTGATCCCTTATTTTATTTATTTACTGAATCATTTATATCCATATGACTTATGCATATTTATCTTACACTTTGGGTTATAGTTCAACATTATGTTATTTATTCTGTTGTTTAAATTGTTCCAAGTTTGGCTATTAAGAGCTCTTTCAGTTGGTTCATCTGTCACTTTCACGTACTCCCATCATTATGTTGTTAATTTTGTTGTTGTTATTGTAAGTACTTCCTTAATTTCTGGCGTTAAAAGATGATCAAGGTTAATCTGTATGTTCTCTACTTCAGCCCTAGAATGAGCAGTTTTCCAAGAAGCTGTGGTTCTACATTGTTTGAAGAATCATATCAACAACCAACATATGGGTGTTACATTTCCTGTTCCTCCTAGGTTGTCAATATTTTATGTCCTCTCAGTGGCAGAACATGGAAACATATGTGTGTATACTAACCTATGTATATACAGATATTTATAAATGTGTTCCTCTATGTCCTACTGATGACTAGTTCATACTGATGTTGCCAACTCTAATCTATTATCACGTTGATTATTCTGGTCTTCTCCTCTTACTTGCCCATCATTTCCAACAGTGAGAAATATGGTTCCCAACATCCATCATCTATTTACTTAAATTTTAAATTCCAGTATAACTTTATAATGGTTTCAATACTATTAGTCCAAACCCCCATGGAAAAATATCTTTATCAACTAGGTTATAATGCTTCTGTAGAATTCCTTTTGCCTTTAGTCTTATAGTCTCCTTGAATTTCCAAAATAGTTTTTCAGCATGTGTCCTCCAGTCTCCCAGAGTGAGATCATTACATTCATTTGTAATACACTGAGATTCTTTTGTCACAGTCTGTATTCCATTCTGAGATACCATGACATCATGAATGATATTTTTTAAAAAATTACATACATTAAACTTCACCTTGTGTTCTATGTGTTTTGACAAATGCATAATGTCATGTAACAACCCAATAAAATAAAACTATTCAGAATAGTTTCATGAACCTGAAGACCTCTGTGTTCTACTTATTAAACACTTTCTCTTTCCCAAATCCACAGCAACCACTGATTTGTTTTCCATGTCTATAATTTTGCCTTTTCCAGAATGTTGTATAAAAGAACCATAAATTATATAGCTTTTTTCAGACTGCTATTCATGGTTCTTTATTTTTTTTTCTATCTTCAGATATAATGACTTTTGCATTGTTTAATTCTTTTTTCTATTAGCAATTTGGAAAGAAAAAGACCAACTTATTCTGTTTAGCTGTTATTTACTTTCACTTTTTTCAAAAACTCATTTAAATCTATTCTAAATAGAAATAAATTTAAACATAAATCAGCTTAAATATAAATCAATTTTCAAATAAATTAAAACATTTTTTAAACTGTGCAATAAAATAATCTTTACCTTTTTTTATGGGATATAAGACAGTTAGCACATTTTAGCTTCAGATTTTATCTTCCTTCATTTTTATGTTTCAGCTGGTGTAATATGATGTTTTAGATAATGTTTACATATTTTAAAAAATATATTTGATAATAGTAATATTAATTATTAGTTCATATATACTTATATACACATTATTTTCTATAATATATGTATAGTCTTAAATATTTTAAATTTGTATTTTTGATAATCCAATCAGAAAATACTTAAGACATAATTTTAAAGTATTTTGTAATCATATCTATTTTTTTCAACCAAAAAGATTTTACGAGTTTTTTTTTTTCTGCAGTTTTGACTAAATTTGTTCTTCATTGCTGTTGATTTCTCTCCTTAAATTTTTAAAGACTGGAAAATTGACCCACAGTCAATTTATGTTGAAGGAGCATCAGTTGTCAAGGATCAATATCTGCCCCCATTGGCTGTTATGCTACTAGTACTTAGATCTAATTACTGCAACTTCAGCTCTAAAATGTTAGACATTCATTTTTTTTTTTTTTTTTTTTTTTTTTGCTGTACGCGGGCCTCTCACTGTTGTGGCCTCTCCCGTTGCGGAGCACAGGCTCCGGACGCATAGGCTCAGCAGCCATGGCTCACGGGCCCAGCCGCTCCGCGGCATATGGGATCCTCCCAGACCGGGGCACGAACCCGTATCCCCTGCAACGGCAGGCGGACTCTCAACCACTGCGCCACCAGGGAGGCCCTAGACATTCATTTTTATGTCCTTCTTCATCAGAAACAAGAATGGAATGGTCATTCTCATACAGTCAGTCAGGTTGGCCAACATTATCTCATATCTGAATCAGAAACCTGAAATTTCTGAGGTGTGAGGTATACTTTATCTTGGTTTTCGGCATGGATGCATATGTTTTCTTATTTTTGAATTCCTTTGCTAATTTCTATGGAAATTTAGGAGACCAAGGTTCTTCAGTCAATGGAATTATATCACCCTGTGTTCTGGAAACTCAAATATGTTTTAGTTTTCTTTTCCTTTGGTTCTTTTGATGAAAATTTACCTTTTTTTCCTGACATTTGAAGTGATTCTAAATTATTTATTAAAGAATAGATGGCTTATAATGGCCAAACAATTTTTGATTAAATATTATCAGAAGCATTACACAGAAAATTTAATTTATATATCTATCTCTATCACTCCTCTGACTGCAAAAAGGAAGATGGGATCTTTCATAAAGGCTATTATTTTAACTTATATTATTAAAGTATGGTAACTTATAAAATGTACATTGTACATTTTTCTTGTTATTGTTTCTGTTTTTCTAAATGTGCTGCACTGTACATAATATGTTATTTATTATTTCTTTATAATTTGAATAATGGAGCAAATTATGAAATTAAGAGTGATTTAAGAGATAACGACTTAAAAATTAAAAGAGCTCCTCTGAGGGAAAAAAGGATATGACATAGTTCTAACATTTAATAACGTTGCATGATCATTTTTTTGCATTTCCACTTGAGGCTAAGAGACATTTGCATCACTAATATTTTACAAATATGTTTTTTTAAGGGATAATATTCCCCAATCCCCAAACAGAAACTAGAATAAAAATTCACTAAGAAGCACTATTTGAGTATAAGAATTCCATCTGTTTTTAAAGGACATTTGTGTGTTAGCAGCAGAGTATTTCTACTATAAAAATATCTTAGGGCTTCCCTGGTGGTGCAGTGGTTGAGAGTCCACCTGCCGATGCAGGGGACATGGGTTCGTGCCCCGGTCCGGGAAGATCCCACATGCCGCGGAGCGGCTGGGCCCATGAGCCATGGCCGCTGAGCCTGCGTGTCCAGAGCCTGTGCTCCACAATGGGAGAGGCCACAACAGTGAGAGGCCCACATACTGGAAAAAAAAAATCTTAATTCTAAGAAAGGTATATAGAGCAAACTTCTAAATAGCTATTATTTACTTACCCAGAATTCTGTCTGAACTGATATTTTTAAAATGTCTGCCTCATAAAAGGCTGATGGTTAAAATTATAGTCCTGAAATGTATATGTTTTAAGATATTATAAAAATAAAAAGCATTAAATATATTTAACACACTTTTAATTACTAACTCTATCTAGTTATAAATATTTAAACAGGATATACCAAATATATTTCATAACATGCATATTAATGCTATTTAATTAAAGAATAGTACCAGCTCCATAAATTTATTGAATACTTGAGATATGAATGCATTTGATCACACACACACACACACACACACACACACACACACACACACTCTTTTTCAAAAAATTGTTGCAGGATGTTATTTCTACTTAGATTGATTACAGCTAAAAACAAACAAACAAAAAAACAGGGGCTTTAGCCTCTGCTGTCTTCACATATTTTCTGTATAACCTCTCTCTTGGTAACTTTTAGTGAATACACTTAACACGAAACAAAAAAATACATATATACACAAACACATTTAACACATATACAAATTTTTACTACTTCTTGTAATCTCAAAGAAAACAGGCAAAGAAATTCAAATTTCCCATTGTATTCAAATTTTCCATAAATTCTTGCCCTGACTTTTCTTTATAAGTTCTGCCTGTGTTCTTTGACTTTACAATGACTTTTCATATTCACAAGTTTCAAGTAAGTTAAAAATTTGAAAGAACTGTAATACATAAAACATCAACATCATCTTCACCATCAACAAAACTCTAAACAGCAGGGTGATCAGATTTGCTTTCATGTATTCCTGTTCATTTCTACTTCTTTTGGCAAATGGAGTTGGGTATCTCAGTTTTCCAAATGAATCCCACTCTTTTGATAGCCACCTCCACACCCTAATCAATCTATTCTCAAGTTTCACAACAGTGATCAAAAGAATATAAAGTTGAGGAGGGATGACTGTATCTGTACAAGGATCAGTGCTGAGGAGATTTTAAAACATCAATCCCAATCCACTGACACATTCCCTTCCTTTTGGCAATCTCTGGCCAGGCTTGTGACTACTCGGACCACATGGACTAAATGATGTTGTGTGACTTCTAAGGCTGAGTCATAAAATGTGATGTAGTTTCTGCCTTATTTGGTTGTAACACTTGTGATTAGAGCGCTGAGAACTAAGGAAGACCAGCCTGAGTCTGCCATGTTGCTAGGAAGCTAAGAGACAGCTAGAGAAACCACACATAACTCTAATCAGCTCCCAAGTGTTCCCGTCATTCAAGCTCAAGTGCCAGACATGGGAGTGAACAAGTATTCTGCAATGTTCCCAGCTGAGGACTCTTCCCAGCTGAGGCTCTGGACACTGTGAAGTAGAGAAAAGCCACCCCTGGTGTGCTCTGTCTACATTTCTGTACCCCAAAACACTGAGCATAACAAATTAGGTGTTTTAAGCTGCTAATTTTGATTAATTAGTTACACAGCTATAGTAACTTTAACAAATGCAAACTTCCTGAAGAATACTTTGAGAAATGGTTCTAAGATACACTGCAGGCTGGTTGAGGGAAGGGCAAGTTAACCCAAGGATTTACTTTTAAATGAAAGGGGTCCCAAGAGTAACAGCCCTTATACTCTCTACATTAGAGTAGCTGAGAGAAGTTATAAATGAGGGGACAGTGGGGATGAGATGCATGTGCTGGAGTTTGAGGGAAGCAAATTTTGATCTTATTAGTTTTTCCTAGCATACATTGGATGTTGGCACAGAGGGTAATACTGTTTCCAACTTGCTTTGTTTTGGCCTACATTCTTAGAAACATAACACACCCTACTACATGGGTCTAATATGTTAAGGTGTGTTCCTCTGAAAAGAAGGCAAGGGTCCCAACTCACTACACTTGTCTAAATACCTAATAAGTAGAAATCTATGAGCATATTGATTAGGTGCCCTCACGCATCTGCCAAGGGTATAGCTTGTGCTGCCCTTTCCAGAAGCATCAGCCTGAAAGGAGAATTGAGCACAGGAATGGCATGGTTTATTTATATTTTTAAGACATTACCTTGGCTGTTCAGTATGGGATAGGTTACAGAAAAGTAGGAGTAGAACTGTAGGGGTCTCTTGCCATAGTTCAGGTGAATCATAACAGTGCCTTAGACTAGGGAGGTCACAGGGGACACAGTCTCACTTTATCTTGAGACTAAACTATAAGAATGGTTGATGGATTGGGCCTGTGGTGAAGGTTGTAGAAAGTTACTCTTCTTTATTTAATTTGTATTTATTTTATTATTATAATGAACTCCTATTTTGTATTTGTTACATGAGTCTCTGTATGTGAGTGTTGTCATTTATATCTTTACCTTTCTTACTGTTAAGACGTTTATCTTTTATTTTTTTAATGATGCCTCTAACTTAATTTTGACCCTAATATATCTCCTTGAGAAAAGTAACCTGTTCACTTTAGTATATTTTGCCAATATTTTTTTCCAATTTGTCATTCCCCTTTTATTTTTGTTTAGGGTGTAATTAAATTGCCATTTCAGAGCATATCATTTTTACTTGCAAGTATTTGGCTTTAAAAACTGCATTCCTGGTCCTGGAAGTGGGCGTCCCGGCCAGAGCGCACCTGGCGCGGGGCCTCCTTGGGGCTCCTCCCCGTCGGCGCCACACGAGCTGGCGGGGGTCTAGAGGGCCAGCGACCGGCGGCTGGGAATGACCCGTCCCATGGGTCCCAGGCACCCTAGCGGCATCTGAGCGCGGAGCAGAGGGAGTCTAGGGAGCCAGCGCCCGGCAGCTGGGAACGACCCGTCCCATGGGTCCCTGGCAGCCCAGCGGCATCCGAGCGCGGAGCGGAGGGCTGCGGACCGCAGTAATATTCCATTGTGTACATGGACCACTGCTTCTTGGTGCACTCCTCTGTTGATGGACATTTTCGTTGCTTCCAAGTGTTGGCTATGGATCATCTATGGTGCCTCAAATGGTGAATATTCCATTGTGTACATGGACCTCTTCTTCTTTATCCATTCACCTGTTGATGGACATTTTGGTTGCTTCACCATCTTGGCTGTTGTGAATGGGGCTGCAGTGCAACTGATACAGCCTGTGTCTTCCCGATTCTGGACTTTTCAGTGTAGCCCTTCTGGCTTTGTGCAAAGTGATTCTTTGTTTTGGACCTGAAAAATGAGTGGCACATGTAAATGCATGAAACATGTCACAGCAGACATCCAACGAGCACTTCAGCTAATGAACGAGGAGCTCCGAGTTCTGGGAAAGAATCGTAAAAGTAGTGTACAATCACAATATCTTAGAGCATCCTTTATATCAACTCCCCTCTATCATATCACCAATCAGTGGTCATCAGCCTATACATGAACTTTGCAGTGACAGAAAACCCAGCACTGTCTAGACAGATCTAGGCATTTCTAGTTGCTACAGCAGTCTATATCAAATTCAGAATGTGACTCCCTGCCACGCATCAGTCCCAGTCTGCCTTCTGCAATGGTACACCCCATGGCACACCTCATCTCTTTTCCATCTGGCACATTTCCCAAACACATGAGGACAATTTTGTTCTTCCTAAAGCTCTCCCATGTCACCCTACTAAATCACTCCTTCCTGTGTTTATGACTTTGAGGAGCCCCCAAGGTTTTCTCATCCCAAGGCCATGACAAGCAATGGCATCAGTGTGCCTGCTACAGATTCTGGGAAAGGGGCAGGGCCACACAAGGGTCTGGCAAATGTGACTGACAACCTGATGTGAGAGTACATGTGAGAACCTCAGCCTCTCTTCGGTCCTCAGCCTCTATCCAATGTTTCTCCATAGCACACTATTGACATTTTGGGCCAGATAATTCTTTTGGGGTGGTGGGGAGGGCTGTCCTATGCCTTGTACGATATGTAGTAGCATCCTGGCCACTACCCACTAGATGTCTGCAGCACCGCCGCCCCCCCCCACACCCCGGATGTGACAAAGAAAAATGTCTCCAGCCATTGTCAAACGTTCTGGAGGACGGGTGATGGCAAAATCACCCTCACTCAGGAGCCACTGCTCTTTCCAATGACTCTGTTCACCCATGAGGACTCAAAACCCTCTCCTCTGCTGGCTTAGCATTCAACTCTCCAGAACGTCTATCGTGTATCAAAATGCTATTTGAAATTTGATAGTACTTATCTCTATAATGGTATCTGATGAAAGTAAAACTCTTTCGCCAGATGTTAAGAACCTCCCAGGTGATTAATCCACGTTTACCTTATCTCCTACCCAAGACACTGGGAATTACAGAAATGATCGGACACCCATTTTCGGTATCCGTTCAGGAAGTACCTGTTGTCTAAGGCTTTTTGGCAACCTGAACAACTGAATTAAAGTAAAATATTCTGCCTGACCATGGCTTTGTGAGACAAGACACACACACACAAAAAAAGAAAACTGCATTCCTCTAAACCTGTTTTTAAGTCTCTAAAGCTAAAGGAACAAACAACAATGTAGGCCACCTGGAATAATTACATTCTCCATCTTCCCTAAATCTTAAAATATTTTAAAGCAAATAAATAGAAAATAATATCTCCAGGATATTATTTATATAATAGGCTTTACTCAAAGCAAATTTGATCTGTTTTCCCAAGAAATATTTGTTCCATCGAAAGATTGAATTGTTCAGAAGGAGTATGTTTTTGTTTTTTTTCCCCCAAAACAACAAGCTTGCGTGATCAACATTTGTAAAGCAATGTCAGATTCCTTCTTCACTTTGTGAATCTTCATTCTGTGTATCTCTAAATGGATAAAGGAAAATATAGTAAATATAAATGATTCTCTTTTAATTTCACCTGTATATGAAAGATATGGAGAAGGATCAACTCACATCTAGAGTAGAGCCTTTATCAACTTCAAATACTGAATCATCAAAGGCCTCCATCTATAGAGAGGGGCCATCCAATTCTGCACATTTACTTGCACATTCCTGAGTGATGTTTGCCTTCCTGGTGTGAGTTCTAACTCAGTGACTGGTCCATGGAACTATCAAAGGATGTATCTTGAGAATATAAATGAATCTCATTTTAAGTGTTTAACTGACATTTATATAAATATTTGATTATTCAAAATTATACTAATTAACTATTAGTAAATGTCATTTGGTTATTCAAAACATGTGGTCAAATAAAACATTATAAGGACCACAGATATTGGCAGTTAGGTGTAGGATAACATAATTTTATTTTATGGTAGAGATTCGTGCATTCTGTGGTGAATGATGCAGGCATTAGAGAAAATTTCATAATTTTTAAAGCTATTTTGAAGAACGTTTTTAAAATAAACTCAATTCACAAGAGCAAGGGAAGATATTGAGGAGTATAGTCATATTTATGTTTATATGTAGAGATAATATGCATAAACATATACAGATCCAAGTGTATATATATAGATAGATATAGATATAGATACATATTTTTTTCAAAGAAGAACAGAAAGGAAAAACTAGGTAGTGCTTACCCTTTACAGAGAGGGAATAGGGGTCAAAGGACAAGGAGACTTAAGTTTAGTTTTATTTTTTTCTTATTTTATTGTATAAGTATTGCACTCAACTTTTTTTACTGTGTGAACTACTTTATTTCAAAGAAATTTTTAAAAAGAAGACAATTTCCATACAAAAATTGCATGTTTGAAGTGTACACTTGTTTAAATTCACACATCCTATGTAATTATAATAGTGGTAGATAACCACTTTTGTTGTAAAGTTCATCTCAAGTTCAGCATTGCATAAAGTAACTGCAAATTTAAAAGAAATTAAAATATTTTCTGCAAACATGCCCACCTGACTCAGCACTCTCACCTCTCTCTAGTGTTTGGGCAGACTTTCTCTCAGACTTTCAGCCCAGCCTAGTTTTGAGTGTGGGTAGATATATTCCAAGGCAATGAAGCATGGCACAGACCAGGCTGGCCTCCCTGGACAGGGAAGCCCTTTCAGTGTCCGTTTACACATCCAGAGTAGCTGTAGCCAAATCAAGATCACCCTAATTATCTTGGTTTAAAATATAAAGTCCATTGTCTTTGTAAGTTAATAACTTAGAGGGAAGAGAACACAATAGCATTTCATATTTCTAATTATGCCATCAAAAAGTAAGAAGTAATAGGAGAATATGAGTTTTTCAAGCAAGGGAAAAACTTGTGTCTTCTTATACTACAAGGAAACTGAAACAAATAAATGAAAACATTTACCTTGTTGAAATTTTATTTCTTGTTTTATTATTTCACAGATAATGTGAGATAAGCCAGTACTCCAAAATGACTCCTATAAGAAAATTGTTTTTGTTTCTATTCCACCCAAATATAACAGGGAAAGGGATTAACACTGAAAAGTGTGAAAAACTTTCTTAGCTCTCAAGCCAAAAAGCAGGCAGCTGACTGGATTTGGCCCAAGGGCTAGAGTTTGCCAATGCCTGACATAGAGTAACAGCCTTTGGTAAAAAGAAGGTGCAAAAGCTTAGTTGCTATTCTTCTCATAAATAGGAGACAGGTGTGCATGTATTTTTTTAATAGTAAAATGTTAATACTTCCATTTTTTTAAATAATAAATTTAGACAAAAAAGATATCTATAAATCCTTATCCTTCTTAAGTATCTAATTATCTTTTCTTCCATCCAACATAGATGTAATTTTATACAGTAATAGATATATAATAGATAAACATATAGATTTGTCTTGTTTTTTGCTTACCTAAAATTATGTTTCCCTTATTACTACAGAGTATCTTTAAATACTAATATATTGTTAAATTGATTGAAGCAATTGATGATTGATAAATTTTATAAAATTGACTTCCAAATTATTATACTAATTTATGTATCCCACATGCACATTAACTTTTATTATATTTATACTTCTTAAATGCACTACTATCTCCTTTTTGTCTTAATTTGTGTTTATTTCATGATAAAAATATACATTCCCACTTTCAAAATTCCTGATTACATTTACCACATAAGAATTGAGTTTTTGTGTCCATTGATGATATATCTAGTTGAATAGGGATATATTTTTATCAATATTTACAAGTTTTTGCATAAAGCACATTTATAAGTGGTCTCTTAGAACTACTTTAAGTATTTTCTGGGTCTGCTTTCTTTTTTAATTATATTTTCTGTTAGAGAGAAATTACTTTTAATTTTTCGTAGTCAATAGAGTCATAATTTATTTTTCCTTTCACTTCCATGGCTAATAATTTCTATTTCACAACATTTGATAAACTTTCTATTTTGAACCAACTTTTCTATACCTCGAATTTTTACTTTATTTTCATGTCCATCTGAGATTTAATGTTGTTTGTGATATGAAATATGTACATACAAAATTTTAGGAATTCATCAATCCAATGAAAAAATGTATATCATCCCAAACCATGGAGATGACTTAGCTAAGGAAAAACAATTGTAATTCTCGTGTTTAAAAAATAACTTGCAGGGCTTCCCTGGTGGCACAGTGGTTGAGAGTCCACCTGCCGATGCAGGGGACATGGGTTCATGCCCCGGCCCAGGAAGATCCCACATGCCGTGGAGCAGCTGAACCCGTGAGCCATGGCCACTGAGCCTGCACGTCCAGAGCCTGTGCTCTGCAACAGGAGAGACCACAACAGTGAGAGGTCCGAGTACCGCAAAATATAATAAAATAAAATAACTTGCAGTAGCTTATGCTGGCCCATTTCATCACAGAGGGAATCACATTTTATGGCTGTCATTGAAGCAGGCTATTATGTATAAGATATTCAAGAGGCTGCTACACAGGTTTTGGTTCAGCAGACAGTAGCAGGGTTTGAATGGAATTAGGCTTTTTCTTTCTGAAAATAAAAATGTTGAGAATGTGCATTTTGAAATCAGTATTCATTGGTTGTTTCCAAAATGTAGATGGAACACCAGTAGCATCACATAGGAAATGTTGGAAATAGAAATTATTGGGCTCCATCTTAAACCTGCTGAATTAGAAACTCTGGGACAAGACTCATTAATCTGTGTTTTAATACACCTTGAGTTGATTCGGATACACACTAAGTCTGAAAACCTGAGAACAACTAGTATTAAAACCAGTGTCTGTATTTGTCTTAATCAGTAGACAGATCTTTCCTTTGTCATTTTCAATTTTATATATTTAAAGATTTTAATTTTTGACAAAGGTGGCAAGAATATGCAATGGAGGAAAGAGTCTCTTCAGCAAGTGGTGTTGGGAAAGTTGGACAGCCACATACACATCAATGAAGTTAGAACACTCCCTAACACCACACTCAAAATGTCTTAAAGACTTAAGTATAAGATGTGACACCATAAAACTCCTAGAAGAGAACATAGGCGAAGCATTCTTTGCCATAAATCTTACAATGTTTTCTTAAGTCAGTCTCCCAAGGCAATAGAAATAAAAGCAAAAATAAACAAATGGGACCAACTCAAACTTATAAGCTTTTGCACAGCAAAGGAAACCATAAATAAAGTGAAAAGACAAACTATGGACTACGTGAAAATACTTGCAAACGATGTGGCCAAAAATTTCCAAAACAGGCAAACAGCTCATACATCTCAATAACAAAAAACCCAAACAACCCAATCAAAAAATGGGCAGAAGACCTAAATAGACATTTCTCCAAATAAGACATACAGATGGCCAACAGGCACATGGAAACATGGTCAACATTACTAATAATTAGAGAAATACAAATCAAAACTGCAGTGAGGTATCACCACACACTGATCAGAATGGCTATCATTAAAATGTCTACAATTAATAAATTCTGTAGAGGGTGTGGAGAAAGGGAACCCTCCTACACTGTTGGTGGGAATGTAAAATGGTGCAGCCACTATGCAGAACAGAATGGAGGTCCCTTAAAAATCTAAAAAAGAGACTTACCATATGATCCAATAATCCCACTCCTGGGCATATATATGGAGAAAACCATAATTTGAAAGTATACATGCACTCCAATGTTCATAGCAGTACTATTTATGATAGCCAAGACATGGAAGCAACCTAAATGTCCCTCGACATATGAATGGCTAAAGAAGATGTGGTATATATATATATATATATATATATATATATATATATATATATATATATATATATATATATATATATATATACACACACACACACACACACACACAGGAATTAAATAATGCTATTTGAAGTAACATGGATGGACCTAGAGATTATCATACTAAATGAAGTAAGTCAAAGTCAAAATATCATATGATATCATTTATATGTGGAATCCAAATATGATACAAATGAACTTATTTTAAAAAACTGACTCACAGACATAGAAAACAAACTTATGAGTACTGAAGAGGAAAAGTTGAGGGGAGGGATAAATTAAGAGTTTGGGATAAGCAGATATAAACTGCTATATATAAAATAAACAACAAGGTCTTACTGTATAGCACAGGGAACTGTATTCAATATCTCATAACAAATCATAATAGAAAAGAATATGAAATATAAAAAAGAAGATATATATATATATATATATATATATATATATATATATATATATATACACATATAATTGAATCACTTTGCTGTACACCAGAAACTAACACAACACTGTAAATCAACTATACTTCAATGAAAAATAATTTAAAAATTAAAAAAGATCTTTTGTTGCCTATTAATTACTAGTTGTATTTTTTAATTTTTGAGGAACCACCATATTGTTTTCCATAATAGCTATACCAATTTAAGTTCCCACCAACAGTGTATAATGGTTCTCTTTTCTCTACACCCTTGCAAACACTTACTCTATTTTGTCTTCCTGATAATAACCATCCTAAAAGATGTAAGGTAATATCTTATTGTGGCTTTGATTTGTGTTTTCCTGATGATTAGTGATGTTAAGCATTTTTCATGTACCGGTTGGACACTTGTAAATCTTTTTTAAAAAATAATGTCTACTCAAGTCCTTTGCCCATTTTTTAACTGTATTATTTGGGTTTTTACATATTGAGTTGTATGAGTTCTTTATATATTTTGAATATTATCTCCTTATCAGATATATGGTTTGCAAATATTTATTCCCATTCTGTAGGTTGCCTTTTCAATTTATTGATCATTACTTTTGTTATGCAAAGCTCTTTAGTTTGACATAGTCCCATGTGTTTATTTTAGCTTTTGTCTCCTGTTCTTTGGCATCTTATCCAAGAAATAATTGCTAAGACCAATATCAAGGAGTTTTTATTAGTGATTATTTTTATTGGAGTATAGTTGCTTTACAATATTGAGTTAGTTTATAATGTACAGCAAAGTGAATCAGCTGTACATATAGTATACAAATATCCTCTCATTTTTGGATTTCCTTCTCATTTAGATCACAACAGAGCACTGAGTAGAGTTCCCTGTGCTATGCAGTAGGTTCTCATTAGTTATCTACTTTATGCATACTATCAGTAGTGTATATATGTCAATCCCAATCTCCGAATTCATCCTACTGCCCCTTTTCCACCTTGGTATCCATACGTTTGTTCTTTACATCTGTGTCTCTATTTCTGCTTTGTAAATAAGATTGTCTATACCAATTTTTTCCAGATTCTACATATACATGTTAATATACGATATTTGTTTTTCTCTTTCTGACTTACTTTACCCTGTATGATAGTCTCTATGTCCATCCATGTCTATACAAATGACCCAGTTTTTTTTCCTTTTTACAGCTGAAAAATATCCCATTGTACATAGGTACCACATCTTTATCCATTCCTCTGTTTATGGACATTTAGGTTGCTTCCATATCCTGGCTATTGTAAATAGTGTTACAATGAGCATTGGGGTGCATGTGTCTTGTTGAATTATGGTTTTCTCTGGGTATTTGCCCAGTAGTGAGATTGTTGACTCTATGTTTCCTTCTAAAAGTTTTATGGTTTCAGGTCTTACACTCAAGTCTTTAATCCATTTCAAGTTAATTTTTGTAAGTGGTGTGAGATAGGAGTCCAATTTCATTCTTTTGCAAGTAGATATCCAGTTTTCCCAGCACCATTTATTGAAGAGACTATCCTTTAACCATTGTATGTTCTTGGACGCTTGTCAAAAATTAATTGATCTTATATTTGTGGTTTTGTTTCTGGGGTATTCTATTCCCCTGTTCTATGTGCCTGCTTTTATTACTGTACCATACCATACTTTTTATTTATTTATTTATTTATTTTTGTCTGCATTGGGTCTTCATTGCTGCGTGTGGGCTTTCTCTAGTTGTGGCAAGCAGAGGCTACTTTTTGTTGTGGTGCATGGGCTTCTCATTGTGGTGGCTTCTCTTTGTTGCAGAGTACAGGCTCTAGGCCCAAGGGCTTCAGTAGTTGTGGCACGCAGGCTCAGTAGTTGTGGCTCACAGGCTCTGGAGCTCAGGCTCAGTAGTTGTGGTGCACAGGCTTAGTTGCTCCAGCAGCATGTAGGATCTTCCCGGACCAGGGCCTGAACTTGTGTCCCCTGAATTAGCAGGTGGATTCTTAATGATTGTGCCACCAGTGAAGTCCTCATACCATACTTTTTGATTGCTATTTCTCTGTAATATAGTTTGAAAACAGGGAGTGTGATACCTCCACTCTGTTCTTCTTTCAGAAGATTGCTTTGAATATTTGGTATATTCTGTGGTTCTATACAAATTTCAGGGTTGTTCGTTTTATTTCTCTGAGAAATGTCTCTGAAATTGTGATAGAGATTGCACTGAGTCTGTAGAACTCTTTGAACAGTATAGGCATTTAAAATCATTAATTCTTCTAACTGAGAACTTTGGATATCTTTTCATTCATTTGTGTCTTCTTCACTTTCTTTTATCAATATCTTCTAGTTCTTAGTGTACAGGTTTTTCATCTCCCTAGTTAAATTTATTCCTAGGTATTTTATTGACTTTGATGTTATTGAAAATGCAATTTCATTCTTAATATTTCTTTCAGATAGTTTGTTGTTAGTGTATAAAAACACCACTGATTTTTGTATCTCAATTTTGTATCCTGCAACTTTACAGAATTCATTTTTTAGTCTAACAATTTTGGGGTAGCGTCTTTCAGGTTTTCTATATATCAGATCACTTCAACTGCAAATAGATATAATTTTACTTTTTCTTTCTGATTTGGATGGTTTTATTTATTTATTTTTCTCTAATGTTGTTGCTTGGACTTCCAGTACTATGTTGAACAAAAGTGGGGTGAGTGGACATCCTTGTCTTGTTCCTGATCTAAGAAGAAAAGTTTTTAACTTTTCTCATATATGGCCCTTATTCTGTTGAGGTACATTTGTAGCAGTTCTTTATATATTCTGTTTATTAACCTTTTATCAAATATATGATTTGCAAATATTTTCTCTTATTCCATAGGTTGCCTTCTCACTCTGTTAATTAAGTTCTTTTATTTACAGAAGTTTTAAATTTTGATGTAATTTACTTGTCTACTTTTCCTTTCTTTCTTGTGCTTTTGATGTCATATTTTAAAAATCTTTGTAAAACCCAATGTCATGAATATTATCCCCTATGTTTTTCCTTAAAAGTTTTAAAATTTTAGGTCTTATGTTTAGGTATTTGAGCCATTTTGAGTTAATTTTTGTATATGATATTAGTTAAGGTTCCAGATTCATTAATTTGCATTGCCTATTCAGTTTCTCAACAAAGTTTGCTGAAAACTGTTCTATCCTTTTCACATAGAAGAATCTTGTTACCCTTGTCAGAAATAACTTGACCATATATGTGTGGTTTAATTTCTGCATTCAATATTTTATTTTATTGGTTTATAAAGCATAATTTCTATAGATATATATGGCATAATTACTTGATAATTATGATTAAAACCTTAAGAACTATAAAATCTATGTAACTCTGTTTCATTAGTTAATTATTTACTTGCAATAAAGACCTAGAATAGAATTGCTGCATGGCAAAGGATGCATGTTTATACATATTTGCAGATATTCTGAAATAATTACAGTTAGGATTTAAGTGTATTTTTTCTAAACTCCTGTTGTCACTGGATATTAGCTATCCAACACTATAATCTTTGTCAACTGGCTATGTTCTTTCCCTTTTTCCTACTATATGTGTAGCTGTAAATATTAAATATTAATTTTATTACATTTTAAGTGTTTCTATAAGTTCAAGATATGGAAGATGTGCTTAAAATTTTATTTTAAGAAATACTGATGAAAATTGATGGTATAAGATCATACCAACATTCATGCAGAAAAGACATACCATCTATAAAGTGAAAAAAAAATCTAGTTGGACTCAAATTTCTCTGCATGCAGGAAAGCAATGAAAGAGGGATTTAGAAGTTGAGTTTAAAAGATTGTGACTGAAGAAATTTAAATCAGCTAAACTATGATTCATTTACAAGAGCCTCACAGATTGATTGCCATGCAAAGATTCATTTAGTATGCTATCCGCACACGAATTCTGGAAATATATATATATGAATGTGAAATTAAATAATAATAAAAAAGATAACAGTGATTAATAAAAGAAAGGACAGTAATCAATGGTGCTGGTAAAGCATGGTGTTGCTTAATTACAAACTAAGGTATAGAAAAAATTAAAATTGTGATGAGATTCAATATTTCACAGAAAGTAGAGTAATATGAGCCTGAGGAAAAATCAGATTCTCATGATAAATATTTAGAAATATTTGTTTAAGTATAGTTTGCACAAGTTACCTCATGTCTTCAAGAATGGCAGGTTGCAAAAGAATGTATAACATCTATATCATTTGAACCCAAGTGAAGATTTGAAATGTGTGCTTAAAAAGAAAAAAAAAAAAAGATAAGTATGGAAAACATAAAGGAAGATAAAGTCTCAAAGTAAGAAAAATCGAATTGCTTTCTCCATCTCAAATTTATGGAATATTGTGTAATTTAAGGTAAACATCCAAGTATTATTAGCAATATTATTTTAGTAAAAAAACTTTTGTTATAATATTATACATTATTATAAATATTATAATAAATTAAAATAATAATAGTGTGTAAAGAAAAAGAACAAGGAGTCTCTCTCATCATCCAGTTATACAAAGGGTTAAGTAGCAACCTACAACAGTTACACACAGCATGCTTTGAGGGAAATTCAGGCTGGAGAAAAATAGGTTGAAGCATTCTGTATTTTGGATAAAGGTCCCTAAATAGTCAAGATGCATATCTAAGGAAAATTTTCAATGACCCCAGAATTTTGCATCTTCCCATACATAGACAAGCACTAAAATCATACACTTGAGATATCTGTTTTCTGTGAATAGCAGTCATCTTTTACTAAGACATATGCTTGACAACATGTATTTCCCAGCAAAACAATTCATATGTATACGGGCTCTTCCCTTATCTCTTTAGAGCAGTTCCTTCAGCAGTTCTTGCTGTGATTTATGTCAGATTGTTCTGCCTATGTTTTCCTCTAAGAGATTGATGGTTTCTGGCCTTACATTTAGGTATTTAATTGATTTTGAGTTTATTTTTGTGTATGGTGTTCTAATTTCATTCTTTTACATGTACGTGTCCAGTTTTCTCAGCACCACTTATTGAAGAGGCTGTCTTTTCTCCACTGTATATTCTTGCCTCCTTTATCAAAGATAAGGTGACCATATGTGTGTGGGTTTATCTCTGGGCTTCCTATTCTGTTCCATTTATCTGTATTTCTGTTTTTGTGCCGGTACCATACGTCTTGATTACTGTAGCTTTGTAGTATAATTTGAAGTCAGGGAGCCTGATTACTCCAGCTCCGTTTTTCTTTCTCAAGATTGCTTTGGCTATTTGGGGTCTTTTGTGTTTCCATACAAATTGTGAAAATTTTTTGTTCTAATTCTGTGAAAACTGCCAGTGGTAGTTTGATAGGGATTGCATTGAATTTGTAGATTGCTTTGGGTAGTAGAGTCACTTTCACATTGCTGATTCTTCCAATCCAAGAACATGGTATATCTCTCCATATATTTGTATCATCTTTAATTTCTTTCATCAGTGTCTTATAATTTTCTGCATACAGATCTTTTGTCTCCATAGGTAGGTTTATTCCTAGATAATTTTTCTTCTTGTTGCAATGGTAAATGGAAGTGTTTTCTTTATTTCATTGCAGATTTTTCATCATTAGTGTATAGGAATGAAAGAGATTTCTGTGCCTTAACTTTGTATCCTGTTACTTTACCAAATTCATTGATTAGCTCTAGGAGTCTTCTGGTAGCATCTTTAACATTCTCTATGTATAGTATCATGTCATCTACAAACAGTGACAGCTTTACTTCTTCTTTTCCAATTTGATTTCCTTTTATTTCTTTTTTTCTCTGATTGTGTGGCTAAAACTTCCAAAACTATGTTGAATAATAGTGGTAAGGGTGGGCAACCTCATCTTCTTCCTGATCGTAGTGGAAATGGTTTCAGTTTTTCACCATTGAGGATGATGTTGGCTGTGGGTTTGTCATATATGGCCTTTAATATGTGGGGGAAAGTTCCCTCTATGCCTACTTTCTGCAGGGTTTTTATCATATATGGGTGTTGAATTTTGTCAAAAGCTTTCTCTGCATCTATTGAGATGATCATATGGTTTTTGTCCTTCAATTTGTTAATATGGTGTATCACGTTGATTGATTAATATATACTGAAGAATCCTTGCATTCCTGGGATAAACCCCACTTGATCAGAGTGTATGATCCTTTTAATGTGCTGTTGGATTCTGTTTGCTTGTATTTTTTTGAGGATTTTTGCATCTATGTTCATCACTGTTATTGGCCTGTAGTTTTCTTTCTTTGTGACATCTTTGTCTGGTTCTGTTATCAGGGTGATTGTGGCCTCATAGAATGTGTCTGGGAGTGTTCCTCCCTCTGCTATATTTTGGAAAGTTTGAGACAGATAGGTGTTATCTCTTCTCTAAATGTGTGATAGAATTCACCTCTGAAGCCATCTGCTCCTGGGCTTTTGTTTGTTGGAAGGTTTTAATCACAGTTTCAATTTCAGTGCTTGTGATTGGTCTGTTCATATTTTCTATTTCTTCCTGGTTCAGTCTCAGAAGGTTGTGCATTTCTAAGAATTTGTCCATTTCTTCCAGGTTGTCCATAAGGCATATAGTTGCTGGTAGTAATCTCTCATGATCTTTTGTATTTCTTCAGTGTCAGGTGTTACTTATCATTTTTTTTATTTCTATTTCTATTGATTTGACTCTTCCCCTTTTTTTTCTTGATGAGTCTGGCTAGTGGTTTATCAATTTTGTTTATCTTCTCAAAGAGTCAGCTTTTAGTTTTATTGACCTTTGCTAACATTTCCTTAATTTCCTTTTCATTTATTTCTGAACTGATCTTTATGCTTTCTTTCCTACTGCTAACTTTGGTGTTTTTCTGTTGTTGTTGTTGTTTTTCTTCTTTCTCTAATTGCTTTAGGTGTAAGATTAGGCTGTTTATTTGATCTTTCTTGTTTCTTAAAGTAGGATTGTATTGTTGTACACTTCCTTCTTAGAACTGCTTTTGATACACGCCATAGGTTTTGGGTCATCTTGTTTTCATTATCATTTGTTTCTAGGTATTTTTTGAATTCCTCTTTGATTTCTACAGTGATCTCTTGGTTACTTAGTAGCATATGTTTAGCCACCATGTGTTTGTATTTTTTTTACAGTTTTTTTTTTTTCCTGTCAATGATACGTAGTCTCATAGCATTTTGGTCAGAAAGATACTTGATATGATTTCAGTTTTCTTAAATTTACCAGGGCTTGATTTGTGACCCATGATATGATTTATCCTGGAGAATGTTCCATGAGAACTTGAGAAGAATGTGTATTCTGTTGTTTTTGAATGTAATGTCCTATAAATATCAATTAAGTCCATCTTGTTTAATGTATCCTTTAAAGCTTGTGTTTCCTTATTTATTTTCATTTTTGATGATCTCTCTATTGGTGAAAGTAGGGTGTTAATGTCCCCTACTAAGATTGTGTTACTGGCGATTTCCCCTTTTATGGCTGTCAGTATTTGCCTTATGTATTGAGGTGCTCCTATGTTGGTTGCATAAATATTTACAATTGTTTTATCTTCTTGGAATGATCCCTTGATCATTACGTAGTGTCTTTCTTTGTCTCTTGTAATAGTCTTTGTTTTAAAGTCTATTTTGTCTGATTTGTTAATTGCTACTCCAGATTTCTTTTGATTTCCATATGCATGGAATATCTTTTTCCATTCCCTCACTTTCAGTCTGTATGTGTCTCTAGGTCTGATGTGGGTCCCTTGTGGACAGCATATATATGGATCTTGTTTTTGTATCCATTCAGCCAATCTATGTCTTTTGGTTGGAGCATTTAATCCATTTACATTTAAGATAATTATCGATATGTATGTACCTATTCCCATTTTATTAATTGTTTGGGCTTTGTTATTGTAGGTCTTTTCCTTCTCTTGTCTCCCTTGCCTATTGAACTTCCTGTAGCATTTGTTGTAAAGCTAGTTCAGTGGTGCTGAACTCTCTTAGCTTTTGCTTGTCTATAAAGCTTTTAATTTCTCCGTCAAATCTGAATGAGATCCTTGCTGGGTAGAGTAATCTTGTTTTTTTTTTCCTTTTTTCCTTCATCACTTTAAATATGTCCTGTCACTCCCTTCTGGCTTGCAGAGTTTCTGCTGAAAGATCAGCTGCTAACCTTATGGGGATTCCCTTGTTTTTATTTGTTTTTTTTCACTGGCTGCTTTTAATATTTTTTCCTTGTATTTAATTTTCGTTAGTTTGATTAATATTTGTCTTGGCATGTTTCTCCTTGGATTTATCCTGTATGGGACTCTCTGTGCTTCCTGGACTTGATTAACTATTTCCTTTCCTGTATTAGGGAAGTTTTCAACTCTAATGTCTTCAAATATCTTCTCAGTCCCTTTCTTTTTCTCTTCTACTTCTGAGACCCCTATTATTCAAATGCTGGTGCATTTAATGTTGTCCCAGAGGTCCCTGAGACTGTCCTCAGTACTTTCCATTCTTTTTTCTTTATTCTGCTCTGCAGTAGTTATTTCCATTTTCTTTTATCTTCCTGGTCACTTATCCAGTCTTCTGCCTCCGTTATTCTGCTATTGATACCTTCTAGATAATTTTTAATTTCATTTATTTTTTGCTCCATCACTGTTTGTTTGTTGTTTAGTTCTTCTATGTTCTTGTCAAATGTTTCTTGTTTTCCTCCATTCTATTCCAAGAATTTGGATCATCTTTACTATCATTATTCTGAATTCTTTTTCAGGCAGACTGCCTATTTCCTCTTCATTTATTAGGCCTGGTCTGTTTTTGCCTTTCTCATTCATCTGCTGTGTGTTTCTCTGTCTTCTCAGTTTGCTTAACTTACTGTGTTTGGGGTTTCCTTTTCACAGGCTGCAGGTTCGTAGTTCTTGTTATTTTTGGTGTCTGTTCCCCGTGGCTAATGTTGGTTCAGTGGGCTCTGTAGGCTTCCTGGTGGAGGGGACTACTGCCTGTGTTCAGGTGGATGAGGGTGTATCTTGTCTTTCTGGTGGGCAGGTCTACATTGGTGGTGTGTTTTGGGGTGTCTGTGTCCTTATTTTGATTTTAGGCAGCCTCTGTGCTAATGGATGGGGTTGTGTTCCTCTCTTGCTAGTTGTTTGGCATAGGGTGTCCAGCACTATAGCTTGCTGGTCGGTGAGTGAAGCTGGGTCTTGGCGTTGAGACGGAGATCTCTGGGCGATTTTTGCCATTTGATATTATGTGGAGCTGGGAGGTCTCTTCAGGACCAGTGTCTTGAACTTGTCTCTCCCACCTCAGAGGCACAGCCCTGATGCCTGGCTGGAGCACCAAGAGCCTGTCATCCACATGGCTCAGAATAAAAGGGAGAAAAAGAAAGAAAGAAAGAAAGAAGATAAAATAAAATAAAAATAGCAAAATAAAATAAAATATAGTTATTAAAATAAAAAAATACAAAATAATTATTTAAAAAATTTACGTTTAAAAAGAAAAAAATAAGAAAGAAAGAAAGACAGAAGAGAGCAACCAAACCAAAAAACAAATCAACCAGTGATAACAAATGCTAAAAACTATACTTAAGAAAAACAAAGAAAACAAAAAAAATCGGACAGACAGAACCCTAGGACAAATGGTAAAAGCAGTGCCATACAGACAATATCATACACAGAAGCATACATATACACACTCATAAAAAGAGAAAAATTGAAAACAATATATATATTGTTACTCCCAAAGTACCCCTCCTCAATTTGGTATGATTTGCTGTCTATTCAGGTATTCCACAGATGCAAGATGCATCAAGTTGATTGTGGAGATTTAATTTGCTGCTCCTGAGGCTCCTGGGAGAGATTTCCTTTTCTCTTCTTTGTTTGCACAGCTCCTGGGGTTCAGCTTTGGATTTGGACCCACCTCTACATGTAGGTTTCCTGAGGGCATCTGTTCTTTGTTAAGACAGGATGGGATTAAAGGAGCAGCTGATTTGGGGTCTCTGGTTCACTCAGGATTGGGGGAGGGAGGGGTATGGAGTTTGGGGCAAGCCTGTGGTGGCAGAGGCCAGCGTGATGTTGCACTAGTGTGAGGTTCCCTGTGTGTTCTCCTGGGGAAGTTGGCCCTGGATCATGGGACACTGGCAGTAGCAGTCTGTACAGGCTCCTGGGACAGGAGGTGTGGATAGTGACCTGGCCTTGCATACAGGCTTCTTGGTGGCTGCAGCAGCATCCTTAGCATCTCATGCCTGTCTCTGGTGTTTGCACTGATAGCTGCAGCTCACGCCAGTCTCTGGAGCTCCTTTAAGCAGCGCTCTTAATCACCTCTCCTCGCGCACCAGGAAACAAAGAGAGAAGAAAAAGTCTCTTTCCTCTTTAGCAGCTCTAGACCTTTTCCCAGACTCCCTCCCGGCTAGCCGTGGTTCACTAACCCACTTCAGGCTGTGTTCACGCCACCAACCCCAGTCCTCTCCCTGGGATCTGACCTCTGAAGCCCGAGCCTCAGCTCTCATCCCCCACCCATCCCGCTGGGTGAGCAGACAAGCCTCTCGGGCTGGTGAGTGCTGGTCAGTATGGATCCTCTGTTGGGAATCTCTCCACTTTTCCCTCTGCACCCCTGTTGCTGCACTCTGCTCCCTGGTTCCAAAGCTTCCCCCCCGCCACCTGCAGTGTCTGCCTGCAAATGGGCTTCCTAGTTTGTGGAAACCTTTCCTCTTTCACAGCTGCTTCCCACTGGTGCAGGTCCCATCATTATTCTTCTGTCTGTTTTTCCTTTTTTTTTTTTTTTTTTGCCCTACCCAGGTATGTGGGGGAGTTTCTTGCCTTTTGGGAGGTCTGAGGTCTTCTGCCAGTGTTCAGTAGGTGTTCTTTAGGAGTTGTTCCACATGTAGATGTATTTCTGATGTATTTATGGGAAGGAAGGTGATCTCCATGTCTTACACTTCTGCCATCTTGAAGCTCCCTCCTATGGATTATTTAATTTATCCATTGTAATTACCTAAAGGTGAAGTTTCCAACTGGCTCCCAGACATCTGCCCGCCCTGTGCTCTTCTCCTGATTGTTTTTAAACAAAGGAGAATAACATATATAAGACAACTTCACAAAGTACAAAAACGAAAATAACAAATAAGTAATTTTTAATAATATATGTCAGAAGTGAGTTTGTCAATATATTAAGAGAACAACACAACATTCAAATGTATGGTTCACCTCACTGGTGCAAATATAGTTTAATATTTCATAACTATAAATGGAATTCACCACATCAAAATATCATGTAAGAAAAAAAATTGACTATCTTTATTAAAGCAAATGATAATTTAAAAATTTCAACACAAATTCTTGTAAATTCCTTAACAATCTATAAACAATATAATCACTAAACATTATAAATTAAAGCTCTTCAATTCTACTAACCAATATGAAACTTAATGCAGAGATATAGATGCAATTTTTGCATGCTTACTCATAATTATTCATCATCGTTCTGTAATTTTTGATTACTAAAATGAAAAAAAAAATCAGAAGTAGAATAGAGGTATTGAAAAGCACAAACTCATTTAAAAATTTAAAACCAGATCATTTAATTCATTTATATAGATTTTGGTATTTTCTATTAAAGAAACACTTCAGAAAAATATCTGTTTACATGTATATGTATTTATATGTTTCTCAGTAAAAATATGCCATTGAGGAAGGCTTACAATTTAGCATTTTTGAAAATTATATAGGCCTGTTTGTCTACTTATGTTTAATCATAATGTGATTCGAATTTCTACTAAAGACCTTAATAGTGGTTATCTCTAGGAGAAAATACTATACAAAATATATACTTTTAAATTTTTAAAATCATATGTATTGAGTATCTATTATTGATATTAAAAATTCAATGCTATAAAAATAAAAGAGATGGTGTTATTATAGGATACCAGTAGAATTAATAATCAATGTGGTGAAAGGTGTCTGATTTAATATAAGATATTGACAAAACTTGGTAAATGAGCTTTTAAACATAAAATAACCATCACCATGCAGAGACCAACTCACATCATCAACTGAGAGTAACTTCCATCCTCTAGTTGTCTTCTCTCTGAGTCCAGCCACTTACTCCCTAGAGTTTTTTTTCCGTTATATTGCAATATCTGCACTAGATGTTGATTCCATTAGGATGTTGATGGCCTCAAGCTTGAGACCTTCAGGACAGTCTGTCAGAAAACAAGAATCTTTACCAGTCCAGGTCCAAACACTCAGTTACTCAGTCAGAAATACTTCATGGGAGGCATCCTCAAAATGATCCAGGTTGGTCTTTGCCTCTCTTAGCCTTTGCCCCTTTAGGGTTTCTCTGTCTGTGTGAAATTATGATATTCTTCCTTGAGCTTCTAGACTCTGGATCGGATTCTCTCTGGTTAACCACCTGGAGACAGCTCTTCCCATAACAAACAATAATTGGTGAAAGAAATATTATATGTGTATATTTTAGCCATAACTGCAGCCATAACATTCATAAAGAAGTGCCTGATACAGCCTCAACAGTAGTACCTGTTAGGCAGACTGGAGTTTCCCATTTTTCTAGAGATGACTTTTTTTTAACTCACTTTTACTTTTACATAAAAGCCTAAAACTAAGCTTTCAAGAACATAAAAGCCACTGAGAATAAAACGTTTTAGCAGGCAACATTTTCCTGTAGAGAGCTAGCTTACATAATATATTATTTTCCACCTGCCAATTTCAACTTGAGTACGTCTGTACACGCAGCCTTAGGGTTAGCTTCACACAGGGTGAATGTGACTATTTGTCAGTGCCTCAAGCCAGAAAATTTATAGGTTGTGTGTGAATAGTTTGTCTGTGAAATCCCTTGAATTGCTTGATGTGGTTGTAATATCTGTTGTTTTTCAAAACAGTTCTATTTATAGAAATTAAGGCATCACCACCACAGGAAAACAGTGTGAAGCTTGCAAGAGGGTCTGTGATACATTACAGACATATTTAGCAAATCTGGTCTTGATTTAAGAATTGACACATCTTGGCTGTGGGAATGCCTGAAGTTTAATTATCTACTCCAAAGTATAAATGAACACATGTTAATGTAGTAATTGAATATTGCATATCTCATAAGTTTCTTTCTTAATAGCATTAAGAATAAGGACAAGTGACTTAGTCTGTTGAATAGTTCTGAGGCTCACACAAATTATAGAGGCTAAATTTATTAAGACTTGCTGTTTAAATTATTTTTTGGCCCTCTATCCACAATTAACTAACTCTAGGTTGATCTTTAATACAATGATAATTTTTACTGTCTAAGGAAAGAATTGGAGCTGGTGCTAGTAAATTCAAGTCTTCTTAATATCATTATCTGAGTATAATGTTAATTAAAAGTTTTATTAATAAAACTGCTATAATTCTAATTTATTTGTCATAATTGTGTTTTCCAAGTTTCAAAAAACAGAGTAGAATATTCTAAAAACTAACTTAGTGTCCATTCATCTTTTATATTATATTTACATGTGTTTAAGATAGCCAAATAATGTCTCTCTTATTTAAGATAAATATTTTTTCTCAATTAGCCTTGAGTTTAAAATGATTAATAATTGTAGAATGTTATCATTGATAATGTAATGTAAGAAATACCTCATTCTAAAAATGTCAGTCTTTTTCAAAAACAAAATTATTACTATGTTCCATTTTGAAAATTCTTGAAGATAGAATTTCAGGGCCTAATATTTTCAGAACAAAAGAATCTGTCAAAGACAGCAGTGCCTTCAAATATTTCATTTTCTTAATTTGGGAATTCAGATGATCTTAAATTATATGGATATGTGAATTATTTTGGTCTTGAAGCTGATTGACTAAAAAATATGTACATTAATAATCAATTTGTCTTTAATAATTTTAACATAATGAAATATATTGACTTTAATTCTTCAATTTAATATATATTAAATGGTGTTTTCTGTGCCTCAAAGACCTTTCTAGAAAAATTCCTCTGCTTAGACTCTACCCTTGATTTGTGATCTCTGAATTTCCTTCACCTTCTTCTTCTACTTGAGAAGCAGTTCTCAATCGGGGAGAGAGTTTATTTTGGTTCTAGCAGACATTTAGTAATATCTGATGACATTTGAGGTTATAATAATTAGGGTGGGAATTTGTTATCAAAATCTAATGAGTAGAGACCAGGGATGCTGCTAACTATCCTACAATGCACAGAACAGCCCCCAGAAAAAGAACTATCTGGTCCAAAATTCTGACCATGCTGTCCTTGAGAAGCCTTGTACAAACATATTAGTCACCATGCAGAAAAAACCTACCCCTGAACACTGAACCTAGCATTTCCTAAGAAAGTAGCTCCAGCACCTTTGACATCAATGGTGAAGGCTATTTCAAGAAAGAGTGTTTAAGTGTCACCTTTAGTCAAGTCACTTATTAAGTTAAGAAGTCAATCAACCACAAGTCACAAATCAATAATAAAATAAGCTTCATTAGCTCCAACAATTTCTCCAAGGAACAATTTGCTAAATTATGCAAGTAGAAATAATGCCATGAGTGTGCAGGTATTAAAAAGTAAAAACTGAATCCTGATAATATACAATTTTGTGTTGCAATGAACATATCGAACATAGCATCTCTTTATTATGCAAGACTCCTTTACTCTAAGATTTATGCATGGATTTTACATATTGGTTATATCTACGAAAAACAGCTATGACACTAAGACACAAAATATTGCTTAATTCAGCGATCTTCTCATAGTTGTCAGGCTTTGAAAATTACAGTCAGTGCACAATCTGAGTTATTTAAATAATATCCATGTTTTTGTAGAGTTATAATAATATACATGTCTTTATACATCATGCAATATATAGTCACATTATTATGTCTATACTGATATGAAAAGCAGTATGATGCAAAAACCTCATTACTCAAATTACAAGTTAATATTGGATAAGAATTTGACAAATTAAAGCTCATAGATGTACTCAGTGCCATGATTAACTCACATTTTGACCTAAAAGTATAGTGTAAGTAAGGATTGAATTGTTATACAGCCTAAGAAGACTCGAATTACAAGAATTTTGCTGACACTTCTATTAACAGACAAATGGCTTCCAGCCTTACAAATTTGTTCTCTGTCAAAAGCTGCATGGGTCACAGGAGTAATTCACCACATTCATATTCTACACTTTCAGTACTTAGTTTCATCACACTTCTTTGTCATGCATTGTGTTAAAAATAACCTGAAGCACATTAAAAATTTCAAGAGCTTATTTGCACATACATCAATTCAAATCAGGCAACACCAAACAAGGAGTTGTTAGGAGTACTCCATTGGCAGGAGATAGGGGAGATATTTTAACAGAGAAGACATGGAAGCAAAATGAGGAAATTGTTTGACTGGCTACAAGTTTAAGGCTGCATTATTTTGGAAAGCTGACTAACTGTTTGTGACTGATTCTTCCTAAGTTTCATATTCTCGAATTTGACTGCATTGATTCTGGCTTAGTTTCAGTTTGCTTACACAGGCTGTTAAGGCATCAGAGCCACCTCCTTGTTTAATTACTTTAATACCTGTAAGATTTTAAGCATTATTTAAGTATTATTTTAATCTGTCTCTTAAAATATGGGCATTATTTCCTTCAGAAAGCCAGAAATTCCTAGATATTGGATATATATCATATTTATTTGTACTTCCATTTCTAATGCTACAAGGCTAAGCAAGTCACAATAAATGATTCATCATGGAATAACATATTCTTACCTTTTCTAGTCCATCTTGTAGTCAGTGCATTGCATTTGTAAAATATGTGGCTGGAGAGAGAATTATAGAACTTGAGAGCAAAAAGAGAAATTTCTTCTAGGTGTTCTAATTTTTCCTTTAGGTCAATTGGTTGGTTAAAAACAAATGTATGATGAAAATTCCAGTTGCCCTTAGCCCACACAGCCTTCCATCAGTACAACCTCCATCACTCAGTTCAGTTTTTATGTGAATGATACCATTCTTTGAAGGACCTAGAAATGTAGTCAGCCATTCTTCAAAGTAGTTTGGTATTCTCCATCATCCCTTTGCAGGACATCTCAGCCCACACAAATGTGTTATCAGAAGGGAGATACCCAGAGATTACAACTCCCACAATTTTCTTGGCTCAGAGTGAGTTTGTTGCCTAATTTAACTCTGCAGATTAGTCACTGTCTGTACAACTTTAGTTTAGAGTAAAAGTCAAACCTGGTTAGGACTAAGACTACTTCCAAGACTGTGGGGATTTACAGTTCCTGACATTCTCAAGAGCAACTGGTCTAGAACAGCTTGCAATGACCAGTCCAGAGGCAGAGGTATGGGTACAACTCCAAGGGTTACATAGATGTTAGTTGTTATTTTCATTATGGTGATTGCTATCAACTCTGATATATAACTATGGAGTCTATCAGAGGGTGATGAAGGCTGACTTTCTGTACCCCTCTTCTGCCAGCTGTACTTCAGTTGAACCCTAAGGTCACATATCTGAATGGATGGAACAAGGCATCTTTGGGGTTCCAGACTCTGTGTTGAGGTATAGAGCATACTATGTCTCCCCAGCCCATTTGTCCTCTGAAACAAGCTCTTACATCTCTCATGTCGCATGTCTCTTTTTGTCTCATGCTGAAGTTAGGTACTTATCTCCTCAGAGTGGGGAGTCTGTTTTGTTTCCACTATAATTGAGAAGCACCACCCCCTGAAATAAAACCTCTCTTTTAAATTTAAATTCAGTTCATGATCCCCTGGAAATATGCTTTAGCTAACCTGTAGAAGTTTCCAGGTCCACAAGGTTTAACCCATTAATACCTATTTGTTTTTGCCATTACCTGTAATAACTATATTAAAATTTATAAGACTATATACAGATGTGAAAACCAAGGTCCTGAGTTTTTAAGTAACTAGGCCAAAGTCATATTTTCATAACTGGTATCTGGATAACACCAGAACCCTAGCCTCCTGCCAAACTGTGGCAGACCCTTGCATTTTCCTTTGTTAATTTCTAGTGACATTCAGTTTCCTTTGGAGTTTTTTTCATCACTGCAATGGCCAATTATAAATACGATGTGAGAATTTTCTGTTGGAAAATTGTTTTAAATACAACTATATTTTCATGGGCAGTAATTTGAAAGTAAAAACATGCAAACAACAGTGTGTGTGTGTGTGTGTGTGTGTGTGTGTGCATACTCACATATATATGAGAAACCAGTGTTCCTAGTACAGAGTATGTTCTGAGGGACATGTGTTTCAGAGTACTATTTAGATACTTTTTCTTTACATTCTAATTATGTGTTAATCATTAAACCCAGAGGGTATAGGAATTGCATTGATAAACATCTTAGTTCCTGACGTCTCCTTACTTATACACCTACAGAATGGATAGAAATCTATTCTAAGTTGCTGAAGCATGTTCATTCTGTTCTATTGCTATTGTCATTATTAACTTCATGACTCCTGCTTTAGATGAGAGTGCCTCAGGGTCATTTGGGGACCTTGTAGCATAAACATATATCTTACTTCCCTGAATAAATGCAATACTAACTCTGAACTTGCTGCAAACTTACATATAAACTCAACTTTTACATTTTTTCTCCCAGTTGGGCTCTATACGCTACAAATAAGGAGAATTTACATTTGGGATATACTTGACATTTTTTTTTTCAGTTTCAAGATTTTCTTTGTTTAGAAATAAAGGGTTAACTTGTGAAGTCATAAATTTATTTATAAAAGACTTTTATCTGGGCAGGAGGCAGTTTAATATCTTACCTAATTAACTAAAAAGTTATTCCCAGACATTTTCTTTTTATATTATGTAATACATGATATGGATGGAGGACATTTTAGGGGCTGTAGAATAGTTCAGAATAGATCTAACATTGTCAGAGTTTGCAAGGAAGCAAGATGACCAAATATCCCCTTGTATTTTCCTAATATTTATAATCTATTATTTGTTTGCTGTAATATAGTTATTATGCAATTAATCAGAGACTGTTAGCACCTAAAGCAATCTGATGTCTTCCCTTAGAGTTGATGGGAAAAAATATTTAGCGAAATTATAATACTACTAAGCTTACTTTGCTGGCTTATAGTTGAATCTGGACGATAACACAGGCCCCCTTGGTGTTATTGCCAGTGCAATAAGATATGTTTGAGTGAAGACTTGAGCAGGTCTATTAATGTACTGGCAATGACAGTCAATAAAAAAATAAGTACAAAGCCTATTTTCTCTTTCAAGAAAATAGTTGATAGTGAAAAATACAAAATATATACACAGAGGCTCAGTTGAATATCATTAAATCTATCAGGGAAAACACTGAACATGCATTAATTAAATACAAATATATTGCTATACCTATCAATATATGGATAATGATATGGAGATATATACACTTAATACTCAAAACATCCTTAACAATTATATACTATTATCCTATTATTTCCATTTTAAAGATAAGGGACTAGAGTAGGACTGCTTAACTTACTGATACTTTAACTTTTTTTTTTTTTAACCAGCAACAGAGATTTCTTTTTTTGCTCACCGATACAGTACATAGTCAAAAAGTTCTCAATACATAGAGGAACAGCTAATAGTGCTGCATTGGAATGCAAATCCTTTTTACTTCAATAATCATGTTCTTGCTAATATACTATTTTGCTTTCATTTGGAAAAAATGTACCAGTGTGGCAGAAAGAAAAATACTATTGATTGGTGGTGTCTTTTAAAGCTTCACGAAGTAATTGATATAAAATATCTGGATGAGCTATTTCATTCAAAAGTGTCTGTATAGTACTTCACAGAGAACCATACACAAATATGAGCACACTGACTTGATGACAATGAATATAACTGTCTCATGCATGATTATCAAATTTTGTTTATGGAAGATATGATAAAACACACTTTGTAGAAGGACAAAACCAAATCAACAACAGCGATATGATGAAAATTACCAAAATTTAGTTGCTAGGTATGTCAGCACAATGTGCAGAAAATAATAAACACTAGTACTTAATATAATTTTTACCAACTATATAGGCATGAATTCTACTGGAAATATTACAGCAGAACTAAACATTTTATAGGTCTTTAAATGTTTTGTTATCATTATTTACTTAACTTACAAAATATCTCTACTTTCCAAATTTATGTTATCATCCCCTTCCTTATAGAAGATAAGCATAAAGGGTAAAGAGATTTATCAGCATGGTTCAGATACAAAAGGTTGTTAGATTGTAAAATACCTACTCTAATCAGTCAGTATCCTGCAATGGATGTCTGATTGGATGTGATTTTGTAGTCAGGAAAGACAGTTTAAAATCATTTACAAAGTATCCCAGATCTTTCAATAATAAAATCAGAAATTTGACTGATACCTGAAATTAACTTGTCATAATTTAGGGTGAAATCAACACCCATCTGGAGCCATCTTCTATCCTTCTGATTCATATGTATTGCAGGAAGAGAATTATAACCATAGAGAAATTATCAAAAAGTTATAAATTCATCAATTCTTTTTTTTTTCTGTGTTACCTTCACTTTTTTTGGGTCTTATAGACTTTTTTTGCATGGTTGTAATCAGTAAGATAAATACCATTTAACTTTTTTTTTTTTTTTTTTTTTTTTTTTTTTTTTTTTTTTTTTGGTATGCGGGCCTCTCACTGTTGTGGCCTCTCCCGTTGCGGAGCACAGGCTCTGGACGTGCAGGCTCAGCGGCCATGGCTCACGGCCCCAGGCGCTCCACGGCATGTGGGATCTTCCCGGACCGGGGCACGAACCTGCGTCCCCTGCATCGGCAGGCTGACTCTCAACCACTGCACCACCAGGGAAGCCCAACCATTTAACTTTAATCATAAAAATTACGTTCATATTTATTGAGTAAAAATATCTTATTGATTAATTTGTCATGTTCAATAAAATATTCTCTTTTTTTAAAGTTTATTTTGTGACTTATTTTTTTCCTTTTCTTTCTAATAATATTGCAATGCATATGTTTGAATATTGTATTCTATTATTTTAAGACATCTTAGAATGGAAACATTAGGTTAAAGGCTAGTAACTTTTGTTTCTATGGATCTTGATACTGCTAAGTATATGAAAAATAATTTTTCCAATTTATACTATAGATACAGGTTTTACAACATACATAAAAACATGTGAAAATATAATTTAAAATATAATATCTGATAGTCTATATGTGGCTTAACTTTTATTTCTTTTCCTAATAGGGATATATATTTTATACTTTTTCCCATCTGATTTTCTGAATTTCTGATATCTTGTTACCCCATCTATAGTGTAAGCAGTTTAAATATCCTATGGAAACAAAGTCTTGATGTATTTTCATTTTCTTAAAATTTTCATTGAAGCTAAGTTGTGCATTTTCATACAAGAATTTGTCAACTCTTTTGGTGTGGTTTCTTATATCACCTCAAATTGTATAAAAACAACAGACTTTGGAGACAAACAAACAATAATAATTAATTGAGCCAAAGTTACCCTTGGTAATGGAACTTCCAATGAATATTGCCACTACTCCTATAACAGACAAAATGCTCATGTTATGTAAAAAACACAATGTCATAGCACCTACACTGAGTTCTGTTCAAAGCTCTAATGTTAACTATTTATGAAATTTTGAAAAGGCTACTAAGCTTACCTTAACTTTAGCTTATATATTTGTATGTTCATGTCAATGTTGTTTAAACCATATACAGAGAAGTCAATTAAGTACACAATCAGTATATTATATAGCAAAAATTTAGAAAAATAAAATATATCACAGAAATATTGCTTTATGAAGGATATTTTTAATTCAGTAAAATATATTATTTTCTATGGGTGATGGTAAATATATATATATATATATATATATATATATTTGAAAGTCCCTAAACTACATTTCCTGTTCTATTGTTTTATCTAGTTCTCTATGTAATTTTCCATTCTGTTCTGCTCAATTTCCATTTAAATATATCTATAGAGTTATTAATTTCAATAACTTTCATTCTGTTTTTAGTTTTATAATTTTGATTTGATTCTTGTTTACAAATTTCATTGAACTGCTAAAATCCCCCATCTTGTGATGTATTTTTTTTTTAAGATAGTAACAACAATTATTTTTAAGTCTGTGTCTGGTAACTCTACTGTTGAATTATCTGTGAGTCTGTTTCTATTGTTTGCTTGTTTTTTCCCATTATTTAGTCAAACAAAGACAAGCATTTACCTCTTCCCAAACTATCTTCTTATTGTTTTCTCTGTTGTGTTCTTCTCTGTTGTCCTTAATTTTTGCCTAGTTCACTCCTCTCATTCATTTAGTCTAAACTATGATAATTTATTTATCTCACAAATGTATGAGAGTATTTTACTTGAAAGCCCATTAAAAGATTATTTTTAAAGATTCCTTTCCCAATTCTCCAATGCAAATTATCACCCATTATTCTGCTTCATAACAGACTTTATCATTTACTAACATTTATCATAATCTATAAATTATATTCTCATTTTAGTTTTTATTGGTATAATGTCCAGTTTCCACACACCTCAACCCCCATTTTATCATGTTTTACATTATAATTATCTACTCATTAATATCCTATCATAGATTATCAATATATTTTTCTCTTTTGATATGTTAGTTCACTGGTTAATAAGACAGAAATAGTCCATTTTTATGTATCTATATTTTAGTACATTTTTTGCTGTGTCTATATTAATAATGTGAATATTATCATAATTTACACACTGAGATTAAAGGCTTTAAGTATGGACCCTGCGATTCCTAAATTCAGCTGAACACAGATAATAAGATGCTACTTTTCTTTAAATTTTTAACAAGTAAGTAATTATCATTACTATCAGAAATGAGGTACTATTAAATTACAATAAGTAAACTGAAAATGGAGAAGAGGTCATTCATTTTGAAAAAGGTGATTCAATGTTCCTCTTCAGGTTGAAACTGAATTATGTACATAATTAAAATGTATCTTGCTGAGTAAATTATTTCTAAACATTTTCAATGTGTGTGTGCATGTGTGTGTGTCGGGGGGGACATATGTCCAACATGAATACATCTGATACTTTAATGAGTAAGACAAAAGTGAAATAATATAGACATATGTTGGCATTTTACTTGGCAATGGCATGTGTGATTTCTTTGCTCAATCAGCTAATAGTTTTCAAATATTGGAAGGATATGCCTCAATTTTTGTGCTATTTATAATTAAATGGCTACAGATACAGTGCACTTTTAAGATTAATCTGTAATACTAATATTTCCTCCATCAATTTCTTAATACTAGACACTCAACAAAACAATAGATCATGCCTTAAATTTTAGCTTTTGCAGATTTCCTTTGTGTAAATACTCCTACCATGGTCAATTTAAAATTATCAAAGGGAGGTTACTGAATTCTCTTTGAGGTAAAAAAAATTCCTATTATATCCTTAGTTCATAATGTCTCAATTTAGTAAATTAAAATATTGTCCATCATATTAATTCATACCTCTTATTTCATATAAAGCTTAAACATTCCCCCCGTGTTCCCCTGGAGGACCAGTTGCAGATGGGCCATCTGCTACCTAGGAAAAACGAGGAAGTGAAGTCAGCTTCTCTCATTCCTGCTCAACTCCTCCCACACTTACTTATTGCTGTTTTTGACCTTCCCAGGAAATTTTTGGTTGACTGGTACAATTGTAAAAAGGTGTTTTTTTGATCTCTGGGCCTAGCAGAGGTCAAAAATATTTATCTTTCTCACGGACACATTGATAGATCCTTGATAGACTCATTAAGAGGCTATTATTCCCATGACTAGGATGACACATTTTTTTTCTTCATATGTCTGGTACCTTTCCAAACTTGATTGGTTCCTATTTGTTTTTTGTTTATCTGTGTGTTGTTTGGATAATGCAGTTACACAGATTCATTCTGTTGGGGGTATCACCAGGATTTAAAATGGCTTGAACTTTCTCCCTCTCTCTCTCTGTCTCATAACCCACCTCTCTTTCATGGAAAACACCTGTTCATATTTTTATCTAGACAAACTCTGAAAGTGAAAGCCAATACCAACACTAAATTAACTCTTCTTTGTTTTGGCAAACCCATTTTTTGTCTTCTGGATTTCTCAGACAGGAGCCAAATTCCATTCTATAGTTCTGGGCTCACTGTGGGAAAGATATATCAAGTTCTTCAAGTTGCCTGAAGAAGCCCCTTGCACTACAATTAAGCTGAGGAGCTGACATCCCCTCCACCTTCTTTTGGGTGAGGGGATGTGTGTGTGTATGTGTGTGTGTGTGTTTATGTGTGTGTGTCTTATTCATATACACATGTGGTAATACAGGGACAGCTCTTTCCAAAGAAATATTCCACACGATATCCTTTGTTACTCTCAGCTCTCTCTACCCTTTAATGTCCTCATTGCATGTTCAGGAGAACTGTTACTGATTTTTGACAAGATTCTTTATAAATTCTGTGTATGGTCTAGTATTTCCTTTGGAATAAATTTATATTAGATCTTAGTACTTCAAACAAAATTTGAATTTTAGCTGGTTATTACACCATAAATGTGGGTAACATCATGAGATTTTTCCAATCTACTATCAAAACTGTTCTCATGTCTTTCATTCAAACATACACATACATATATACACATCTCAGGTACCACATATTCATTATATTAAAAAAAATAGAAAATACAAATAAATGAAAAAAATCATAAACAATGAAATAAAGTACACCTGAAATTAATTTGCTTTATTAAAATTTGCTTTATTTTGTGCCCATGCACATAAAAATATGTACAGAAATAGACTCCCTATCATTACCCTCTAGTACCTGTGTTCTCCGCCCCTCCTATTCTTGCTTTATACATTGTGCTCCTCATTCCCTCTCAGCAAATACAAACCATTTGAATGTCAATGGCAGTATGTGTTCTAATTCATGAAAATATTAACTTTCCTGAACTAATCCTCTATCGTTGAATATTTAGGTGGGTTTTTTATTACTATGTAAACCACGATACTATAAACAAATTATATGTGTATCATTTATGTTAATTTCCTTAGCAAGGTATATACTTTTCATTAATCTCTCTTGGTGTTCATTTGCATTTAATAAGTATTAAGGCTTAAACCAAAGGTATATTTTCTAAAGTAGAAATTTAGGTATCAGTTCAGGAGAAAAGGATTTATTTTTTCCTTGAGAAATCCTTGTAAATAAGCATTTGCCTGATATTGCTTACTCATAAATCTGAGTTAAATGATATATATTATTCATATGATAAACCCCCTTATTAATATTTTGGTAGACAATCTAAAATCAATGACTGTTTCTAAAAATATCCTTTTCCAATGATCCGCAGTAATCCTAGATGCTTATGTAAATTTCAGTTATACTTTCCACACCTGCTAAATTAGGTTAGCACACTTATCTAGCAGTCTGTCTCTGTATTGTATTGGGTCATTGTTCTAGATTGTTCCAAAAAAATGTTATCTCCCAGAAGATTATGGAATAAATAAGAAGAGAAACAAAATGGAGGTAATGAGTTATACATTTTTTTTTAAGTTTAGTACAAGTTAAGGAAAGTGTGTCATTTAAAATTAATACATATTTTTGGTATTATATCATTTTATCCCTTCTAATTCTGAGGATATTCTGCAAAAATCAGAGAAATACAACAATGATGTAGAACGCACATGCTTCTGTTTTTCTGGAATTGCCCATTATGATAACTGACTTGCATAGGAAAAACCTTGCATTAAAATGTAAATGAGGACTTCCCTGGTGGCGCAGTTGTTGTGAGTCCACCTGCCGATTCAAGGGACACGGGTTCGAGCCCCAGTCTGGAAAGATCCCACATGCCGTGGAGAGGCTGGGCCCGTGAGCCATGGCCACTGAGCCTGCGTGTCCGGATCCTGTGCTCCACAACAGAAGAGGCCACAACAGTTAGAGGCCCACATACCGCAAAAAAAAAAAAAAAAAAAAAAAAAAAATATATATATATATATATATATATATATATATATATATATATATAAAATAAATAAATAAATAACTGTAAATGAGTTTTAAAGACAGTGGTTGAAATAAGGATGTCAAGCAGGAATTCTCTTATCTAACATTGTCTCTCTTAGTTACCTGCACATTTGGTAATATAGTATTTAAAGATGACTGTTTTAGGCCACAAATGTGCACTTTTGAAAGTAATGATCTAGACCCCTCAATAAATGTGCAAAATTGCAGAATATATTTTATTATCAAAAGTTGAGAATTTAAAAGTTAGACCTAAATTTTTTGTAATGTAACTATCTTTAAAAGTGACATTTTTCCTTGAGTGTGACTTTATTCTCAAGGGAAAGGCCTCTATTAATTCTTGGCTAATGCATTAGAATTCTGCATGTATGGCTAACGAGGTTCAGTTTGGGCTGTTTATACCTGTTGAGCACTCTGTCCATATGACCCATCAAGAGAGTAATGGAAATATGGACATTGAACAGGCTGAATGAAGCTATTGAATGAAAATAAACATAATTCTACTAAAAAAAGACTGCTTCTCTTTGTGGTTTGCTTAAAACTCTGTAAATAAAACAAACCAAAATCAACAAAAATAAAACTGAAATTATTTCTGTTGTTAAAAAACATATATCCCCTGTGATATATGTAGAAAAAAATCAGGTCAAGGAAACTTTAAAAACTACTAATTGAATAATATTTAGAGATGCAGTATTTTACTTAATATTTGAAATCACTGAATGGAACTCTTTGGCATAAACCTTTCATAACATATATTATCAGAGGAAAAAAAAGAGTGATACTGTGCCTTTAATTTCCCTTTCTGAGAGAGGGAAGGCTGCACACCACTGACAGGCTCACTTGTTCCTGTCTTTAATGTGCAATCTGTTTTCTCCAGCGGAGGGCACTCAGTGTATCACAAACTCAAGCATTAGCACCAACAAGCTCTGAGCAACATCAGTCTCTGGAAAGCCTTCTGAATTAGACAAGGCCTGCCTCTCAGCACAGCTACAAAACACTTTAAACCTGACCAGCTAAATGGATAAACCTAGCCTGCATAGCTTTTAAACTGGGGTCTCATACAGCACAGGAGGCCTACTTGCTTGAAGAACTGAAAATCCAGAGGATGATTTGCTGTATCTGGGAATGGCAAAAGCCAGCACAATAAGGAATGCCAGGTATTCTGAAGATTTTCTTTTTCTTTTTCTTTTTTTTTTTTCCTCTCTTTTTACAGAGAAGTTGGTTACCTTCGAGATGGGCTGTAGCTCTTTTGCACAGCTTGCCAATAACTGCTGATGGGTCTCTGGTGAATTACACAATGATGCTCAGAGCCTAGAAGCCCTCCCCCACCCCCAACTGCTTCCTTCTCCTTGCCCCCCCATCCCACTACGTGCTGATTTTTTTTTTCCTATATGTATAGATTTTTTTTTTTTCTGTCCCCTCTGGGGAAGTTTGTATGGGGCTACTAGCTCACATGTAGGATCAGAATGGTGTGAATGACAGCCGCGCTGTATCATGAAGGTGGTGGTGGTTTCAACACGTGAGACCAAACAAGAAGAAAGCTGAGAGGGGGGAACCGTTTTGGATGACAAAGGATGGGTAAGTGAACTTTTGTTGTTTCCTTCTTAGTAAAGCTGATCCTCTTGGCTTCGCATTCTCAGTCGTGGCATTAGCTGATAAAAGACGGGAAAACAGGCAAAAAGCTGCAGCCTCGGAGTTTGCCAGTTGACTCACTATAGTTGCTATTATATTTTTAGATCATTTTCCTTTTTCTCGTTTTTTTAAACTGTAAATGCATAACATGGACTTAAACAGACTGGAGAAATATCTTTCAGACTGTCTCTTCCGAATGCGTATCCTGGCTTGGGAATTGAGCGTGAGATAAATGTTATGTTTCCTTCTATTTCTTGATAATATTAACCATGCTTGTATTTCTGGTTGCTGTCAGGAAGATTGTTAACACTTTACTGCGTGTGTGTAGGGGTGGGGTCATTACTTTATCAGAGGTCGCACAAGGGTTTGTTTTATCTTTGAAGATGTATCCTGAACACAGCTTCCAAATTTCCAGCAGTCATTTGCCTGTCTTATTTTTTTCAAGTGTAACTGGCTCCCCACCACCACCCCTTTTTCCTGTCTGGGAGAGCTGGAATGTATTTCAATGAGTCTGTAGCTGGCAAGAGGACAGAGAGCAAGATCGGGTTTCAAATTAAAAAAAAAATCTTAACTGAGTAAAAGGAGAAGTTTTTTTGTTTGTTTTGTTTTTTAAATTAGGGATTTGGCTGATTGCCTCTTGGTTAAAAACATGAATATTTAAGATTAATAAAGAAAATGCAGCACAAGGTACTTTTTTTTCCCCCTCACTGCTAAGAAATAATAAATCTACTGTTGACAGAGGAAAGAAGTCCTTTAACATGCTATGACTTGGAAATGCAGTATAAGTGCCAGTAGATTGCAACTTTGCAGGTTTTCTAAAGTTAATGGAGGTTTGGGAGAAAAAAAAATGTCAGTGAGAAATTTGAACAGGTTGGGATAGGAGGGAAATAATAGTATGCTGTTTCTCTGCTTGTTTATCCCCCAAATTTGCAAAATCAACTGTGTTAAATATATCAGGAAAAAACTAGTGCTACACAAGATTATCTTGTATTTTATGCAAATATTTAATAAGAATTTGATAATCATAACTTTGGAGTGTTCTGTGTTAGTAGTAGTTAGGACACTGAGCCGGTGATCACTGAGCAGGAGAGCCTCAGTAGGAATCTCTTCCTGAACGTTGAGAGCATATATGCTTATTAAAACATTGAGAGTACCTCCTGCTGTTACTAGTCTTCATACCATGCTTCACGGGCTGTTTATACTGGTCCCAGGGACATTTTTTCAGAGCTCCTATATGGTTATCTCATTATGCAATAAGGATGCAATTTCAAGCAAGGAGAACTTGAGTTACCTTGACAGTTTACTGAAGCTCCTTTGCCAAATCACAGCGTCTTTACTCAACTAAGAAAGATGTACAAGTACAGGGCTTACTAAGATACACTTTTCCCATTACCAGAAGACTTAGTACTCTTCCTTTTGGTACTGGTGTTCAATAGAGTGGCTAGCCAAACACTGATGTTATTAAATGTCGCCATTATGTGATAAGATAGGCTCGGTGTTTTTCAGTGTTGATACACATATGAACTCCTGAAACTCAGGAAGCTGTGGTTAGTTCTATGACACTGTGGCGATTTGGAGATCAAGGAAGAAAGCATGAAACCTAAAGAGCAAACATGCAACACTGAAGAACATAAAGCTTTAAGTGTCAAATACATTGTCCTTAAATCAACTGTCCCATTACTACACTATATGAAATGCCCCTGATATTGGTAAACTGGTGGTGATTTACATTAATAGCTTTACAATGTGCATTTGTCTTCTTTTAATATTGTAGGTTTCCATTTAATTACACAGCTGAGAGGCATGCGTGTAGTGCTAGTGCTCCTCCCTACACTGCTGCTTGTTATGCTCACTGGGGCTCAGAAAGCTTGCCCAAAGAACTGCAGATGTGATGGCAAAATTGTGTACTGTGAGTCTCATGCTTTCACAGATATCCCTGAGAACATTTCTGGAGGATCACAAGGCTTATCATTAAGGTTCAACAGCATTCAGAAACTCAAATCCAATCAGTTTGCCAGCCTTAACCAGCTTATATGGCTTTATCTTGACCATAATTACATTAGCTCAGTGGATGAAGATGCATTTCAAGGGATCCGTAGACTGAAAGAATTAATTCTAAGCTCCAACAAAATTACCTATCTGCACAATAAAACATTTCACCCGGTTCCCAATCTCCGCAGTCTGGACCTCTCCTACAATAAGCTTCAGACATTGCAATCTGAACAATTTAAAGGCCTTCGGAAACTCATCATTTTGCACTTGAGATCTAACTCATTAAAGACAGTGCCCATCAGAGTTTTTCAAGACTGTCGAAATCTTGACTTTCTGGATTTGGGTTATAATCGTCTTCGAAGCTTGTCTCGAAATGCTTTTGCTGGCCTGTTGAAGTTAAAAGAGCTCCACTTGGAGCACAATCAGTTTTCCAAGATCAACTTTGCTCATTTTCCACGTCTCTTCAACCTCCGCTCAATTTACTTACAATGGAACAGGATTCGCTCCATTAGCCAAGGCTTGACATGGACTTGGAGTTCCTTACACAACTTGGATTTATCAGGGAATGATATCCAAGGAATTGAGCCAGGCACATTTAAATGTTTGCCCAATTTGCAAAAATTGAATTTGGATTCCAACAAGCTTACCAACATCTCACAGGAAACTGTCAATGCGTGGATATCATTAATATCCATCACTTTGTCTGGGAATATGTGGGAATGCAGTCGGAGCATTTGTCCTCTATTTTATTGGCTAAAGAATTTTAAAGGAAATAAGGAAAGCACCATGATATGTGCAGGACCTAAGCATATCCAAGGTGAAAAGGTTAGTGATGCAGTGGAAACATATAATATCTGTTCTGAAGTCCAGGTGGTCAACACAGAAAAATCACAGCTTGTGCCCCAAACTCCCCAGAAGCCTTTAATTATCCCTAAACCGACAACGTCAAAATCTGACCCCAGCCAGTCCACCCTTGAAACACCAAGTCCTTCCTCAGGGTTTCAGATTCCTGGCACAGAGCAAGAGTATGAGCATGTTTCATTTCACAAAATTATTGCAGGGAGCGTGGCTCTCTTTCTTTCGGTGGCCATGATCCTCTTGGTAATCTATGTGTCTTGGAAACGCTACCCAGCCAGCATGAAACAACTTCAGCAACATTCTATTATGAAGAGGCGGCGGAAAAAGACCAGAGAGTCTGAAAGACAAATGAATTCCCCTTTACAGGAGTATTATGTGGACTACAAGCCTACAAACTCTGAGACCATGGATATATCGGTTAATGGATCTGGGCCCTGCACATATACCATCTCTGGCTCCAGGGAATGTGAGGTATGAACCATGATCCTCCTAAAAGCGTTTCTACTGTGGGAAAGGAGAGGTAAATGTTTGAAGCTCTAGAGGTGTATCTAATCTCTAGAAAGAGTAATGACCCTTTTGCTTTTGGGTTTTGCTCAGTGTGAAAGGTTACTTAATTAAATTACAACCACCAGGAAATTGACTGCTTTTTTTTTTTTCCTTAAATGGTTGAAACTTGAAGGAAGTTCATTCAAGGATGATATTAAGTTGGAATAAAGCACTATGTTAAAACACCTGTTTTTTAACAGTTTGTATACAGGGGTTGGACTTACAAACACACATACACACAAAACTCTTTTCATCCTAAAATTTATGTCTGGTTCTTGTTGTTTGACTTTTGTAATCAAGTAAAGAAGGAGGGGCCAGCTTAATTTAAAAACAAAGTGACTTTACCAAAATTCCAGGAGGTAATGAAGACTTAAACCAAAGAGTAATTTACCCAAGCGTTGATTTTGTTGTACATTTTTTAGTTTTAAGTAAAACATGCAACAGGGATCTCATAGGGATAACTGTTTCTGTGTTACTTGCCATTTAGTTATTATACCAGCATAGAGAATGTCAGGCCTATTGTGTAATTGTATTAAGGCATTTAAAGATGTGTTTTTTCCTCCTTTCCTTCCTTCCGACCTTCCTGCCTTCCTTCCCTCTTTCTCCCTCCCTTCCTTTCTTTTCTTCCTTCCTCCTTTCCTTTCCTTTTTATTTTTTTTGTTTTTATTTTTTTTTATTACTGGACATAGATCACTTTTCAAAGGTTTTCTTAAGTGCTGGCTTTATATGTATGTAATCAGAATGAAACTTAAATTCTACATTTTGGCTTTGTCCCTGGTAACTAAAATCAGGTCATGATGTTGTGGATGATTTAGCAATAACATAACGACAAACATAACAGGGACTGTTTGTCAGTGTTGCTGTCATCCCCAAAGACATAATGTGTATTCTTGTTAAACTAATCCAAAACCAAGTGATGCAAATATTTATAAATAAAAAGAGAGAGATTTGGGTTCTGAGTATTTTCCCTTTCTGTAACAATCACCTCAAATGAAGGCATTTCATGTTATACTATTTTCATTTTCATGAGAATAAGTTTGGATCAGTGTCTGATTATTTAATTTTAAAGGTCACATATAGGAATGTGTTTATGAGTAGGAAAATGGTCACAGATTTCCAACTTGTTAATAAGTAATACTGGATGCAAATTATTCTTTACTTGGTAAAGTTGATCAAAAAGTGCAAAGACTGTGACTGCCTAGGCCTTGTTACAAGAACAAATTAGTAAAGAGAGGTAAAGTTCTGGCTCTGTGTCATCTTAGTATCCAATTTTACATGATTACTTTTTCGAAAGAAAGTTTTAATGACAATTTAAAGACTTTGCCCTTTTTAATACTAGTTATAAGGGTTGAAAGATATAAACTGCTCTTTGATAATATATTCCCAAATCTTTCCATAATCCTAAATGCAGATGCTAATGAAAATGTTTTCAGACAAAGCACTGAGTCTGAAGTAATCTCCAGCTCAGTGTAATTTGGAATATGGAGCTATTCTTCGCAGAGTTCATTTTCTCCTCTTTGTGTTTGATTGAAAATAAGAAAACTAATCCCAGACAATAAATTCCTGAAAGAAAGCTGTATAAGCGATTGCCCTTTAAAATTAAAGAGAATAAAAAATTTTATATAAAAGTCTAACAAGGCTTGATGTTTCTATTGCAGGCTGACATTTATATAATATTTGTGAATATTAGTAAAACAAGTTCATCCTGCTTTATTCTAGATTTGTCTTCTATTTTGAGATCCTCTTAAAAACTAGTAATATAAAAATAAAAGGAAAATTCAGTTCCATTCATTCATTTTCTCTTAACATTTATATTAGAATGGTGATTTTTATTTGTAAGAATCACCAAGAAATATTCCTAAAGAGCTAGCAATTCAGAACAAGTGGTTCTAAAACTTTTCCAGAGATCCTAAATTCCAGAGATTATCCTTTAAAGACCATAGGCAGTACCATGATAGAAACAAAATAAAAACATATTTCATTCTGTAAAAAAGTGTTTAAGAATATATTTTGATATTATATGTGTTCTGTAGAGTGATATTTATGGTCCTGAAATTGCAGTGACATCGTTGGGGTTGGGTGTGGTGTTACAGCGTTAATTAATGAAAAAAATTAATTAAATGTTATAATGAAGCTGTTGAGTTGAAATTGTAGCCCTACTGAAGTAGCCAAACTCTCCATGCCCTAAAAAGTAGAAAATGGTTGGCTATACATCTGAGATCATTAACTCCACTTCTGAGTGCTTGGGGTCCAATAAAGCTACCTTTAAATGAATATTACCTTGTTTTGAAACAAAAATACACAGAAACAAAGTGTAGCTGCCACTCCTCCTTTTTGTCAGTGTAATCAATGTTCAGTATATTACAGTTACAGATGGAAGTAAGAAATGAAGAAAAGTAGATTCTTAGAAATTGTTATGAAAACAATAATTTTCCCTTACTTCTTTGTCACCCCAGAGTAAAATTTCTCTTGTTGAGAAAACTTCTCTACAAAATGAAGCCAAAAGAGACAATCGAGTTGCCCAATTTATGACTTTTTAGGACAGTGGATGTATGCTGAGTTTAGGTCTGGTGGTGTTTTGAGAGACCTCACGTACCAATAGCTTAGAAAAATAGTGAACCATTAATATATTTATAATACATTTTTGTGAAGTAAGTTTCTTATTCAAAACATCAAACTCTACCCAATAAAGCCATAAATATTTAACTAGAAAACTTAGCACCAAATGCTAATTTTCTAAGATAGTGCCTTGAAAAAAATTGCATTCAATTGAAAATTTCACTTATATAGTTGATGTTACCTTCAATTATCATAATCTAAATATAGTTAAAATATTCATTATGTCTATTTCCTTTAAGAAGAAAATAAAAATATTAACAGTCTTCCTTAGAATGTCTGTGAGCCACCACACACATCTAGCATGCAATTTATAAAGTAAATAATTTTGGCTCTGATCTTTATAAATTTAAAATTTTAAAGTTCCAAGTGCACATTATATGATAATAATCTGAAAGAGAGTATCGTAATAATTTAGGCAGTAAAACTTTCTTATATCTATAAAAGAGGGATAGAGTAGATAGCTATGAATAATTAATATGATATATGGCACAACTCCAATAGATAGATACATTTCAGTCATACTTTGAGTGGATCAGTGTGCTTGGTTGAACTGAATCATTTAATTTGTTTTCAATATGTGCTCAGAGAAGAGAACTTAAAACCAAACGGATACAGCTTTGTCTAAAACTTAGTGCCACTGACAGAGAAAATTGCAAATACTTACTTTTGAAAATAGCCTGTGAAAATTTGGATAGATTTATCTCATAAAAAATTATAAGAATTATAAAGTTACTTCATTTTGCATACCAAATTTTTACTTAAAGATTATACAAAACAAAATTTTGAATACCTGGCTCTTCTAGGATATGTTTTATCAGCTGAAAATAGCAAGGACTTTTATAAAATTAGTAATTGTGAATATAAGCCAAGAGAGTTTGCTTTTTGAATTAAAAAAAAATTGAAATTGGTAAAACCTTAACATGAATGAAAGTGGTCTCTAAAGAGATCCTGCGTTCAGAGTGTTTTAAAGGAGAAGTAATTAAAATATAAAGTTTAATGATCCCATAATGCTAACAGTACTGTCATTAGGGAAATGGGAATACAGGTGACCTTAGGTACATATTTTTCAAATATTTAGTATTTTGGTTACCCTCTTCAAAATCAAGTAAAATAAAAATAAATTGGTTGTCATTTGGGGCTTATATTATTTCTTTCACTGCTGTGCAGTGGGTGGTATAGACCATTTCTAACAATTTATATTCATTGAAGGTATTAGGTCATGTCCAAACTACTGATTTAAAGGGGAATATTAACTTCTTTCTACACTGTAGAAATTGACACTTTGAAGTATACTGAATGAATTTCCAATAACTAAAAATCATAATATATTCAAAGAGGATTCAAAGTGAAGCAGGCCCAGTATCACTGAGTTTAATACACTTTACTAATATAAAGCTATAGAAAGCAAAGTTAATTTTGGTGGCTGACTACTACTCTGTCATATTAAAATGTTACAAAATTGAAACTATACTTTGTGTATTTAAAGGAAGTCTATTTATGCACGTGTGTGTGTGTATGTATATGTGTGTGTTTGTATTATGTGAGTAAGCGTATGTGCTCATATACAGAAATAGAGGGAAAATATAAGTATATTTTGTCCATTTTGAACACTTGAAATACTAATAATAAAAACTTGGGTCATGATTACTGGAATTTGTTACTTAGGAAAATACTTCTTAAAAATAAATGTTCAATATTCTCTAAAATTATATGTATCTTATGTCTAGATAGTCTAGTGTTCTTTTTTGAAAAATCAGAATTTATACTACACATTACCATTTTTGCTATGACTTTGGGTGAGTCATTTCATTTCTCTGTGAACCATCACTGAATGAGTGTAATTCAACTAGTGCAATATATCCCAACTCAAATCATTCCTCAGAATAGTCAACTTTGTAAAATCTTTGCAGTCATTCCCAGGACTACAGGAGCAAGATGGGATGTGGAGGAAAAACTGAGCTATTTATATTCATTGTCAATGAGGAGAGAGATAACTTCTTGAGTTACTAAAAGGCGTCATGCTCAGGTGAAAAGCCATACAATGTCTTTATGCTTGAAGACAAAATATATAACACACACACACACACACACATGAGCACACACACACATTTATATGTCTTCGAAATTCTTCCAAGTAACTAGTTATTTTGAAAGCATTTAAAATATGACTTTAAAATTCTACAGTCTAAATTTCATCCAACTAAATTTCATTCATGAATACAATTTTTATTAGTTTTCAGATAGTACTGGTGAAGAGTGACAGCTGCCAAGAAGGCCCAACATGGCTAACTTAGGACAGGTTTTAAACTGACAATAAACGGTTCAGTTCCTTTTTCTAGAATTAGCTCGTATTAGCATCTCATGAACAAGTTTTTAATAATTGGTTGCTTTCTAAATCACCAAGTTGAGAAGTCTGACTCTGGTCTTAGGAATGGATAGCTTTTGACACACCCCAGTAATCTTTAGATGATTCCAGAATTTTTCATCCTGTGACTTTTCTATATTCAGTAAAATCTAGTCATCCTACTTCTCAATAATTACATTTATAGATAGCTCTATGCTTTGGAAGTTGCTTGGGAATATTAGCATTGGGTACTTGGTGACTCATCAGAATTTTCACGTCTCTAGAGTTTCATGAATCACTAAATCAAAGTGAAACACTAGCAACCTGTATATCGCCAGTTTTGAAGTTTTGAAAAATTACTCTGTCTTTTGATCAGTGAAAAGCATAAAAGAGATGCTGAATATGTTGTAAAAATTAAAACTGCTTTTTATATTACCCAAATAACTACCATTCATTGAGTCAGTTTAATAATATCTCAATATTCTTAAGATGAAAGAGAAATTGTGAGGGTATTTTTCTCATGCACTCCATAAGCCATTAAAATGTTAACTGTTAGTTAAGGAAGGTTGAGAAAAAGCAGTGTATTTCCTATGATATCAAAATCACTGACTTTTTAATAAACTGATTTAGTATGCTTGAAACTGCTCTATAGGTGAAAAGGATGTGATTTATACTCCTGCTAACTGGTTTAATAATAATGCTTCCACCACCAAGAGAAATTAGAGTTCTTTAAAATAAGATATTTGACTTTAAGTCAAATCTTCCACATTATAATACTTGTAAAGTTTGAGAATGAAATGACAGCAAAGCAAATACACATTAATAAAAGGTTAAAGTAAGGGTGAGAATATAAAATTTTCAGAGAATATAATGTCCAAAAATTATGAACAAGCTTGACTAAAAAAAGAAAAAACAACAACAACAACAAAAAATGAATAAAATTGATGCCTTGATATCAGATAAACAATAAACACGTGCATAACTACATAAGATTATAATATTTAGCATTATTGTCTGTACCTGGAAATGAGATATCTTTTAATATTATATAAATGGTATTCTTAAACATACATAAAAAAGTAACTGAAATATAATTGCATTTACACAACCATGTACAATTAAACACCCATATATCTCACATAAATATTTCTGAAATACTGAAATATATGTTGCAAACAGATAGTAGATTAATATATATTATAGTTTTGAATAAACCCCATTCTTTACTAACTTGACCAGTCCCCATAAATTGCCTCAAATATAAACATTTGGAGGAAACATTAAAAAAATTTAATGGCATCAAAATAACTTTATGTTTCTTTTCTCATTGCCTCAATGTATCATGATGGTTTTCTGAATTTTTAGACATCCATATAGCTTCTCTCTCCTTTTATTTCAGTCTTTCATAAATTCACTGAATTCTCAGACTTTAGAATTAGGGGTAAAGATGTAATAATTAAACCTAGCAAGAAGGGTCATCTCTTTTGATTTTTCTTTTATTAAAAAAAATGTAAAGTCTTCTAGTAGAAAAAAGTAAGGTACAGTAAACATGTTTGTCACTTTGATTTTTAAAAGAGAAGTTTAAAGTAAAGAAAGAGTAACTATAATATCAAAACAAAACTTCCTAAACAAATTTATAATTATCATTTTTATCTACTATTTCAGTTGTTAAGATCTTCAAATCTCATTGAATTACAAAAACTAAAAAGTGTATTAGGTTTTATAATATATTTGAATATTTGAAACAGACAAGCTAAAATGAGTATAGATGGATTTGTTTAAGAAAATTCACTGTTTTCTTAGGATCTCAGTAAGCAAATGTATTCCAGACAGAAGTATATAATGTTATGAATTGATTCCATTTTGACGTTATTTTTAATGTTAGAGCAAAACCATATAGGCACTAATTTTGGAATACCAAATGATACAAAGAGGGAAAATTCTTGAAATTATTTTGGAAAGTCAATACTACTTAATTCATCTTCACTGTATGTTTTCATTTTAAAAGATAATGATTTCTGTTTTGCTGCCTTCTTTTAAAATTAAATATCATCAGATAAATCATTAAAATTATACTGATTTTATTAAAACAAACAAACAAGAAAAAATCTTTGAGTATAAATTCTATGCTTGCTTTTTCAATTCCTCCTTCCTCCCTCAAGTCACATTTACTGAACTTTTTTTTTCATTTTCTGCTGCAGATCAAATTATTTCCTCTGCTAGGAGTTATTAAAAGTTGATTTCTTGGTTCCTTTAACCGATTCCTATTAATGCATTTATGTGCAAATGAAGCCTCAAAAATATTGCTTGTTTGTTTCAGCATAAAGTTGATCATGATGCATTTCACTATTCTATATTTATTATTTTAAATTGAGACCAGCTATTGTTAAATATTCCTAATAAGACTAAAAAAAAGAAAAGAATAGAAATATAAGTTAATTATGTCTGAATCTTTTTTGGTACGGTCTCCATAAATGAAATATTGTTATTTTCTTCTGTGTTTATAGGTCTGAAAAAGTAATAGCGGTGAGGTCAGCTACAAAGTACTTTAGGTTGATAGTCAAACCACATCATGGACCAAAATTGCATTGATCCAGTGGTTAGATCAAGGGGTGAAAAAGAGGTCTCAGAGATTTGTTTTACTTCTGTAATACTGGACAAGTAAATATATATCTGACTTTTCTGTGATATAATTTTTCCATCTATTGAACTCGGATAATAACTTTCTAACTAACTTGTTGAAATGATTAATGAGCTACTATTCAGAAACCACTCTGAACTCCTCCATAAAAAAAAAGCTTCAGTGTAAATATAAATGATTACTAGCCATAAGCCCGACTGTCTACTGAAAAATGCAAAATACAATGTGGCTGTATTACTTTCATTGTTATTATTAGTTATAATGATGGTTATAATACTCCCTGATGTAGAAACAAGTGTTGTGGTTACATTTTTAGTAAAGTGAATAATAAACCTGAACTTTCAGTCCCTTGTCTGAGCTGTAATTGAGTTTGGGTATCAGACGTACTGATATTTAAATAATACCTCAGGGTTTGTAAAATACTTCCTTGGCTGAATACTTTTTTCATGTTTCAAAGAAAGCAGCATTTACAATTCTTTTATTGGTATTAACTCTAAAGAAGAAATGGGTTATAGAAACAACTTATAAGTTTCCAATCTGATCAAGTATTGCCCTTCAGCTCATTTTCTTATCAAATGGAGACAGTTTTAATTTCCCCAAAGTGTTTATGCATGACAAGTGGGAATTTTCAAGTAATATGTAGGGTAGTCTTTTTGAATAAGTTAATATGTGATTTTAAGAACCGGATATTTCTCTAGTGTATATGTATATACATACACACACACGTATGTTTAATGTTTTGATGTGAATAGTATTTTGGTTGAATATAATATGAGCTCTTATTTTTGCATAAATATATTGTTAGTAATTCCTATTATTTATGATATACTTAAAATGAAATACATTTAAATTTTCACATGGACTATTATTGTGTGCTGTAAAATAGAGGGCACCACTGGTACAAGTCCTTTACAAAAACAAGCAGGCTGTAGACAAAGAAAAATGCTAGCATTGCTAGAAAGACAGTAAGTTGTTTTCTTTGTGATTGGAAAGGCAGAATTATTCCAAATTGGAAATTCTGCCAGTTGATGAATGTCTCTTCCAATTATGTATTCTAGAATGAGGGAAATAACCATATAATGGCGTCACAGACGCACTGGACCCACTGTGAAATGGATCTGAACCAAAACTCCATTGATTTCATGAGCCTCTACACTGACCAGGGGACCACAATGATATTTTGGATCTTCAGGATTAGTGTCCCTTCAGAGTTGATGTCCCCAGTTATCCACAGCAGTCTGATTACTTCACTTTCCCCAATGCACAGTCACCTTGGTAAATAGCTGTATGTAAATGTATTGTGATTCAAGTTAGACTTCTGTCCACTTGACCTAGCAGTCTTCCACTTATACAGACTGAGTAAGAATTTAGTAGACTGCTCCTGTACTTTTTTCTAAGGACACCATAGTTAAATAGACAACATCATAGGTCTCTTTTGAATCAAACTACATTGATTACCGTTTTAACTCTACTGTCCCATATGGTAACCATGCCCATCTTGTCTTGGCACTAGACCTGTGTCACCCAAGAATCTCATTTTTCACATTGCATTTATGGTTGCCAGTTCAGTGGTAGCTGTTCCCACTGTAATTTCTGTCCTGCAGTAAAGAGTGACAAGAGAGATATTAACCCTGAACTTACTTTTTACAATCTCTTTCCCCTCTCCAGTTGCCAGGTTGTCAATCAATTTTATCATCTTGGAATATGGTCCACAGTATTCTAACCAGATTTTCTTTAGTTTTTGAGAATTACTGCTTAGAATCCAATCTAGAAATGTAAAAGAAAAGATAATATAAAATGTAAATATAAAATTCTGACTTTTTGCAATTCATAATTCTTTGAGATCTCTATCCACTTATGTTCTATCTATCTTTTCTCATATGATTAGAGGATAAGAGATGATTTTAAACAAATATTCCAACTATTTCCCCTTTAATTTTGGCATAACACCTTCCTTGAGAATGTGCATACAGTTTTCCTCCAAAACATGAAGATTGGCAAGGATCATTGGCCTAGAAAAAATATAGCATCCATTCTCTTTCTCATTGTGTTCCTTAGTGAGAATTTACTGGAACATGGTCATCAATTATGTAAGCAAATATACTATTTTATTAATGTTGTCAAACTATTACTATTCTATTGATAGTAAACAAAGAGATAATCTTATTCTAAAATATGAACAAGTATGATTTTGTGGATTAACCTGACGTTCTTATTTTTTTTATTTTCTAATTTTAAATGAATGCTTTGTTTAGGAAATGTTGAAAATATGAGATTATTTATAAAAATAAGCAAGAAATTATCAAAAAAACCCACTATGCAGGGATAATACTTTAAATATTCTGCTACATTTACATCTAATAATATGCACATATATGTGTATGTGGGTGTTTATACAATTAATTTAGCATTGAAAACTGTAGCATAGATTACATAAAGTATACTGTTACTTTAAAGTTAACATTTTGTGATGAATAGAGTCACTTTTAAAAATACTATTTTTGAAATTACATCCCTAAAGTGTCATATTTTACTTACACTTCCCTTTTTGTTGAAACTTTATGATGCTTTGTTGCACTGTTATAAATATTTCTTCAATGGCTTGCTCATCTAGATAGATTCTTAGAAGATACAATTCATAGCCAAAAGAATGAAAACGTTAAATTTAACTCATGTCACCAAATTACTCTCTCAAAAATTTATACCTATTTGTATTACCACATGAACTGTACAAGAGTTATTTTCCCACCACACCAACATTATTTTTATTTTTTTATTTTTATTTTTAAGAAATTGGAAATTTTTTTAGTGTTTAATATTTATGTCTTTGGCTTTAGGCTGTAGAATTTTTTCTGTGTATTTTGTGTTATTGGATTTCTTATTTTGAAATATGGTATATAAATAGTCCGTGGTGTCAAAAATAATACTAGTTTTCATTATGTATTTTTACATTGCTTTTACTTTTAGAAAGACCTTTTCCATCCTGCAAGGAAACATTTATTATGTTTTGATCACTCCCTCAATAATTTTATTTTTATATTTATTTCTTTAATCTACCTACAATATCCTTTAGTATATCATGTGAAACATGGAGCTAATTTGTTTTTTATCACTAAAGAATTATAAAAAATGTGTTTTACCATTTTAATGTAGAATTTTCATATATCTGCATCAGTTTTGTGTTTTCTATCTTCTTCCCATGGGTTCATTCTCTATTCTTATATCAGAATCATATGTTTACATTATTATAGTTTTTAAGTACTTTTAAAAAAAATTTTATAAATGTGTCTTTACTCTTGCTGCTAAATTCCACATATATATTTTTGTCTTCTTTATTCATCACTGTTTTTATTTGAAATAAAATTTCGCATCTTTCTCTCTCGTCTCTTTTTTTCTGGTGCACACACATACAACATACACACACACACAGTATTTTGACTGGGATTGTGTGGATCGATTAATTCATTTGGAAATAATTGAAATATCTACAGTTATCAAAAAGAAATGCTATAAATGTTATGGCATAAAAATGGCATAGAGCTCCATTTATATTATCTATTTCTTATGTCCTCAATAAACATGAACTGATTTGCTTTTTATTATGATTCTAATATGTACATAAACACACACACACACACACACACACACACACACATATATATATATATATATATATATATATATACATGTATAATTATTATCAATATTTGACCAAGTCCTTAATTTCAGTAGATTGTTATTCTTTTGAAATTTCTGGTTCAAAAATAATTTTGTAAAGAAAAAAATGAGTTAGCTTTCTAATAATTACATTTCTTATTTACTTATTTTTCTATATTGTATTGTCTGAATCTTCTAGAATAATGTTACACGATTATGGTGATCTGGAGCAATTTTTTTTTTCTAATTTTAACACAGACTGTCTCCTGTGTTTTTGTACATTTTATCATTCTATTTATTCATTCACTTATTTATTCAACAAAAATGTATTGTATACCTACATTAGTATCTGTTAACACTGGGCTCAGTGCTGTGTTTACAGCAGTGGATAAAATACTTTGTTTTAGGTAAAAATTTATCACATTTTTCATATCTATAGTCTCATTTATAAAATACATATTTATCAGGATGGACATTAAGTGTTACTTAGTGACTTTTTGGCACTTTGTTTTTCTCTTTTTATGAGTTCTGTATTTTTCCCCACCTTTGAGTTATTCATTTTATGAATTACATACTTTTATTTCCTAATGTTAAAAGTTATTTGCAATTCTGGGATACATTATGATTGTTTCTTTCATAATATATTTCTTAGATCAGCTATCATTGTGTCTACTTTTGTTTGAAATTTTTAAATCTCTCTTAACTAATAAGGGAACTCAAAATTATGCTCTCTTTATCAGTTTTCAAATTTGTTATCTTTTTTCTAGCTCTGAAATGGTTAAAATAATATGGACATGATCTTTTCCTTGAAATTTATAAAATATTCCCTAAAAACTGTCTTCATGGTTCTCTTTTTGGATATAATACTGAGAACATGGTACAAATTTTTATCCAGTTTTTTTTTTTTTGCCTTTTTGTGTCCTTTTATCAGAATGTTGAATTAGATTTCTTAGAAAAATACCCATTTAATTGAAAATGTAACATATATAATGATTTATTTAATAATTACCTTTTCTTAAACATCTTCTCTAGTCATCTATTTGTTCATTCAGTCTCTGTGGACCACTATATTAGAAACTGTATATGAGGCAGGTGAGGTGCTTCAATCCATATTCTAATAATCCAGAATAAAGTCATTAAAGTATTAAATGTAGTTTTTTCTTAAGATTTTAAATTCCTTAATGATGTATAACTTCTCTAGTTGTACATTTTTGTATTTTAGTTTTGTTAATTTATTCTTGTTCATAATTGCTGAAGGTTTTCAGATTTATTGTTTTCTTAAAAGAACTTGAGGAACATTACCTTCAAACTACAGGAAATTATATCAATGTTCTACTTCCTATGGTATAATATCATCTATGTATGAATGAATCCTTCCACCAATACTCTGACTTTCTAAGTTGTTTTACCTTATCATTCTTATCTTACATTTCACTGCCTTATATAGCCAAATTATTTCTTTAATCTATAAGGGGTTGGCAAAATGTTTCTGGAAAGGACCAGATAGTAAATATTTTAGACTTTGTGGGCTATACAGTCTCTGTCACAACTATTTTACCCTGCCATTGTAGCATGAAAGCAACCATAGAAAATATATAAAAGAAGAACACATCTGTGTCCCAATAAAACCTTATTTGCAAAACACAGGGAGCAGCTGGATTTGGCTCAAGTTTTATAATTTGCTGACTCTTAATCTAGATCATTTTAAACATCCCTGGGTCTTAACACTCAAAAATAAACAGCATAGAATTTTCTCCTAACCTGATACCTTCTTCTACTACTGCCCTATCTTAGTCCCCCCCTTCATAGAAAATCTTGTCATAAGATTCTATCCCAGTCTATATTTCCTCATCAATCTCTCAATTCTTCAACCCACTACAATCTGTCATCAGAGCTTATCAAGCCATCGAAAGAGCTCTTGCTAAATTTGCCACTGACTTCATTATCACTAAATTCTATGCCCTTATTAAAATTCTTTGCTTCACTATGATATCTCAGTAACATTCAACACTGGGTCTTTTCTTCCTTCTTTAAATGTTTTCCTTTCCAGAATTCTGTAATCAGACCATTTCCTCTTCATTCCAACATATCCTTTTCCATTTCCTTTGTAAACTCAACATGAATATTATGTTTCGCTAAGGCTCTTTCCTTGCATCTCCTCTTATACCACTATATTCTCTCTCTCTCTGACTCAATAATCACATTTACATATACAGCATGCATTACCATTTATTTACTAACAATAAATAAGTTATTTCTCTATTTCTTGACCTCTTCCCTACGTTCCCCACATGTATACCAATTTCCTATTTGACATCTAAATTCAATTATAGAAGAGTACCTTAATCCCATTTCCAAACAAAATCATGGTCCTTCTTTCTGAGCCTGTTTTCCTTTTGCTGGTTCTTGTCTTGTGAATGAAGCTATCCACTTCTGTAAGTCAGAATCAAAGGAACCATCCTTGACTCCGTCCTCACTCTCACATTCCATAAACAAATCACCATGAAGTCCTGCTGGTTTTACCTCTTGAGTATCTCTCAAATCCAACCATTCCTCTCTATCTTTACTATTGCCACCTTTTTGTCCTATTTAGTCTCCCAAGCTCAGCTAGGAGCTGATTTATTGTCTACACTGAATACAAGGAGCATCCATTGGATTTATTCTCTACACTGGATACAAGGAGCATCATTCAAAACAAAAGCTGATCAGGTCACCATCCTCCTTTATTTTGAGCAATTTGGTGGAGTTCTGTTGTTCTTTGGATGAAAAGAACATGACCTTAAAAACTCTGAATGGTCTGGCCCTTCCTTCACAAATCTTTCTCACATCACACTCCTGTTTGCTCTCAAATCTTCATCCAAAGAAGCCTCCTTTTACTTACACTTTGACAACGTCATTCTATAAGCCCAGCCCTAGATGCTACTCACTCTACTTAGTTAATTCCTATTCATCACCTCCTCAGGAAGCCATTGCTGAAATCCTTACTGTCAAACCACAAGATTTAATTTTTCCTCACTATCACTCTTTTTAATAATGATTTGATTAACATCTTCCAATTCTATTTGAATCTATTGTATCCAAGGAAAGGTAATATATGACTGTTTTTGTTTGACTTTTATCTCCAATGCTTTACTCCATAAATTGTATAGAAGAGGAATGCCATAAAAGTTTACTGAAAGAATAAATAAGTGCATTCCCAAATTTTACTTCTCTTTATTTTCTGCCTTTTAAAAATAGACTCCCTTCTTTGCAAAGTCACTTTATACATTCTTCTCTTGAAAAATTAGTAAGTTTTTTTTCATTATTTAAAGTTCAAAACTGTAGATTAGGATATAGATTTGGTGTAGCCCACTTTTTTTTTTTCTTTGTGTGTGTGTGTGGTATGGGAGCCTCTCACTGCTGAGGCCTCTCCCGTTGCGGAGCACAGGCTCTGGACACGCAGGCCCAGCGGCCAAGGCTCACAGTCCCAGCCACCCCGCGGCATGTAGGATCTTCCCAGACCGGGGCACGAACACAAGTCCCCTTCATCAGCAGGCGGACTTCCAACCACTGCGCAACCAGGGAAGCCCTAGACCAATTTTAATAATAATTTTTCTCATCTTATTATGTCTATGTTCAAGATGACAAAATACATAAGGACAAAAGCAAGAAAAAATATATAACTTTATATAACTTTATATATATATATATATATATATATATATATATATATATATATATATCTTTGTTTACCATTTTCCTAGCATTTTTGTATATTTTTGTTACACAAATAAAATTAATAGAAGCAAATTGTTTATAATCTGCCATTTTTATTTACTCTATTGTGAGCATATTAAGCATCCACCTACAGCATACTTTATTTAATGCATAATACTGTATATTATTTTACTGTAAACGGGTTACAGTTTTGTTTTGGTGGTTGTTTCAAACTTTTTGGAATAAACAAACTTAAGATGACCACCCTTGCACTTATGTCTTTCTAAATATACTTAATGATTACAGTTTTATATTAAAATTTCAAACCATCTTATCCAACATTTAAAAAAGAATTGGTAGTGATCTGTTACAATTTAGATCAAAAGGTTTTTTGTTGTTTTGTAAGATTCACCATTTTGATTACGAATGATACCCATAATATCTTACATTTGTTTGACATTTGTATATTTTACTTTCTGTATATGATGTTCATTTGCTTTGCCAATTCATAATTCTTATTGACTTCTGTAGTTTTTTTTTCACTTCTATAGGTTTTAAATTAATTTATTAATCTTTTAGCTTTTATAAATGTCACAGATGTTTTTTCACGGCACTTGTTATTCATCTTTTAATGATTTCAGGTGGGATTTTTATTATATAATTAGAAAATTAATTTCACATAATTAAATTATTGTATGTTTTATTTTATGATTTCTGCCTTTTTTTGTATAGTACAAAAGTTATCTCCAGAAATATTAAATTCATTCTGTTATCCTCTAATAGCTTCATGGTTTTAATTTTTGCATGCAAATCATTAATTCAACTTTTTGTTGTCAAAATTTTACCTAGTTCCACAAACTCATTTGTTATTTACTCACAGTTATGAAATGTTCTATTTGTTAACCTGCAAAGCATTAAATACTTATAGATACATATATTAAAACTGTATGCATATATATTTATGTGCTATATGCATGGATTATGTTTTCACATATATGTTTCCATATATATACAAATATATATGAATACACATGCTTTTCTATTAAACTTTTAATTTTCCTAATAATTTTATCCTAGTCTTTATTTAACATAATCAGTTGAATTATATTTCATTTCTCATATTTTAAAAATATTCTGGCTATAATTTTGAGTTTCTATACTTAATTATAAAAGTCTCTATATATAATATAGTATATGTATACCTATACATATATAGTATTATATATGTATACATTTATTATTATATATAATATACATTATATATATATATATATATTGATATGTTTTTTCAGCTACCTTGCTTTCTATTGCCTTTTAACCTCTCCAAAATCATATTCTAGAAATAAATCACTGTTAACTCTTTACTCTGTATTTTTTTGGATATTTTCTGTGCATATAAAAATGAATATGTTTTTCTTCTCATATAATATTATACTACCTGTAATGATCTAAATTCTGTTTGTATGCTTTTGGCTTTGTTTCATGTAATATATCTTGGACATTTCTCCATGATGACAAATAAAGATCTACCTCTTTGCTTTTAGTTAACTAAAATGATTCTCTAGTGGAAGACAAGTGAGATGTTTGAAAACATGGAGATGAACTTTAGAATTATTATGTCAGTACTAAAATAAAATTTATTCTATACTTTTATTGGAATTGTGTTATTTTTAAAGAATAATTCGAGTGCATTAATACCTTTTAAATTCTAAATCTTCATCTTGAGATATGATAAAACTCTACTTTTGTTAACTTATACATGAGTTAAGTAAACAGTGAAACACTAAAATATTTTGCATATGGGAGAAAATTTATTTTATATATGTTACTATTACAGTTAACCTTTGAAGGCCAGTTTGAACTGCTTGGGTCCACTTATTCATGGATATTTTTCAATAGTAAATAATACAATACTACACAGTCCATGGTTGAGTGCATCTGATGATGTTGAGGATTTGCAAATACAGAGAGCCAACTATAAATTACAGGCAGATTAGCCCCTGCATTGTTCAAGTCAACTGTATTTTATTTTTGTTCCTAATATGTACATGATGAATTTTCCTTTTTTGATATTTTCTACCTGTTTTTTGCTATCATCCACCTAATCCATGTTTGTGTGCATATGTAGGAGTGGGGGTTGTATTTTTTTATGGGCCTATTACAACCAAAAAACAATACTATTCCAAATGTTAATTCCTCTTTTGTTTCAATATATTTTCCTTGGTTTAATAAATAGGACATTCTTCATTTATCCATTATCTCTTAACTCTCCCAACTGGTAAAATTTGCATCATTTATTTTCGTCAAACTTCTGAAATGATCTTGACCAGTTAGGAAGCTCAACAGTTTCCCTCCCTCTCATCTTCACAAAAGTCTGAGGAGGAAAATCATTACGGTGGATGATTTGGACCAAACCTAGAATGTTCAAAGTGATAGAGCAGTGTTATAGTGGTTAACAAAACTCTTCTGCAGGAAGGGGCTGCAATAAGGTGGCCTGGCAGCAATCCTCAAATGAGAGTGTTTCTACTCTGAGGGAGTAGACTTAGACAACTTGCTCTGAGTATTATCACTTTTTTCTTTATTATCTTCTATTAGGCTTCTTCTAGCACTTGTAATATTTTGGGTGGAGCTACCAAGAGAGCCAAAATAAGCATATAAGTTTGTGCCAAAATATTGGGAATCTTCTGTATAAATTTGCCCATGGGTTGCATTTAATGAAACCTAGACAAACTCAGATGTCTTCAAGGGCAAGAGAGATTATGTGAAGCAATATGTATGAATAAATAAGGATTAGGAATTAGTGGGACTATGGAAACCTATAGTGACATGGGCAGACTATGTAGCCTATGTCAACTGTTTTCTTATCTATAAAATAATGAGACACAATTAATATCGGGCAGGCTCAGGTAAGTGTGTAGAGAACTAGAGCTAGGAAAACTTTCCTCAGGGACTTGTAAATGCTGAAGAATGGATATTTTCATACCCCTCCTCCCCCAAAAAATACCTCCTAAAGTAGGAAATGATATAATAGAGTGTTATTCAACCTCAGCACTATTGATATTTGGGGTCAGATATTTGGTGTTGGCGGGGGGTAGATCTGGCCTGAGCATCATAGGAAACATGTCTGGTCTGATCCATAAGAAACCAGCAGCAACACCCACCCTCCAGTTGTGACAACTAACCGTATCTCCAGATATCGTTAAATGACCCCCTGGGAAAAGGGAAGTAACATCAACTATGGTTGAGAACCACTGATGTAACACATAGGATTTGGTTTTGGAGAGCTAAGAATACATTTCTGTAGCCAAGGAAAGTTCACTATTGGTCCTCAAACTTCAAAATCTTGATGTCATCTGCATGGAGCAAGGGGTAACTAAGCAGAGATGGGTAGGTAACTCTAAAGTAAACTCAGGCTTACATCAAAATTGAGAGAATTTCTATGTCAAGCTTTTAACAAAGTGATATCAGGGTTTTGTTGATGACAGGAATGATATGTTTTGTTTTATTGTGACTCTTATCCAAAGTTAAAGGAGTGTCTACAGATAAAATGGTAACAGTCCTGTTCCAGGAAAGAATGAGAAGAAATGAATGGTTTTCCTGCCACCATAGTAGTAGTGTAGATAGACCTAGAGAATTTTGCATGAGGAGAGGCAATGTTGGAAGAAGTAAGTACATGATAGCTCTTGTCAGAACTTGTCAGCCTTGTCAGATACAAGGCTCCTGAATAATTGTGTTTGGGAAACACAAATAGCACCAATCAGGTCTAACAATATTTAATGCATAAATATTAGTTAGACCTCAGTGAATTTAAGACTATGACTTTATTTAACCATCATATACATGGAAAGGGGAAACAGCATAATAAAAATGTTTCTACTCTCAGTTCAAAGTTGGAAGACCTGAAAAGCAAGAATCAAGGGGGAAACTGAAAAACAAATAAAAGGTTTTGAACACACCAAATGAAAATGTGTAGGAGAAACTAACCTCAGTAAAAACTTGGGGACTGGAAGAGGCATTTCTGTAATTTTCTACAATCCCTAAGAAGATAGTTTTTCACAAGAATTGCTCTATTAGAGGAAGCAATTTTCATGGATGGTAGAATTTCCCCATATTAAATGAGAGAGATATGGTTAAACTCTTGATGAAAGATTTCTTCCAGTTGAGTTTGAGGCTCACAAGTAATGAAATCTGAACAAATGCCACAGACTGACTGGTACCATGGAGAGGCTGAAATTAAAAAGAAAATTATATATTTTTTTCTTCTCCCTTTAGGAATACTTTGTACTCAAAAAGACCTAGGCTCTAACACCAGCCCTGCCATGTTTAGCTCTGGAATCATGGGCATATTTTAAAGCTATGTCAACCTGTTTTCTTATCTATAAAATAATGATACCATTTGTACCTGATAAGTTTATATGACAATGTCCTATAGTAAAGGACATAACATAGTCTCTGGCACACAGTGAGTGTTCTTAACAAATGGTAGCTATTGTTGTGATAGTGTTATTATGCATGCAATATCCTCCCTCTTTATTCATGTCACTAATTTTTGGTTAAGTCTATTACTGTTACCAACTATTTAAGCATATTACAGAATATGGGGTGCCATTTTGGAATAAGACATTATATAAGATAAAAAAGATTATATATTTTATTTATCTATATTCATATATAAAATTCTTTATAAATACATATTCAGAAACATATTTGTATGCATATATATATAGAGAGAGAGGGAGAGAGAGAGAGAGAGAGAGAGAGAGAACGTGTGTTTGTGGGTGTGCATGAATGTGGATATAGATCTGGACTTGAAATATTTTGTCTTCTTGACTTCTTGAAGCTATGGAAAAGTGCAACATAGGGGATATCTGGTAGAAGATCCTGCCTATAAGCTCTGGAAAAAATTTCAAAATTACAGCAAGTACTTATGGGTAATTGCAGTGATGAATGCTTATATTGTAAAAGAAGAAATGTCTCATAATAATGAACTCAGCTTATACCTTAATAAACTAGAAGAAAAAGAAGAGCAGATCAAATCCAAAGTAAACAGAAATACATAATAAAGGTAGAAGTTGAAATCAATCAATTAAAAAGTTATAAAAATAATAAAGGACATTTTTCTTTGAGCAAAGCAATACAGTTGATTAAACACTAATCATATTGATCAGCAAAAAAAAAAAAAGAAAAAAACAAAAAACGAGAGAGAGCAAAACACGAATATCAGTATCATGAATGAGAGAGGTGGAATCACACCAGTTTCTAAAGATATTAAAAGCAAAGTAAGGGAATATTATAAACTTCTTTTTGAAAATTAATTTGATAACTTAGATATAATTAACAAATTCCTTGAAAGATACAAGCTACAAAAGTTTACTCATGAAGGTAACCTAAATATCTTTATGTCTATTAAAGAAATAAAATAAGTACCACAAATGAAACTCCAGGTGTAGATGACATCACTGATAAATTCTACCACACATTGAAAGAAGAAATAATACAAACTGAAGAGGATTGAAGAGAAAATTAAAGAGGAGGAAATACATTCAAACTCGTTCAGTAAGGCCATCACTGCACTGATACCCAAATCAGGCAAATCACAAGAAACAAAAACTACAGGAAAATACACCTAATAAATATATGTGCAAAAGTTCTATACATACTCCAAAATTTGTAATCATGACCAAGGGGGGCTTATCTGAGGAACGCAGGAACACTGTTTGGTATAGTACCTAATATCAATCAGTACAATTTATTAGATGATATAATTAACAAATAATTGTCTTAGTACATATGGATAAAGCATTGGACAATATCTAACATACATTTCTAGTAAAAACTCAGAAAACTAGGAATAGAAGGAAACTTCCTCAACAGAGAGGGGACATTTACAAAATATTGATTGCCAGCATCATACATAATAGTGATGAATGCTTTCAACATAATATCAGGAACAAGACAAAAGTGTCTGCTCTCAGCTTCTATGTAACATAATGTGAAAATTTTAGCCAGTACCACAGGCAAGAATTAGAAATTAAAGGCATCCAGATGGGAGAGAAGGATATAAAACTATATACAGGTAACAGACCATCTAAGTAGAAAATCTAATGGAATCTATGAAACAACAACACAAAACTCCCAGAATAAGTGAATTTAGGAAAGTTACAATGTGCCATATTCTTATATAAGAAATCGATTGTATTTCTATATTAATAATAAACAAAGATTTAAATAAAACAATGCTATTTATGATAATATCAAAATATGAATTACTTAGAAATAAATCTGACAAAAAATGCCCAAGACCTTATTTGTACTCTGAAAACTACAAAATATTACTGAGAGAAATTAAAGAATACATAAATAATCAGTGACACAGATCTTCCTTATGAATCAGAAGATAGTATTATTACAACGTCAATTCTCCCCAGATTGATCTATAGAGTCAATAAAATTCCAAACAACATCCCAGCAGGCTTATTTTTGTGGAAAATACCACATTGACATTGAAATACCAAATGTCATCCTGAAATGCAAAAGACCTAGAATACTCGAATGAAATCTGTGAAGGAAGAGCAAGTTGGAGGGCAAATTACCTTATTTCAAGACTTATAAAGCATTAGTATTCAATACAGTATGGAATTGACATGAAGATAGATAAATAAGCAATGAGTCCATAAGTAAACCCATATATATATGGACAACTGATATTTGATAAAGATGCAAATGCACTACAAGGGAGAAAGCATAGTCTTTTCAACAAATGAGGTTTGATTTCCATATGAAGAAAATAAAATAACAAAACATTTTGTACCTCATATCAATTTAATAATATGGATCATAGACCTACATATGAAACCTAAAACTATAAAATTTCTAGAGTAAACTATAAGAAAATCTTTGTAGTTTTTGTTTGTTTGTTTGTTTTAGATATGATAACTAAAGCATGATCCATAAAAGAACAAAGTGATATACTAGACTTAATCAAAATTAAAAATTTTGCTTTTGGAAAGACACTGTTAAAGGAATAAAAATATAAGCCACAGACTGAGAGAAATGGCTAAAATGCAACTGATGCGTGTTAATACCAAGTGTTGACAAAGCTGTGGAAAAACTAGAACTGTCATACAGTTCTGGTGAGAATGTAAAATGGTAAAGTCATTTTGGAAAACCATTTGGCAGGTTCTTAAAAAGTTAAACATGGACCTAATCATGTGACCTAATGCTTCTACTGCAAGGTATATAATCAGAAAATATGAAAGCACATGTTTATACAAGGACTGGTACATGAATGAACATAACAGCTATATTTGTAATATGTAATAACTGCAAACCATCCAAATTCCCATCTACAGATTAACAGGTAAACGGATTGTGTTTTATTCATACAGTGGACACTACCCAGAAATAAAAATGAACACATCAAGGATACTACACCATAGTAGAATCTCATAATGTTAATGCTGAGTGCTAGTAGCCAAGCAAAAAAGAGAATGTTATGTATGATTCCATTTGTGTAGATCTCTAGAGAATACAAACTAATGTATAGTGATAAAGAAAAGATTAGTTGTTTCCTGGAGATGGAGGGGATTATTGGTAGGAAGGCTATAAAGGGACACAAAGAAATTTCTGGGAGTGGTGAATGTGCTCACAGTCTTGATTGTGCTGATGGTCTCACTAATGTATACACATGCCAAATCTCATCAAATTGTGTATTTTATATATATGCAGCACACTGCATGTTAATTATACTCTGCAAAGCTGTTAAAAAATGCAACCACTGTCTTGAAGGAGAATCTCTGGCCTGGACTATGCTAAATAAAAAGCACTGGGGAGGGCCTCCCTGGTGGCGCAGTGGTTGAGAGTCCGCCTGCCGATGCAGGGGATACGGGTTCGTGCCCCGGTCTGGGAGGATCCCATATGCCGCGGAGCGGCTGGGCCCGTGAGCCATGGCCGCTGGGCCTGCGCATCCGGAGCCTGTGCTCCGCAACGGGAGAGGCCACAACAGTGAGAGGCCCGCATACCGCAAAAAGAAAAAAAAAAAAAAAAAAAAGCACTGGGGAGAGGCAGTGCACAGATTTGGGGATTGTTCTTTGACAAATTATTAGAGTAGAGGAGCAGTAATGGGAAAGTAAACCTCGCTTTTAGTTATCTGCTGATATCCTGCCTGAGGGCTTCCTTGACAGTCCACAGGTCTTGGCCATGAGAATAACTAGAATTATCTAAATGTTGTGAAACTGTGGGTCTAGGGACCACTAACACAAGTCATTTTCCATCACCTACCACTGTGCAGAGGAACCCCTGACAGCCATGAGAAAGATCAAGAAAGATTTGATAATAGAGATCTAGGGAGGGATTGCCTGGTGGTAAAAAATCAAAACCAAACCAAACCAAACCAAATCAAACAAATGAGAGGTGAAGCCACATCTGTCCCTAATTTTTTTTAAGCTTAGTTTATTTTTCCTCTTTTAGATTCTCTCCACTCATAGACAAAAGCTTGACAGGTCTTTTGTAGTCCAAAATCATTGACAATTAGTTTTAAGTAAACATTTTTTAACATGTTAAGGAAATACTGTGTTTTCAGTTTACAGTGGGTTTATAAGAAATTCATATTGAAATTTAACATAGAGATAAGCCATATCTATGGAGATAATTTCTATTCACTTATTACTAAAGTTTACTTATTTTATAAGAATTCCTAATTTTCAACCATCATCACTTTTCTACTTGAAATTCTATCAAAGAATATCATAGTAATATATGGTTGAAATAAACTGGCTATAAAATATTAAGTATTAGGTATCTATATCTGTAAAAAAATAATTAGTACTTTTTTTTTTCAATTTGCCATTTTTATTACCAGAATAAACTAGGTTTGTAAATGAATTATGAAGCTTTCCATAATTTTTTCATCCTGAAATAGTTTAAAGTATATAAAAATGGGTATGTATTTCATTTATGTTATCCTTAAAATTCTTGGGGTCCTGGGTCTTTTGGGAAACATATATTTCTTAACTCATTTTTATACAACTTTATCTTCAATGATTTATTTAAATAGTCCTCATGAAATGGTTTTGAACGTTTCTACTTTTTAGAAATTAATTTTTAAGAGATTCTTAAGTTTATTTGCAGAGTGGTAGAAATAGATATTTCAAATATTAAAGTAAATAAAAAAGTCTCTCAATTTACAGTTTTATAAATGATTCATTTTCTTAGTCTTAATCCCTTTCTTAAATACACATATTTAATGTATATATCTCATATCTTGATTTTGCTTTCAAGAAATTTGCATATATTTATCATTCTTAAAAAGTTGCTTTAAGAAGTATTTATTAAATATGCCACATAGTCTTCTATATATTATTACTGATACATTGATTATTTTTGTTTAATTGTTACCAATTTATACATTCCCTTAAATATATATATTTTTAATCTTTTATATTACTAAGTGTGGTTTAGTTTTTAAAATTTCCTCTTTTGTTTCATAATGAAAGAAATTAACTCATGACATTTGTTCAGAGATTTTTGGCTTGGCCCTTGATGGGTATGGTTCTGATTGTTGATAATTTTCAAACATTTTTTTTTGCCATTATAAGTGCACAATTTATTGACATTAATATGTAATTCATCTTTTGATTGGACAACCAAGCCCCTTCCCAACCCACCCTGACACACACATTTCCTTATTTTCCTCCCATATCGATAACCTTCCTGTGCTGGTTATTAAGCTATTGTCTCTCAGTTCCAAATCAATCCTTCTGTTCTCTGCTTTGTTGCCATTTTGAGACTGGGACTCCCCAGCCACATTTCTGCTTTTTCAGCTGGTACCCTCTTAGTGTGTGTTAACGGGGACCCAAGAGAGATGCTTTGAGGCTGGAGGAGGAAGAAAGGACTTGCCCCTTCCTGCCTCCTAGCTGGTCTAATGAGCCTCACTCTGGGAGCTCCACCTCACCTCAGCAGTGGCAATTCTTTCCTCTCCATTTTGTGGTTTCTACAGCACTGGCAGTACCAGCTTCATTGGGCAACTCTGCCCCCCACCTCCCAAGACACTGGCACCATCTGAACAACGTCCCCTCTTCAGACGTCTAAGCTTCACCTGAATGGGGTCCCTTCTCTCATTTTCTATGTTTTTATAATTCCAATCTCTTCCCTTTTTTCCCCCAGCACTTGGGCTGGTAGCTACATTTAATAGCTGTTATATTGTCTATTTCAGGCTTAGTTTTATTAAAGAGAGTGGTATACTTTGTTTTTTGTATTTTTGCTTTTTAAGACTTTCAGAAATAATTTTGTTTTCTAATTTTATTATATTATTTTTACTTTGTAAAACAAATTGAGATTTTTCTTTGTTGATCAGTACACACAAATATTTTAAGTATTATAGGCTCTGGGTATGAAAATGTCATTTCTTTCTATGGTACAATTGTAAATATATAAGCCATCTTAATGATATTACTTAAGTTGTATCATTTCTTGCTTATTTATTGATCTCTCAAAACTAAGGGCTATATATAAATGTCATGAAGTTTTCCACATTTAATTTCATAATGGATCCTTAAATCTTTATTTTATTTTTTAGTATGAATAATTTTGTATTTATATATTTTTATTCTGTATTATTTCCATACATAGATTTCCAGGAATTTTTATGTCCCTTGGGAATGGTACAATTAGAAATATATATTAATGCTTTTTGTCCAGAAAAATTATTTTCACCTAAGTTCTATAAAATTTTGTTTTAATTCTGTGATCTTGAATTTTAAAAAAAATTCCTAATATACTTTTCTAACATATTAACATAATTTCTATTACTTCATATGTTATTTTAGATGTGAGTTTTCTTTGTTTCAATTTAAGGGATGTCTCTTGTAAAATAGTTTTGTATATAATTTAACTAGATTTTCCTTAGGTTCACTTGAAATTATTCTTATATGTAACTGATACATTCTTCATATTTTATGATTGCATGCTTTTTAATTTTAGACTTTCTCATCTTTATTACTCTCAAAATTTACATACCTTGCTTTGTAATTCCAACAGTTGTCTTCATTTTTTTTTCATTTTTTTCAATTTCTGATTCCACTAATTATCTGAGAAATGAAGAAATATATAAAATGTTATGCCCACTACCTGAGACAAGGAATTTAGCATTCTTTTACTCTTTCCCTCCTTGTCAAAAATACATTCTTATTGTTATTTTAGATCTAATTTTGTTATTACATTATCATAAAATTTACATATTACTTTAAATCTTTCATGTTTTAGTTTTATTTAGTTCCTTTTTTTATAGATTGAACAATGGCATTTCACGTTTCTTCAACTTCTCTCTTTTATTCCATCGTGTCATTATATCACAGCAATTAAAGTTGTTAATTCTGCTGGACAATGTGGAACTTTGTCATGCATTGTTCTTTATTTTTTTGGCTGTATAGGGTCTTAGTTGCAGCACTTGGGATCTTTAGTTGCAGTGAGCAGGCTCTTCGTTGTGTCATGCAGGCTTCTCTCTAGTTGTGACATGCAGGCTCTAGAGCACACGGGCTCAGTAGTTGCAGCATGTGGGCTCTCCAGTTGTGACATGCGGACTCTAGAGCGAACAGGTTTAGTCTCCCTGAAACATGTGGGATCTTAGTTCCCCAACCAGGGATCAAACCTGCATCCCCTGCATTAGAAGGTGGATTCTTAACCACTGGACCACCAGGGAAGTCCCTGTTGCACATTATTCTTGTATTTATCTAGGATGTGCTAAGCTATGGTTTGAGATGTGATAAGCTATTTAAATCTGTATATGGGTATTTTTCATCTCAGGGACATTGCTAATTTCCATTCAATTATTTTTTCTTCTTTACTTCTTTATCTCTTTCTCACTTCTGTGTTTATCCATATTTGGCTAACCATTCACTTTCCTCCTTAACTATTTTGTAATATCTCAATATTTCCCAGCTTTTTTATTTCCCTTTACATTCAAAGTATTATTTTCAGATATTTCTTCTGTTACTTTAATTTTCAACAAACTATTTTGATTTTATGTCTTTTAATGTAGATTTTTTCTCTGAAATTTGCTCTTTTTAAAAGTTTCTTAAGTCTGGTTTTTATTTTCTCTCCCTCTCTCTCATTCTCTCTCCTATATTCTCATTCTGTTGCTTTTTTATACCAAGTTTCTTTCCAGTTTTGATATTCTGTACTCTTTGATAAATGTCAGATATCACTATAACTTATATTAAAGGAACCTTTTTGTGAACTATCTCTCTGATCCTTTTCAAAGTTTTTAATGAGATTAATTTTTCTTTCCTTTCCTTTGTTCTGTCATATATTATTACCAGTCCCATATTTTGTTCTTCATGAAAGAAATAAAAATTAATTCAGATACAGTATTGTAAAGACACAGGGAGGCAGCGCTGACTATAGTGTCAATTTTACTCTAATGAGGTACTAACATTCTCTATCTAAGCTACCTAGTTTTCATATGCAGGCACACTTTTTGTTTTATTGAACTTTACAGATATTGTATACGTGTTGTTTTTTTTTAATTGAAGTATAGTTGATTTATAGTATCATATTAGTTTTGGGTGTAGAACATAGTACTTCAATATTTTGATAAATTATACTCCATTTAAGGTATTATAAAATATTGGTATATTTCTTGTGTTGTACAGTATATCCTTGCAGCATATTTATTTTATACAGAATAGTCTATACCTCTTAATCACCCACCCATATCTTGCCCCTTCCCCACATTCTCACCCCTAGTAACAACTAGTTTGTTTTCTATATCTGTGAGTCTATTTTTTTTGTTATATTCATTTGTTTGTCTTAATATTTAGATTCCACATATAAGTGATAACATACAGTATTTGTCTTTTCTGTATGACTTATTTCACTAAGCATAATACCCTCCAGGTTCATCCATGTGGCTGAAAATGGCAACATTTCATTCTTTTATGGCTGAGTAATATTCCATTGTGTGTGTGTGTGTGTGTGTGTTTGTGTGTGTGTATAGCTTCTTCTTTATCCATTAGTCTGTTGATGAACATTTAAGTTGCTTCCACATATTGACTATGGTAAATAATGTTGCTATGAAATCAGGGTGAGTGTATCTTTTCACATTAGTGTTTTCATTCTCTTTGGATATATACCCGGGGTGGAATTGATGAATCACATTGTAGTTCTAGTGTTTGGATTTTGAGGAACTTGCTTACTGTTTTCCATAGTGGCTGCACCAATGTGCATTCCTACCAAAAATGTTCCCTTTTCTCCACATCCTCACGAACATTTGTTGTTTGTGGTCTTTTTGATGATTGCAATTCCAACAGGTGTGAGGTGATATCTCATTGTGCATTTGATTTGCAATTATCTGATGATTAACAATGTTGGGCATCTTTTCATGTGCCTGTTATCCATCTGTATATCTTCTTTGCAAAAATGTCTATTCAGGTCTTCTGTGTATTTCTTTTAATCAAGCTTTTTTTTTGATATTGAGTTGTATTTGCTGTTTATATACTTTGGATCTTAACCTGTTATATGTCATATTATTTGCAGATATTTTTTTCCCATTCAGTGGGTTGTCTCTTTATTTTCCTGATGGTTTTCTTTGCTGTATAAAAGTGTATATGTTTAATTAGGTCCCATTTTTTTATTCTTTTTTTTCACATTAAATTATTTTATTTATAGCCCCACTGTTTTAAATGTACAGTTATGGACTATCCAAAAGCAGTAACTTTTTAAACAATCCTGGAAACTTTAAATACTCTAAGCAACTCCTGAAGATCAAGTTGTCAAGTTCCTCACCAAGGACATCCTTAGGTCATCTTTGTGGTCCCAGATAGTAAGTAGTCAGCTAGCAGCAGTCTATGATTCAAGCATCCATCTTTCATCTGAATGAAAATTAAAACCCACAACGTGGTGGAAGCCAGACCAGGCCACTGCCCTCCACGCGTTCAGGGACTGGGAGCCTTGGACCCAGACTGGTCGTGGAGCCCCAGCCATCGGAGGCCAGGCGTCCACAGGCCCGGGACCATCCAGACCTCCTCCGCTGAACAGGCCAAAAGAGAGGTAAGGTTAGAAAGCCATTATTTTATTCTTGCTTTTGTTTCCTTTACCTTAAGAGGCAGATCCAAAAACTATATATTACTGCACTTTATGTCAGAGACTGTTGCCTGTATGTTTTCTTCTAGGAGTCTTATGGCTTATGGTCTTACATATAGGTCTTTAACTCATTTTGAGTTTATTTTCCTATATGCTATGAGAAGATGTTCTAATTCTATTCTTTTGTGTGCAGATGTCCAGTTTTCCCAGCACCACTTATTGAAGAAATTGTATTTCTCTGTTGTATATTCTTACCTCCTTTATTGTACATTAATTGACCATAATTGTATGAGCTTATCTCTGGGCTCTCTCTTCTGTTCCATTGATCTATGTGTCTGTTTTTTTGTCAGTACAATACTGTTTTGATGATTGTAGCTTCATGGTATAGTTTGAAGTCAGGAAGTGTGATACTTCCAGCTTTTTTCTTTTTTCTCAAGATCGCTTTAGATATTTGAGGTCTTTTGTGTTTCAATATATATTTGAGGATTATTTGTTCTAGTTCTGTGAAAAATGGGTATGTTTATAAGAATTGCATTAAATCTGTATATTGCTTTGTGTAGTGTGGATATTTTAACAATATTAATCCTCCCAATCAATGAACACTAGATATATTTTAATTACTTTGTATACTCTTCAGTTTTCTTCATCACTGTTTTATAGTTTTCAGAGTATAGGTCATTCAGCTCCTTGGTTGTTTATTCCTAGATTCTTTTTTTTTTTTTTTGATTTGATCTTAAACATGATTTTTTTTCTCTTTCTGATAGTTCATTATTAGCACATATAAAAGCAACAGATTTCTGTATATTATCTTATATCTTGCTACTTTACTGAATTCATTTATTAGTTCTCATAGATTTTTGGTGGCAAATTTAGGGTTTCCTTAATATAGTATCATGTCATCTGCAAATAGTGACAGTTTTAACTCTTCCTTTTCCAATTTGGAGTCCTTTTATTTTTTCAGGTCTGAGTCCTGTGGCTAGTACTTCTAATACTGTGTTATAGAATTGGCAGGAGTACACATCCTTGTCTTGACCCAGATTTCAGAGGAAAAGCTTTCATTTTTTCACTGTTGAGTATGATGTATGGTTTTGTCATAAGTGGCCTTTATTATATTGAGATATGTTCTCTCTTTCAATGAGGATTTTTATCATCAATGGATGTTAAATTTTGTCAAATGCTTTTTCTGCATCTATTGAGATGATCATGTGATCTTTATCCTTCCTTTTGTTGAAGTGGTGAATCACATTGATTGATTTGTGGATACTGAACCATTCTTGCATCCCTGAAGTAAATCCTAGTTGACCATGGATTATTTCACTACTAGTGATCAATCTGTTCATATTTTCTAGTTCTTCCTGATTCAGTCTTAGATGGTTGGATGTTTCTAGAAATCTGTCCATTTCCTGTAGGTTGTCTAATTTGTTAGCATATAACTGTTCATGGTATTCTCTTATGAATTTTTGTATCTTTGTGATATAAGATGTTATTTCTCCTCTTTTTTTAATTTTGTTTATTTGTGTCTTCTCTCTCTTTTCTTCTTGATGACTCTGGCTAAAGTCTTATGAATTTTGTGTATCTTTTCAAATAGACAGCTCTTGGCTTTATTGATCTCTTCTATAGTGGTTTTTTTTTTGTCTTTATTTTATTTATTTCCTCTCTGATAATTATTATTTCCTTTCTTCTGCTGACTTTGGGCTTTGTTTTGTTTTTTTTTTTTTCAAATTTCTTAGATGGTAGTTTAGGTTGCTTACGTGAGATTTTTCTTACTTCCTGGGGTAGGCCTGTATCTCTATAAACTTCTCTCTTTGAGCTGCTTTTGCTGCATCTCACAGATTTTGGAAGCTTGTGCTTTATTTTCATTTGTCCAAAGGTATTTTATGATTTCCTCTTTGATTTCTTCATGACCTAGTGGGTTTTCATGGCATGTTTTTGGTTTACAAGTGTTTTAATTTGTCCCATTTTTCTTCCTATAATTGAATTCGAGTTTCATATGGTTATGATTGCAAAAGATGCTTGATATAATTTCTATCCTCATAAATTTTTGAAAACTGTTTTGTAGCCTAGCATGTGATCTATTATGGAGAATGTTCCATGTACACTTGAAAAAAAATGTGTATTTGTCTGGTTTTGGATGAAATGTCCTGCAGATATCCAACTTGTAAATCCAACCGATCTAATCTGTTTCTTAGCAATATAGTTTTCTTATTGATTCTCTGTCTGGATGATTTTTTTTTTCCATTGATGTAAGTGGGTTGTTAAAGTCCCCCACTATTATTGTGTTATTGTCCATTTTTCCTTTTATGTATGTTCATATTTGCTTTATATATTTAGTTGCTCCTATATTAGGTACATGTATTTTAATAAGTGTTATATCTTTTACTTGTATGGAACTGTGCCCATATAAAAAGGCATACTTAATAAATGCTGTGTGTTCTGACTGCTCCCATGCTCTCTTCCTGTGCTCTAACACAAAACAATGTTGAAATTAGGCCAGTTAATAACCTCTCAAGGGCTTATAAGTGTCCAAGTAAAAGAGTTTCATGTCTCTACCTTTAAATCAAAGGTAGAAATGATTAAGGTTAGGGAGGAAAGAATGTTGAAGACCAGGTTGGGACAAAATATAGGCCTCTTGTACCAAAGAGTTAGACAAGTTTTGAATACAAACAAAAAGTTCTTGACAGAAATTAAAAGTTCTACTCCAGTAAACACACAAATGATAAGAAAGTGAAACAGTCTTATTGCTTCTATGGAGAAAGTAGTCTGGAGAGATCAAATTATCCACAGCAGTCTTTAAGCTAAAGCCTATTCCAGAGCAAAGCCCTAACTCTCTTCAATTCTGTGGAAGCTGGGAGAGTTAAGTAAGCTGCAGAAAAATAAATGTCTGAAGCTAGCAGAGGTTGATTCATGAGGTTTAAGGAGCAAAGCCATCTCTATAACATGAAAGTGCAAGGGGAAGCAGCAAGTACTGATGCAGAAGTTGCAGCAAGTTATCCAGAAGATCTAGCTAAAATAAATAATAAAAGTGGCTACTCTAAACAACACATTTTTCACTGTAGATGAGACAGACTTATATTGGAAGAAGATGCCATCTAGGTCTTTCATAGCTAGAGAGTAGAAGTTATTGCCTGACTTCAAACCTTCAAAGGACAGGTTGATTCTCTTGTTAGGGACTACTGCATCTGGTGACTTTAAGTTAAACCCAATATTCACTTACCATTCCAAAAATTCTAGAGCCCTTAAGAAATATGCTAAATTGACTCAGCCTGTGATCTCTAAATGGAAAAAAACAAACCCTGGATGACAGCATATCTATTTACAACATAGTTTATGGATATTTTAAGAGTACTGTTGAGACCTACTGCTCCAAAAAAAAAAAAAGATTTCTGTCAAAATATGACTGCTTATTGACACAACACCTGGTCACTGAAGACCTCTGATGGAGATGTACAAAGAGAATAATGTTGTTTTTATGCCTGCTAACATAACATCCCTTCTGAAGACCATGGATCAAGGAGTAATTTTGACTTTCAAGTCTTTTTATTAAATAATAATACATTTATTAGCTGCCATAGATAGTGATTTCTCTAATGAATCTGTTCAAATTCAATTTAAAAGCTTTTGGAAAGGATTCACCTTTCTAGATGTCATGAAGACCATTTTTGATTCATGGGTAGAGGTCAAAATATCAACATTAATAGGAGTTTGAAAGTAGTTGATTCCAACCCTCATTAATGACTTTGAGGTGTTCAAAACTTCAGTGGAGAAAGTAACTGCAGATGTGGTAGAAATAGCAAGAGAAGTAGAATTAGAAGTGGAACCTAAAAATGTGACTGTATTGACACAGTCTTTTGATAAAACATGAATGGATGAGGAGTTGTTTCTTATGCATGAGCAAAGAAATTGGTTTCTTGGAATCTACTCTTGGAGAAAATGCTTTGAGGATGGGTTAAATGACAAGAAAGGACTTAGAATATGACATAAACATGGTTGATTAAGCAGCAGTAGGGTTTGACAGGAATGACTTTGATTTTGAAAAAATGTTCTACTGTGGGTAAAAATGCCATCAAACAGCATTACATGCTCCAGAGAAATCATTAGTGGAAGGAACATTCAATCATGCAACAAACTTCATTGTCTTATTTTAAGATATTGCCACAGCCACCCAGTCTTCAGCAAACAACACTCTGATAAGTCAGCAGCTGTCAACATCAGGTGAAGATTCTCCACCAGCAAAAGGATTAACACTTGCTGAAGGTTCAGATGATGGTTAGCTTTTTGTAGCAAGAAAGTATTTTTTTTTAAATTATGGCTGTGCATTTTTTTCTTTAGACATAATATCATTGCACATTTAATAGGCTACAGTATAGTGTGAACTTATCCTTTATATGCACTGAAAAGCCAAAGAAGTTGTCTGACTCACTTTATTATCATATTCACTTTATTATAGTGGTCTGGAACTGAACTCCCAATATCGCTGAGGTATGCTTGTACTTTGAAGCAAGATAAGATAGTAAAATAAAAAGTTGGGCTTCCCTGGTGCCACAGTGGTTGAGAGTCCACCTGCCGATGCAGTGGACACGGGTTCGTGCCCCGGTCCGGGAAGATCCCACATGCTGCTGAGTGGCTAGGCCTGTGAGCCATGGCCTCTGAGCCTGCATGTCCGGAGCCTGTGCTCTGCAATGGGAGAGGCCACAAAGGTGAGAGGCCCGCATACCTCAAGAAAAATAAATAAATAAAAACAAATAAAGTTATATCCTGAACAGCCATTCAAGTTCTTGTGATAACAAAAATATCCTCTTCTTGTAAGGACTTTTCTTCTGTGGACTGCACCTCCCAGAATATACTTCTGCTCTTCTTACTACTAGATATACCCTTATATTAGAGGAATATAAATTTCTGTAGAAATATTGTATTTTTCCCATATTATTGTTATTTTGTTATTTTTTTTTTACATTTAGGTTTAAATTTAGTCCAAATTTATGAAAAAATATACTTTAGTAAAAGTATGTAAGGTATTGTCAGTGTTCCCTGACATCTTTATAAAATATCTTTTTTATTTTTCAATTCTTTATTATGCTTTATGTCTTGTAAAATAGACTCAGTCTTCAAATAATTGCTTAAAGGACAAATAGATATAAGTGGTATATGTTATGGATCTTTCTGTATATGGATGTGTCTCTCTGTTTTCTCTGTACTTATAATCTAGCAAGGCTGAGCCTAAAGTTATTTTTGGGCACATACTGCTATACTTCTGATATTTAGTGTTGAAGATAAGTAATATGTTTGAGAACTATAAATGAAAGTTGGGTGGCTGGTTTTATTTTTGGTGCAGTTCTTGCATCTTTGGACACAATGATGGACAACAAGGAAGGGATTAAACTTTTGCCTGACTATTTTCAGGAACCATTATTTCATGATACTACATGTATTTATTCCATGTAGCACTGTCTCAGTCAGGATCTATTTATCTAATTGTTTGAAAGGTTCATTCAATATTTGTGAAAAGATTAGCTTTCTGTCTTAGTTTTCAATCTTATTTTAATAGTCATTATTTTTTATCTGTATATGATGGAAAGATAAGTTGGGAAGCAGAGTAGCACAGTGGAAGTGTGCTGGGCTCATAGTGATGTGGTGGGAGAGTCTGCTATGTATGAGAGTTTGCTACCTATATGCCATTTTATCTTTATGAAAAAAAAAACATGCATGTGATTTTTGTATCTCCAAATATAATAGTCAACTATTATTAATTCTCTTAAATTGGGTAGGCTTGGTTTACCCAATTTTAAAATAAATTGATTAAATAGATCCACTATAAAAGATGCAACATCTTTTATAATATAATGTCTTTATCTTTATATAGCAGTTGAATAATTTCAATCACATTTCACAAAATATGAATACATCTAAACTCAAGATAGACAGCATGTTCTCTAGCAAGGGGCTTGTTACTTCCATTATACAAACTTTTATCTCCTATCACACTTTAAATCTTCTTTGAATATCATATGGATAATACTAATGAAGATAAAGGATGGGAAGAGTACATGAGGGTCATTAGAAGATAGAAATCTAGTATAGGTTTTGCCACCTTGGTCCATTCAGCTACAACTCTTGCATGCTGTAAGAGGTAATTATTATTATTTTTTAATACTAAATTCTTTAGGCAAGCTCCAAGGGTACCTATGATAATTATCCCTCAAGCTATGTGAACCATGATATTGAAATAATGAAAACTCTTAAAGATGCATGTTGATCTAAATGTTTAATGTTTCCTATAGCAGGATTGTTTAAAATAAAATATTTTTGTGAACAAGCCATTCTTGGTTATAGGACTTGTTGCTTTGTGTAATCATAAATCAGAGTTTATATTACAAGTGGTTGTTTAAATATTTTGAATATCAGTCCCTAGTTCTCCAAATCACAGTAAAAGCAAACTTCTAAGAAAGACTGATAAATTGTAGATAAATTGCAGTTCTTTGTAAATGAAAACATGAAGGGCCACCAGTGGATATAACTCATGTGTTATCTGCAAAGGGTAATAGTTGCACAGGTTTAGACAGATTATAGTCTTCTGGACTAGAGGAATTTTGAAGAAATCAGAAGTAAACATCATATAGTAGTATTGAAAAATCAAGAAATATAGAGACAATTTGGTCATCGTTGTTTGTATTACTAATACATATACCTGTTAGATAGACTAGTAGACTTTAGGTAATGTTTTATGACATTTCATGAAGTCACAAATAGATATGGATTATTAAAGCCCTTTATGCATGTACCAAACAGATAAGCTCATTATGTAAGACTCATTCTAGTACCTGGTTCAAACATGGCAAAGACTATAAGTGATGGATAAGAAGAGATGGTGTAAACCAGTTTATTAACTCCTGAAATTGATTAGATCATAGTATTGGAAATTAATTCATGTTTGTATTTGTAGCAAAGAGCAGCTTGTTGTTTTACTTGATAGATCTGAAAATATGTCACTTTAAGGATCTATTAAATTTTCAACGTTCTGCTTTTTCTATTTAATTTTAAATTTTTCATTATTTAACTGGTATTTACACAGTCCTTCAGTGTGTTATAAATTATTTGTGAGAATAGAAATATTTAGCTATTTAATTCTTACTGCATGCTGTTATCTCTGATAGTCTCTTTCCATTCAAATGAGAGCAGAACATTACTAATATAGATATGTCATTTTAGATATTTATCACGAGTTGGAAATGGACATTATCATCTCTTTGGCATTATTTATTTTTTTCATCTCAGTGAACTTATTTAAAAGTGCACATAGGTCAGTGATCAATCATGTCATATATGTAAACTTTAAAAATAGTTTTTAACTTGCTTAATAATATCACTATTTTCATAAGAAGTGTACAATTGTATGTAATTATAGTGGCTCCATTATTGTAATCTATAATCCATCATATTATACCATATACTTTTTTTAAGTTTGTCACGAAATATAGTTTTTCACACAAATATCTCTTTGCCACAGTGATTGACGAAAATATTTTATTATTTTTTTTTCTAAGACAGGGAATAATCCCTCCCTCTTCTCTCTCTCTCACTCTCTCTTTTTCTGAATAGGAAGAGGAAGGATACAATACTCAGTTTTTCATTTGTTTTCAAAATCCATTAGTTCAGATATTTTTAACTTCTATGAGACTAACTGCCATTACTCTTTATTTCTGATGAAACTGCTCTATTGAGTTGGAAGGAAATGTATATTCCAATCAGTGTGAAGCAATAGCCAATTAAAATCATCTTCATGGATTAAGAAGTGGTAGATATGTAACAATCTCTGAATATTTATTGTGTTCCTATATGGCGTGATAGAAGTTTCAAATTTATTTTTAAATGCAGCCCTTACTTTAAGGAAGTATATGGATGAAGATGACAATCTTCATTTTTGTTGAGTGCCTCCAAGGCTCTCTTCTCAAAGAACAAATCTTATGTCACATTCCTGATTTGAAAATATCATTGACTTCCTTTCTCTTCCTGATAGCATCCAACTCTTAACCTCTTTATAATCTTTATAACCTGATTTCAAACCTTCTATCCGAATTAAAATCCTAGTAATCCTTATTATACATGCTTCCCCCCCCAGCAGGAGCCTTTTGATTCACAACTATAAAGGAACATCACATTTTTCTTCACGTACTGGGTCTTTGTTCATAGTTTTTCTCTCTATGTAGATTACAATTTTCCCTATTGTATCTACTTGGAAAATCACCCTCATTTAAGATCCAGTTCAAATTTTATCTTCAACTCTCCAAGTGACTTAGTGTATACTCTTATGTATTCTCAACTTTTGCATGCTCTCTGTGTCTCTCCAAATTTACATTAGATGACCCACTATAAAAAAGGAAAAAAAAAAAAACTCTGTTTACATACTATTCCCCACATTTGAATTTGAGCTCCTTGGAGTAAAAACCTATATTGTATTTATATTTAATATCTAGGAGTCTCATAAATTGTCTAACATAAACTGTTCTCAAAAATAAAATTTAAAAGTACACATTGTCTAAAGAACATATTAAATACTGCAAATAGCCGAATGAGCAGAAACCAATTTTGGAACCTATTACAATCCTACTTGAGATCCTGATCATTGAGGAATTTTTTAAACATCTTTATTGGAGTATAATTGCCTTACAATGGTGTGTTAGTTTCTGCTTTATAACAAAGTGAATCAACTATACATATACATTGAATTTTTGCTTTTAGCCTGAGTTTTCCTGATCTTTTTTTCTGTAAAGATTCTATGTATATATATTCCTTAGTGTTCTCTATTGACAAACATGTCATTAATTTCCATTTATTCTTGGGTAAATTTAAATTATAATAATTAAAACCAGTGATTGCAAGATTGTTCTTAATTAACTGTTAAAACAATAAAGGGAACGTGAGTTTATCAATACAGGAAAAAACCCTGAGAATTTGGTTTTTAATTTTTAGCATTTGCATTTAATTAAATAAAATAATTTAAAAATTAGAGTTATACTTTCCAGCATCAAAGTTATGTTGTGGATGTCTGAAATGTGTTTCTAGTTAACATACTAAAAATTATAAATTTAAGAAAACTTTATTATAATTATTAATGGCTCTGTGCAGTGTCCTTGACTTGAGAGAGAGATTTTTTGTGTGTGTGTGGTACGCAGGCCTCTCACTGTCATGGCCTCTCCCGTTGTGGAGCACAGGCTCTGGACGCGCTGGCTCAGCAGCCATGGCTCACGGGCCCAGCCGCTCCGTGACATGTGGGATCTTCCTGGACCGGGGCACGAACCCATGTCCCCTGCATTGGCAGGCGGACTCTCAACCACTGTGCCACCAGGGAAGCCCTTTACATTTTTTTTTTCTTGAGAGAGAGATTCTTAAAAGACAAAGTATAAATTTCAGAAAAAGCCCTCATATTCTAGACCAATCTTGAATCCATTGGTACCCCTTTGCTGTCTCATGTCAGGGTCAAGAATACAGACATCTCTTCAGACACAGACAACTAACCTGACAAAAATATATGAATGATTTATGATTTATACAAAGGGGCATGTAGCTTAAGTGTATTAGAGAAAACAATATATTGAAAATATCAGAAAAATTAGCATTGGGCTGTAAAAACAATTCAATATAACTGTGCAAGAAATCTTCTGTTGCTAACTGAAGTGCTTGGTTACCCAGTAGCCAAAAACCCTGACTTGGTATCTCAAACACTACCTACAGCTTGCCTGTTAATGACACCACTTGCTTCTTAACCTATGTATGCCTAGACACTCTTCAGTTACACTCAGACCAGTCAAATAAATGCAGCCCAACTATACTTCACTATGCTATAGTCTAATGGTAACACAGTAACACATACTATCTGTATTAGACAAACTTCTAAGACTGAGTTAGCAATGAGGTAAAAACAAACAAACAAACAAAAAAACCCTTACTTTGAAGTAGTAAAAAGAAGTCTATATAAAATAGATAGAATCTCTGACTTATAATAGACAATCAGTAAATTCAAGCTATTATTAAATATACCATCCATCTCATCTATACCTAAGTGCTCAGCTTGCTTCATTAACCAAAAATAATGTTACTAAAATTTATTAGGTAGATAAACTTGTTTTTTTTTTTTTTTTCCCACCACTAACTTTCATGAGAAGAGCTGTCACAGAAAGCTACCCAAAGGTTTTATCAGTTCACTCATTTAGATTTCAATTCACATTCAAGGTCATTTTTGTTCTCTAGCTGCCTAGAGCTTCTCACCAAAGAGGAAACTTCACTCAAGTCTTCTAGCTAAGACTTTGACATCCTCTCTTATTTACTCACCTATCACTCATATGAATTAAAAAATACCCTATGGAGTCTTCCAGATTTTCACCCAAGATAAAGAACTCACTTATTATACATAAATGTTTAGATGATATATTCATAGATAGATAGATAGATATGCAGATATGCATTGTAACTTAGAATCTCATGGCATTTAACCCAATAATTTGAAATTTTATATTAGATAAAAATAATTTGAGGGAGGGGGGAAAAGGGTTTCATTATTTGTCTGGTAATATTAATTCATTCTATTAAATGAAATATATTCTCAATAAATAAATGAGATTATAAAATTTTAAAATCTGATTTTGAAAGTGATACATGCTAGAGTTATTTGTATTAAATTACAGAAGGATGAAAGATATTTTGCATGTCATCTTATATCTAAAAATGTATCAGTCAACATATTACATAAAGATTTTAAATTTTTAAATTTGTTATGTAATTATTTTCTTCTTCTATGGATCAAGACCTCTCTGGAATCTGTGTCAAGTTTTATTTTCTAATATTTTCAAATAGAATAGAAAGTTAATTACATGTTCTAATTAGTCTTTTAGAAACATATCTATGAAATTTTTGTATTCAAAAATACATTGTTTTATAGTAACTTATATTTCATTTTTTCTTTCTTTGCCTTTTCATTTACTACATGAAGTCTCAAAAACCTCATGTAGGGTATTTGATTTAAAATCCAATGCCTTGTAGGAAATCAAACAAGAAATAAAAGCTCATCCTATTCCTTCAGAGTTGGAATAAAGACTGGCCAAATCATATGGGAAAAAAGCACCAGCAATTTCAAATTAGTGAAAATCAACAATGGCCATTCATTACATGCTTCCCCCGTCCATCACCTTCTTTTTATTGACGTCATTAATTCAAACTCAGGAAATGTTTAGCTACCCATTGACTTGAAACATGTAATATTTCATTTGAAATTTTAGAGCATTTTTTCATTATCTTCATACAGCTGGTTAGAAATTAGAGTTATACACTAGTTTTATGTCCTAAAATTGGCAACAGAACTTTCAACCCAGGAATTTTGAGAGAAAACTGTGTTTCATGCTTAGGTCCCCAAATAACTACAAGAAAAGAAAAATCAACCTCCACCCTCTTGTTATGTTATACTGTATTCTTGTCATGTGAAATAGGTTAACTTGGAGCAGTTGCCATCATCCTTGGATAATCATACTTTTTTGGAAAAGGGACTTTCAGGTTTATGTATCCATGAAAAGAACTGACAAAGGATACCTGAGACAAATACCACACACTTCCCAAAGCAAAACAAAACAAAACCAACAAAAAATCATCTCACAATCTTCAATTAAGACACAAAGAATGTGGAAGGAGAAATTAAGAGTGGCTCCTAGTGCATGAGAAGGTGGGTGGTGGGATCTCTGCCCTTGACTTTTGTTTCTCCCTTCATCTAAAACCTGGAGGATGAAGAGGCTCCACTAGCTAGAGAACCACAGCATTTCCATTATTTTAATTTTTTTAAATTTGAATTTTATGTTATTTTTTATAAATAGCAGGTTCTTATTAGTTATCTATTTTATACATATTAGTGTATATATGTCAATCCCCATCTTCCAATCCATCCTACCACCACCACCGCTGCCCCACTTTCCCCTCTTGTTGCCATATGTTTGTTCTCTACATCTGTGTCTCTATTTCTGCCTTGCAAACCAGTTCATCTGTGTCATTTTTCTAGATACCACATATATGCATTAATATTCTGACTTACTTCACTCTGTATGACAGTCTCTAGATCCATTCACATCTCAACAAATGACCCAGTTTCATTCCTTTTTATGGCTGAGTAATGTTCCATTATATATATGTACCACATCTTCTTTATCCATCCGTCTGTTGATGGGCATTTAGGTTGCTTCCATGACCTGGCTATTGTAAATAGTGTTGCAATGAACATTGGGGTGCATGTGTATTTTTGAATTATGATTTTCTCTGGGTAAATGCTTAGTAGTGGGATTGCTAGGTCATTTGGTAATTTTATTTTTGGTTTTGTAAGGAAACTCCATACTGTTGTCCATAGTGTCTGTATCAATTTACATTTCCCCAACAGTGCAAGAGGGTTCCCTTTTCTCCACACCCTCTCAAGCATTTGTTGTTTGTAGATTTTCTGATGATGCCCATTATAACCGGTATGAGGTGATATCTCATGGTAGTTTTGATTTGCATTTCTCTAATAATTAGTGATGTTGAGCAGATTTTCATGTGCCTATTGGCCATCTGTATGTCTTCTTTGGAGAAATGTCTATTTAAGTCTTCTGCTCATTTTTGGATTGGGTTGTTTGTTTCTTTAATATTGAGCTGCATGAGCTGTTTATATATTTTGGAGATTAATTCATTGTCCATTGATTTATTTGCAAATATTTTCTCCCATTCTGAGGGTTGTCTTTTCAAATTGTTTGTAGTTTCCTTTGTTGTGCAAAAACTTTTAAGTTCATTAGGTCCCATTTGTTTATTTTTGTTTTTATTTCCATTACTCTACGACTTGGGTCAAAAAAGATCTTCAGTGATTTATGTCAAAGAGTGTTCTTCCTATGTTTTCTTCTTAGAGTTTTATAGTGTCCAGTTGTACATTTGGATCTTTAATCCATTTTGAGTTTATTTTTGTGTATGGTGTTAGGGAGTGTTCTAATTTCATTATTTTAAATGTAGCTGTCCACTTTCCCAGCACCACTTATTGAAGTGATGGTCTTTTCTCCATTGTATATCCTTGCATCCTTTGTCATAGATTAGTTGACCCTAGGTGCCTGGGTTTACCTCTGAGCTTTCTTTCCTGTTCCATTGATCTATATTTCTGTTTTTGTACTAGTACAATATTGTCTTGATTACTGTAACTTTGTAGTATAATCTGAAGTCAGGGAGTCTGATTCCTCCAGCTCCGTTTTTTCCCTCAAGATTGTTTTGGGTACTAAGGGTGTTTTGTGTATGCATACAAATTTTAAGATTTTTTGTTCTAGTTCTGTAAAAAATGTCATGGAAATTTGATAGGGATTGCATTGAATCCATAGATTGCTTTCAGTAGTATAGTCATTTTCACAATATTGATTTTTCCAATCCAAGAACATGGTATATCTCTCCAACTGTTTGTGTCATCTTTGATTTCTTTCATCAGTACCTTATAATTTTCTGAGTACAGGTTTTAACCTCCTTTGGTAGGTTTATTCATAGGTATTTTATTCTTTCTGTTGCAAAGGTGAATGGGATTGTTTCCTTAATTTCACTTTCTGATCTTTTGTTGTTAGGGTAGAGGAATGCAAGAGATTTCTGTGCATTAATTTTGTATCCTGCAACTATACCAAATTCATTGATTAGCTCTAGTAGTTTTCTAGTGGCATCTTTAGGATTATCTATGTATAGTATCATGTCATCTGCAAACAGTGACAGTTTTACTTCTTTTCCAATTTGTATTCCTTTTATTTATTTTCTTCTCTGATTGCCATGGCTAAGACTTGCAAAACTCTGTTGACTAATAGTGATGAGAGTGGATATCCTTGTAATTCTCCTGATCTTAGAGGAAATGCTTTCAGGTTTTCACCATTGAGAATGATGTTTGCTCTGTGTTTGTCATATATGGCCTTTATTATGTTGAGGTAAATTCCCCCTGTGCCTACTTTCTGGAGAGTTTTTATCATAAATCTGTGTTTAATATTGTCAGAAGATTTTTCTGCATCTATTAAGATGATCACATGGTTTTATTTTTCAATTTGTTAATATGGTGTATCACATTGATTGATTTGTGTATTGAAGAATCCTTCCATCCCTGGGATAAATCCCACTTGATCATGGTTTATGATCCTTTTAATGTGTTGTTGGATTCTGTTTGCTAATATTTTGTTGAGGATTTTTTGCATCTATATTCATCAGTGATATTGGTCTGTAATTTTCTTTTTTTTGGAATATCTTTGTCTGGTTTTGGTATCAAGGTGATGGTAGCCTCGTAGAATGAGTTTGGGAGAGTCCCTTCCTCTGCAATTTTTTTGAGGAGTTTGAGAAGGATGGGTGTTAGCTCTTCTCTAAATTTTTGATAGAATTCCCCTGTGAAGCTGTTTGGTTCTGGAGTTTTGTTTGTTGGAAGAATTTTAATCATAGTTTCAATTTCATTACTTGTGATTGGTCTGTTCATATTTTCTGTTTCTTCCTGGTTCAGTCTTGGAAGGTTATACCTTTCTAAGAATTTGCCAATTTCTTCCAGGTTGTCCATTTTATTGGCATAGAGTTGCTTGTAGTAATCTGTTAGGATGCTTTGTATTTTTGTGGTGTCTGTTGTAACTTCTCTTTTTTCATATCTAATTTTATTGATTTGAGTCCTCTCCTTTTTCCTGATGAGTCTGGGTAAAGGTTTATCAATTTTGTTTATCTTCTCAAAGAACTAGGTTTTATTGATCTTTGCTATTGTTTTCTTTGTTTCTATTTCATTTATTTCTGATCTGATCTTATGATTTATTTTCTTCTACTAACTTTGGTTTTGTTTGTTCTTCTTTCTCTAGTTCCTTTAGGTATAAGGTGAGTTTGTTTATTTGAGATGTTTTCTTGTTTCTTGGGGTAGGATGGTTTTGCTATTAAGTTCCTTCTTAGAACTGCTTTTCCTGCAATCCATAGGTTTTGGATCATCGTGTTTTCATTGTCATTTGTCTCTAGGTATTTTTTGATTTCCTCTTTGGTTTCTTCTGTGATTTATTTAGTAACCAAGAATTAGTATTGTTTAGCTTCCATGTGTTTGTGTTTTTTACGTTTTTCTTCCCTGTAATTTATTTCTAATCTCATAGTATTGTGCTTGGAAAAGATGCTTGATATGATTTCAATTTTCTTATATTTACTGGGCTTGATTTGTGACCCAAGATGTGATCTATCCTGGAGAATATTCCATGTTGCACTATTTTAATTTTATCAAACTTCTATATTTGGTTATCTAGGCAAAGGCAGACTCCACCTATTCTCATCTGCTTAGTTCTGTAATGTGTAAAAGGGAGGGGAACTAATGGATTGCCTTGCTAAAGCCAGGTATTGGTCACTGTTAAGAAGGCAGGTACAGGAACCAGGTTGCTGCATTTAAATCTCATCCTTGCCTTATACTAGGCAGGTTACTTTACTTCTCTGAGCCTCAATTATATCTTCTGCAAAATGAAGATAGTACTAGACCTATGTATCACAGAGTTGTAAAGAAAATTAAGTGAGCTCACATACATATCAGTTTAGAACAGGGCTCGTCACAGAGAATGTGCTCAGTAATGTGAATTAATATTCATATTGTTTTTTCCTGAAAGGTGCCAGTAAGTAGGCAGTGGATTAATACTCTTAGTGGAAGAGTTGTAATTCTCTAGGCAGAGAGTGGAGAGAGGATGACTAATGCTGTATTTCCATGTAGGTCATCTCTGAAATATCTGACATCAATTCAAGGTCCTGTCAGATATGGCAGTTTGGGATGTGTTTGGTTATTCAGTGACCCTGCATTGCATTTGGATGTAGACTTGATTTACGAAGAAATAGATGAGAGAAAAACCTGCACAAAGAACTCTTGCTGTCTGTCTATCTGTCTCTGGCTCTTTCTCTCTCTCAGTCTCTTTTTCTCTGTCTCTGTCTTTCTCTCTGTCTCTCTGTCTCTGGCTCTGATTCCCTCCTCCCACACACACATTCTAAAACAGCAAGTTTTGAATTTCAGAGTGTTGGAGCGTGATGCTGAATGACTCATATGGGTTATTATTTTTGTAAATTCTGAGCTTTTACGCTTGCACTTTCTTTTTACCCCCTGCGGCTGGCAGTGCTTAATTTGCCTGCTTTATTAATAGTTGCAGTATGGAGTAGGCAGAAAAAGATCTATCTAGGAACTGAAATGATGCATTAGTTGATTTGCTTGGGCCTGTTTGCCTTCATGATGGTGAACTGAACAAGTGTCCAGTGAGCAGCCAGACATTAACCCTGGGCAAGGTGACTTCATTTTACCATGGGCTGTGCTCTCTTTTCTTCTCATCTGCAGTTGCTAACATAATAAAATATAAAGAATGTACTATCTGTTGGAAAAATAAGACAAGAATTAGTACAAAGTATCTCTAAGGAAGAGTGAACACCCTCTGAATTACCTGAAAATAATCTGCTGCCAGGCAATAGTGCTGGAGATCTTTTGCAAAGGCTCTGCCTCTCTTCTCTTCTGTAGTTTTTTTCACTTGATAATTTCGCCTTTAAAGTAGAAATCCGCTAATATCAACTTCATTAATTAGGCAGGATTTGCTGAGGTTTATAATCAGAGACAATGCTGTTTAAATGGAAGAGCATGGGCTGAGGCAGACGCCATCTCTCCTTTATACCAAATTCCAATATCGTCTGCACGGGTTCTAACTCTGGGAAGTTCACTCTCCTCATCTGGATGGTGGTGGCATCACCATTATAGGCCAAATTAATTTGGAGATAAGGATAAAATGAGATCCTAGATGGGAAAAGCTTGTGTCATAGTAAAGTATTATTTGAAATATGTTTGTTTTTTTCCTAGACATTTAGCCTTTTCCTATTTCTGTATTATTTGAATAACAGGTAGCTTACAGCCTCTGTGAAATGATGAAATCTACAATCACTCTGAAGTGTCTGAGGATCTATGTGTTTGAGAGAGAGGGTTCAGGAAATGGCATGAAGGTATGACTGGATACCTCCTATAACCCTGAGACCCATTGTGGCTCCAGATGACTTATAGGGCAGAACTGCTTCCTGCAGGTCACATCACTTTCACAATCGAAGTCACCTCCTGTTAGTTATATTTGTTTATAAGCCTGCAGAGATTAGTATCCTGCTAAGGGGACACTCTCCAGTAAACTCTGAGGACTTGCTTTTTGAAACCTCCATAGCTTTCACAAAGTGCACTGCCTATTTGATCTTTTTTTTTCTTTTTTTTTTGTTAGATATATTTTGTTAACAAAAAAAATATTGATTTCTGGAGTATCTCACTTCCTATACACATTTATGATGGGTGTTAGAGAGCCCATTAAAAGATTCTCATATTCCTTTTCATATTTTAAAAAAATCAGACATTGACATCAATGAAAAGGTCAACAAGGAAATGAAATTGCTTATGAGACAGAAAACTCCTTATAGAAAAATAAATACTGGATTACATAACAATCTTTCACCATAGAGGACCGATCAACACTAGCCCTTGCTTTCTTTTTAGAAAAGATAAAAATTGTAAACTCATATGTGGCAATTAGAGCAGACAGCGTCTTCACATCAGAGACTACTTACAGGTCTTTAGAAGTAAGTGCTTCTGAAATGACATGAGCAAATAGAAGTACATTTTCTCTAATTGAATATCTTAGAAACTCAGATTGTTTTCCAGGAAAACAATTAGTTTATATAAGCCAGTGTATGTGTAGAGACAAATACCTCTCAATCAGTGGGCTTTGTGGAAAGTGTGAACTTTTCACAAAAGCAAAATTTCTCTCCTTAAGGAATCCAGAAAAAATGGAAATAAAATATTTAAAATACTAACTGCTGATATGGGACACTCTATGTTTAGATGCATAACATTTTTTTAAATAACCTATGAGAAACCTAATAACTTAAAAAAGAGATTGAAGAGCAAGGCATGGATAATTGTTATAGCACTTCATCTTGACAATTTTGAAAGCTGAGCTGTATTGAATGATAAGTAATATTTGCATAGATGTAAAAATAAAGTTGCACTTAAAATAACATTTTTATCTTAAATTGCACTTTGAACTAATCATGAAAAAAAGGAGATTATTTTCCATGAGTAAAGTTTGAAGTTATGTGTTTCCATTACCTCCACACAAGTCCGGATCAATTTTGTTACTATGTGAGATTGCAAAGAAAATAGAGGCGAAGAAAAATTTTTAGGGAGAAGCAAGTATCAATACTAGCAGGGAGACCAGTGGTTTACAAGATTGTCCAAAATAGATGTTAATGCAATTCATCTTGAAGATTAGAATCTATGTTTGCTTGAAGAACATAACGAAAATCCATGAGCTTGATTCCCTTATTCTTAGGATTAAAGTAACAGTACTTGCCTCATGTGGCTGTTGAATGAGTACAAAAACATTAATGCATTTTGAATACTATATGGCACTGATACGCATCTCAAAATAAATCATTTTTTAAAAACTAGATAATGGGAACATAATATTTCCATTTGTAGTTCTGCACGAGTTTGAAATAAAGTTTTAACTCTACAAAATAGGGCTATTACCTTGCCAAATCCCTATTCAGGGTTTCCTTTAGTCAAAATGAAAATTTTTGCTTTGTTTTGTTTTGTTTTTTGGAAATTGTTTTTGCCACAGAAGTGCCATTCACTATGTCACCAAGAATATTTCAGATGTACCTCACTAAATACTTTTACTTCTTTGGCACCTAGTGATTTCCTAAAAACAGTTTCCCTGAATCCTCAGTAGTCTTCTGGAATTGTACGTAATTTGGATTCTTTTGGAAAGAAAATAATATGCAATCTTACCCCTTAGAGAAAACAATTATTCCCTTATATTTCTGGTAAAATATACTGCAGTAAATTGTTTACTTAAACTATTATTTTTTTAACATCTTTATTGGAGTATAATCGCTTTACAATGTTTTGTTGGTTTCTGCTGTATAGCAAAGTGAATCAGCTATATGTATACATATATCCTCATATACCCTCCTTTTTGCGTCTCCCTCCCACCCTCCTTATACCACTTCTCTAGGTGGTCACAAAGCACAGAGCTGATCTCCCTGTGCAATGCAGCTCCTTCCCATTATCTATCTATTTTACATTTAATAGTGTATATATGTCAATGCTACTCTCTCACTTCATCCCAGCTTACCCTTTCCCCTCCCCAAATTCTCAAGTCTATTCTCTATGTCTGTGTATTTATTCCTGTCTTGCCCCTCGGTTCTTCAGAACCATATTTATTGCTGTTGTTAGATTCCATATATATGTGTTAGCATACAGTATTTGTTTTTCTCTTTCTGACTTACTTCACTCTGTATGACAGACTCTAGGTCCATCCACCACACTAAAATAACTCAATTTTGTTACTTTTTATGGATTAGTAATATTCCATTGTATATATGTGCCACATCTTCTTTTACCATTCATCTGTTGATGGGCATTTAGGTTGATTCTGTGTCCTGGCTATTGTAAATAATGCTGCAATGAACATTGTGGTACATGAATCTTTTTGAATTGTGGTTTTCTCAGGGTATATGCCCAGTAGTGGGATTGCTGAGTCATATGGTAGTTCTATTTGTAGATTTTTAAAGAACCTCCATACCATTCTCCATAGTGGCTGTATCAATATACATTCCCACCAACAGTGCAAGAGGGTTCCCTTTTCTCCACACCCTCTCCAGCATTGATTGTTTCTAGATTTTTTGATGATGGCCATTGTGACCAGTGTGAGATGATACATCATTGTAGTTTTGATTTGCATTTCTCTAATGATTAATGATGTTGAGCATCCTTTCATGTGTTTTTCAAACTATTTAAATAATGTTTGTAACTGGCTTTAGTATGACAACCATTCCATGTGTTTATTCTACTGTAACATTATTTTTAAATTGCATTTTTACCATTATAAAGAATTTCCAAAATAAATTTGGCTTTGATTATAGCTTTAACTACAATTCATGGTTTCTACACTTTTCATTATATTGTAAACATTTTCTAAATGACGCTTTGGTTTTCTTATTGATTTAAGAGTTATTAAAATGAATACTTTGTGTTTACTTAATTTTCCAGGTATTTTCCCACTAAAATTGATTTGTGGCTTTTGTTTCATTATAATCAAATAATCAGATCTATATATTTACTGGTTTTGAATTTTTTGTATTTGATTATCATTTAGAATATGATTAAATTTTGAAAATGTTCTACAAGCACATAAGAATCGAATATTTTGTCTGATAGTTCAATACATAGCTCTAAAATAAATCCTATCAATTACATTATCCCATTTCTTGAACATCTTATTTATGTTCCTACAAGTTTGATATGTCAAGGACTGAGTAAAATGTATAAAAAATTTCCCCTCTAAAATGGGAAAGTTAAAAAAACTTGTATGAAAGGTCATAAATTTATGATTCTCACATACATCTATCAAGTATTTCTGTTCAGGGAGAAAAGTTAATCTTAATTAGGTAGAGCTGGGGTGACTGATTAACTATTTTAGAAAAAAAAAGAGGTAAATGATTTATATCATATAACAATAGAAACAGCATTCTGAATAAATTGACATATGGAAATAAATGAGAACATTAAAGAACCAATGATATAAAGGTGTATGTATAGGCAAGATGACTGGGAGAAGGGCATTGCAGGCATGGCACAAAATCTGCAACAAGGAAGAGGGTTTTTCCAAATACACAGTCCACTAATGGGCTCATGTAATTCATGATTCTTTTTACATGCTTAAGCAAAGTTTTCTCAGTACTTTTTCTCATGAAAAAAGATTCAGTTGAACTCTTTACCCTGAGAATAGCCTCCATTGCTTTCATTAAATTTTTTAATGTGTCTGTGATTGAAGCAGTCAATATTGATCAACAGGAAAACACAAAAGTTTATTTTTTGTGTGTAATAAAACCTTAAATTTGTAAAGAAAAAGATAATATAGAGATTGTTATGATGGACAATTGGTTATTTTATTAAATAGGGAAAGTGGGCCTACAAATAAATCAATCAAAAATAAAATGTCATAAACTTTAAATTAAAAAAGATAAAGAATATGAACAGGCAACCTAAGAAAGAAGAAATATAAACTGCCAATATAAGAAGAAATGCCCAAATTTACACATAAAATACATTCAAATTACACTAAAATTAATTATCTTCTTTTCCTTGTCAGAATATTTTTAAAATTATTAAATGCTAGTGTTGATGGAGAATGGGTAAACCTTTCTGGAACACAGTTCAGAAATCTGTATCAAAGAACTTTAAAACATGCATATTAGTTAACCTATAAAGCATGTATTTGAGAAACCTCTCTGAAGAAATAGACATTCATCTTTGCCTTGTCTGCAAAAAAAATATATATATATATATTTGTGAAGTTACTGTATATTCCTTAAATAAATACTAAGTGTTGGTTCAAAATAGATGAAACACTTGTGAAAAGTAATGTAGGCATTGTTCACTATGATAGTAACCTGTGAGCTTTAGCAATGTATAGTAGACTATAAAAATGATGTAGGCTATCTGTTCAAGTTTGAAAGTTTGAATTTTTAATAAGATTAATGTGCCCCCCAACTTAAGCTAAATTAATTACTTATGACTGAACTGAGTTATAAAACCAATACCACCTGTGCTTCTTTATATGTGTGGATTGGAGTTGCTTCCTCTGCAGCACACAGTTGGTGTTTTAGGGAAAGAATAATTTTTTCTTCTTTTATGTATTTTAGGAGAAAATGTTTTCCCATAAATACATCTTCTCTCTTGGTCACAAATTTTTGCTAATGTTCATATGTCTTTCACACAATAAATTGTTTGCAGTATAGTGACCCCTTCCTTTACTCAACCTACTTGTTTCACAAAATGGAATTTGGACTTTTGGATACCAGTGGATGAGCAAAGTTTTAGGTTATCATGCTGTGATGCTGCCTGGCAGTCAACAACAATGTTGTGAAAGCCTTAACTACATTCATATTACAAAGATATGTGTTGATTATTTGAAAATTTTATCATATTATACTTTTTTTTTTGCTTTTTTTACTAGTTATTTTTTCTCTGACAGTAACAATCTTTAATGTGAAAATAAGAGAATTTGCTCTGATAAGAGGCCTCTAGAAGCAATATCTATGAAGGAAAGGGAATTAAATTCCAGTCTGTAGCTAGATACTGACACCTAAGAGATGACTGTTAAATGATTCATTTTTGTGTGACATGGTAAAGAGACATGAGAAGAGATGGCTATACCTTTATTATTTTACAGAATGCAATATAAAAGAATTGCTGATCTTTACAAACAACATAATTGAATAAAATGTGTTCATCACTACAACTGTAAAAAACAGCTCATTTTGACCCTTAGTCGTAGACATATTGGATTTAAACAAGTCAATATGGGTCAAATATAAAGTAAAAATAAGAAAACCAGGGGTTTATAATCTTTATATTTTTTACAAATTTGGTACCCATTTCCTATATCATTTATTTGGCTTTAAATAATTATTGTCTTGATTTAATTTTGATTTTTTTTGGTTTTAACCAAGTCTAACTATCATATTGATTCTGTTTCCATCTTAGTTTTGACATTGTTGTAGAAGTTCACCCCTACTGAGAAGTTTCCACTGAAATAGGCTTCTGTGACTATTATATATACCATGAATCATATAAGACTTGGCAGTTGGGTTCTGTCAGAAAGCCATAAATATGATTAAGTCAACAAAGCAAGAGATGGGGCTGACAATTTATAAAAAATCTTACCTATGTAAACAAATAGCTGCAGCCCCAGACAAATGACTCAGTCTACTCAATATCTTTTACTTCTCCATTTCTCAGGTGCTCTCTCACTCTTCTGGTCTCTCTTCTCTCCCTCTATCCCTTCCTCTGTCAGCCTATCCTTCCACACATGTTAATTTTTTGAAGCAATTTAACAAAATATGTTTTCTCTGCAAATTAAAAACACATACACACACACACTTGTTTAAGTGTGAATTCCATGGCTGATTTTTTTTCTGCATCACTCATCAAGAAATAACAAAAAAAACACATTTTTGTTTCAGTGTAATGCCAATGAGGGATGATAAAAAACAAGGACAAAGCAGACAAATTCACCTCGCTCACATTCTAAGTGAGGGAAATGACAATGAGCACTCTAAATTGCCAGGACTAATTGAGTAAGTGATTATTTGTAAGAATGACATACAAGTAGGCTTGGCTTGACTGTTGCAGTGCTTAGAATTCTACCTGACAAAGAAATAGAAGAAAATGAACAATAGAAGGAAATCTCTTTTTCATTCCTTTATTAGTGTCACGTACACTGGTGCCAATAAAGCTGTCAGGCAGATGTTTTGACTTAAATATCCCTGTCAGTGACTTTATTGAAAATCAACACAAATCATGGTCAACTATCAGTTTTTACTCCCCAAAGAAATAATTAAGTCAAAATGACAGCTCAGAAGGCCTCATGAGGGGAAAACCAAAGCTCAAACTCTGTGAGGGGAAGGAGTTCTGTGTCACAGTTGTGAAGCTGTAATCGGGTCAATGGTCCTTTCTTTATTTGACTTTACTTGTACATCAGTCCCACTCATTTCTAGGAAAAAAAAGACTAATAGAGCTATCAGGTGAGCACTGTGCATAAAATCAATTGCATTAGCCTGAAGGGAAAGCAAAACTCTTGTGTCTGAATGATATTAATTTGTGTATATGTCTTTGATTTTACATGTTTTCTTATAATAAAAATAACCATATTTATCCTAAACTGCCTCTTTATGAGTCCCTTGATAAATATTTGTTTCAAATCTTAGAAGAATTATTCATATTATAAAATGTTTATTCATTATTTTAAAAATATTTCATAACATTGAGCCTTTTTCAAATTGTGTTTACATTCATGGTCCTTCTTGATTCCTTCAACAATTCAGAAAAGTACATAGGGAAGATAAGTTTATATGTAAATAACAGTGCAAAATCTGAGTTTCAAAGTCTTTGTGACTGGATAGTGAGGATAGATGGTATGTGTCTGTAAGTGTGTGTGTGTGTGTGTGTGTGTGTGTGTACATGTGCACATGTTGTCTAAAGGAAAAAAGGTAGAATGATACGGGAGTAGAGTCCACATTTTCTAACTCTATATCCTCAATCTGTTATCTACTCTAGGCTGATTTCTAGTTCAGATTAATCACTGCCATTATCTATTTACTATTTTAATTTAGGGATAAAAATAAATTTTCATATCACAATTAGTTTAATAACTAGTGATATGGGTTTGCTTATGATCAAAAGATGATAAATTCAGTTTGGAATTAGTTATAACTGAAATGCATGTGTTGTTTAATTCATTCATTTAACCTTCCTTCATTTCATTCATCAACCAAATAGTTTTCTACCAATGTCACCTTGAGCAATACTGAAGTGGTTAGGAATCCAAACACACTTCCTGGTTTCACATCTTTGCACTGAGTAAATTTGAGTAAGTGATTGATCTCCTTGTTATAAGTTTTTTTAATATGGCATATGAGTGTGATAGTCCCTACAACATTGAACTATTGGGAGGATTATATGCTGTAATAATATACTATTACTACTGAGCACCAGCTACATTCCAGGCTTGGATTTAAGCTCTGGAGATATATTAATTAGGAAAAAAAACAATGCCCTGCTTTTTCAGAATCCCCTACATTAAAGGAAAAAGTATTACAATAAAAAGGAGCAAATATAGTCAAACCTCATTATTCACAGCAGTTATGCTTTATAATGTTGCCACAAACACTGAATTAAAACATACTAAACCATTGCTCCTAGGGGAAATACAAGGTAGGTTCCTGTGAGCGTCTGGTCACAGATTTTTTGTGGACTGAGCAATACATAACCTTGTTTTATGTGTGTTTCTGCTTAAAGACACCTTGTTTAATAGATGTTGTTGATCCACTGACGTTGAGCTTACAGCCAACAGCACAGTAACTCATGCCTGAACAAGGCTCATCTAGCACACACATTTTCTCTGCAAGGCACAGCATAGTTTTCTTGCATTTAGGAACACTAGACAGCACTTCAGTACTACACTTATGGTTATTTTAAACAGATAAATCACTAACAAAAACATGAAAAATGGGAAAAACATGGCACAAAATATACTGCAAAAAGGACACTTGTTTATAGTATGAGAGATGAAACAAGAAGGTAGAGAGTTCTGCCTCAGATGAGTCACAAATTTTTCACAGCTCTGCACATGCCTGTGAATGGCTTTGAAAACACCACTGCAAGTATTAGATTTGAGGTAACAAGTAAACCTTAGTGAGTGGGCAATTTTGCAAATATAGAATTTGTGAAAAATAAAGACAGATTAAATGTATGTATGTGTCTGAAACATACCAGATGATAAAAAGTGTGCTGGAGAAAAATAAATCAGGGTAAAGGGGACAGAAAATGCTGAAGCTGGTAGTGGTGAGTGTGTATATGTGTCTAAATTTGTCAGTAAAGACCTCTGTGACAAGCTGTCATTTGAATAAAAATCTTAAGAAAGTTAGGGAGGATGCCATGAGTATATGTATCAGAAATGTCTTCCAGGAAAAGAATAGAAAGTGCAAATGACTTGAGGCAGTATCACCATCCTTTTATTTGAGAATCAGCAAGAAGGCCTGGGAACAGAAGTGGAGAGAGGCAGGAATCGTGGAGGAGATGAGTTCAGAGGGATTGCAAAGGGATAGGTCACATGAGGCATTAGAGAGAGCTATGGGAAGTCAAGGGGTATTTGAGAACAAGAGAAGCATCATCTGACATATTTAAAGTGGATGATTCTGACTTTTGTTGAGAATGGATGGGAGGGAAGAAGGAATTTATTTAGGAAATTACTACAGTTCCAGAACTTATTACAATAGTTTGGCTGAGCAATGATGATACTTTTTCCTGGGACAGTCAGGGGTGGTCAAATTTTGGATCTATTTGGAAAACAGATTTGATAGGATTTTCTGGCTGTATATAAGGTATAGGAAAAAAAAAAGTCTATGGTAACTCCATGATGACTCTCCAAGCAACTGGGAGAATGGAATTGCTTTCAATGAGAGGGGAAAACTATATGAAGGGTGGCTTGGGGGAAAGGGACAATCAGTAACCTGGTTTTGTGTATGCCAAGTTTGAGATGCAGATTTGAAACACCAGTGGAAACATCAAGTCCTTGGCTGTTGTGTGAGTTTGGACTAGAGTTGTGCATTGGGAATCAGACACATATGATAATATTTAAAGCCAAGAGACTGGAGGGGATCACTGAGCAAGGAGGATATGAGGTGCTAAGACTGAGTCCTGTACATTAAATTACTAGATGATTTTTGGCCTTAGTAAGTGTTTATATCTGTTTTATTGGTATTAATTGAGTCCATGAAGCTTCCAGTGATTTTGTAAACAGTTGGCATGATCATATTGTGTCCTTATTTATATAATATAAATGAAAAATAAAAGTTGTACATTTTAAAAATACTGAGTTATATCTTAAAGGCACCAGAGTGCAATTTTGTGTTCTATATTTGCAAATGCAAAGTCTTAAGACAAAACTATCACAAAACACCAGATGAATTGTAAATTAACTGTTAAATCACCCTATAATGATGAGGTATATTTTTATGGACTATCAACAACAAAAAGTGTGATTGTGCCATAAATATTGTTACTTTACTTGAGGCAGCAGTCTTTGTATCTACCTGATGCTTGTTCAACTGACTCACCTTTCTGCTCTACACAGTTTCATTGGATAGCAAACCAAATGTCTTTTTGTGGGTTAGTATTTAGTTTTCCTAAAAATACATTATTTTATCTTCCCTTTCAAAAATATTTCATGCTTTCTAATACTTGCTTTGTGTCATTTGGTCTCTGTTTTATATAATTTTCAACATATTCAGCATCAACTTGATGTGCCTTCCAAAACTCTTATGTCCCCCCATCTACTTCTTCACATGCCAAAAACCAAAGTAAATGACTCTTAATCCATAGTTCTGAAGGAAATAGTTGGACAACATGAATTGTTCTACCTTGCTGTATGATATGTAATTGTGAATGATACAACTGCTTGCATAATGTTACGTAATTTTAAAATTTATTTGCCTACACCCTGAACACATGCCCTTGCTTTTCTGTAGAACTTCTAGTCAGTCCTAAGAAACTATGCCTATTAGAGCTAAAGCAAATTGAGTAACTCACTTCTTACCTTATCTTACCCACCCATGTCCTTCACAGCAGTGTGTAGTCCTACATTTCCAGGAATATAAGTTTATTGTAATTAACTGCACTTTTATAAATAACAAAACTTTGTTTTACTCTATTGTGATATTAAACTAATTATCACTTAAAAATGGAGATAATTATATCAGCCTTATCAAGAATTGTGCAAAAATGTCAGAAAGAGCATAAAGTGATATAGAAAAAGAAAGTCGCCTTTGAATATGTAAAAATTATAATACTGAATAGATTTATAGCAATATATGCATTCATATGCATGTTTAAAATATATATGTGATATACATGTATAAAAAATTTTAATCATCTTCCTTTACCAGAGTGAGATTGATATCTTCAGTTTGCTGCAATTCATCATCTCACTTTCTTAAAATCTTTTTATATATTTATCAAAATTAGGGCCTTTATTCTGGAATCATATGGAAATGAAATAAAGTCTCTGGCTTTCTCATTTGCATAATTGCAAAATTTTGATTTATGTGTTAACCTGGCACTATTTCTTGGCAGTGTCTTTACTGTTAGCAGCAAGCTTATTTTTGCAGTACATTAGTTCTCTATTACTAAATTTCAGTTTGAATTCTTTGTAGGAGTTTTTTTTTTTTTCTCTGCCCCCTGACACATTCTCTCTTTCTCCATCAAATAGGCTTCTGTTTGAGTAGTTTATTAGTGGCCTTCTGTGAAATAAAGACGCTTCTGTGTGGGGCTGTGATTTCCCTGCTGTCCCTACTCTCAGAGGCAAACCCTTGCTGCCTCTTTTGCCCAGGCTGATTCTGTAGTTTTTAGAGATCACCCTTGCAGTCTCCCTACTTTCCCCAAATGTAAATATTTGGGCAAATTAACGTCTTCCCCTCTTGTGTTTCCTTCCTCACTCCCTTTCTCTGTCCTTCCTTTTAAGAAAGCAACTAAAGTTGGGTGTGAAAGGGCAGGTTCTGTGTTCCCTAAACAAGGCACCTTATGTACTAATGGGACACAGCCCTGCCCTATCAAGTAAAGAGCTAGATTAGTTTTCAGTTTCAGCACAAATATGGCAAAAACAGGCAACGTACTGTGCTAAGTACTCTAAGGGGTTAAAATTTCAAGACGGGTCCATTTTGCAGACATTTTTTGTTATGTATTCAGTGACTGAGAGATCTCTTGTGCTGCTCCAGTGAGAGAAGGAAAGAGGATCAGTTTGGACCTTTAGAGGTATCCCTTTGTGTGGTAGACATCACATCATGGGAGGCTGGGCATGCAGAGATCCCTGAGAACACAGGACACAGAACCATGAGAGCAGGAAGAGAGCTAGGAAACTGTGTGAAGACTTCCAGACTGCCCCAGTGAGAATCAGTGTTCCCGATTCTGGGTAAAGATGGCCTTAGAGCACTGTGCTGCTCTCACGTCTGCATGGCAATTGCCCATTGATGTGTCTGCCTTCTTTATAGAATCTAAGCCTAGTAAGGACGTAGTGCTCCAGAATAAAACAGCTTTTCCATATTTGAAGAATAAATACAGACTGCTCCAAAAATATTTTAAGCATAACTCAATTTTATAGCACATTCTAACAGAATGAACAATTTGTCTGACTGTGGCTTCCTGCAGACACAGAGTGTGTAATAAGCATTTTACATTCTCAATAAATAATGATTCTTTGTTCATATGCTTCCCAAGAATCTAACATTGTGCCATACTCATGGTAAGAGTTAAATATTTGTCAAATGATGTAACAAATAGAAGAATGCAAAAAAACAGTGATAGCCAAATGTATAGTTAATTAATGTGGTTTTAATTCTTTTTTCCTTGCTACTCTATGACCCTTTGGTCTTTATTCTCTGGAGAAGAAGCAGAGGAGGGTTATAAAAACAATACCACAGGCACTGGCAGGAACAACCATGATGGATATCTATAATATCATAGATATTTTGGAAAGAAAAGGGGAAAGCCAATGAAATAAAAGCAAAACACAAAAATAAATAAACAGACACCCATATTACATGAATTTTTTCACCCCTCGGCTAACATAGAGAAGCATGTAAGTGCCTCTGATTGCTACTCAATTGTAAACAGTAGCAGGGAAAAAAAGACAAATCAACAAATGACCTCTGACATTTATTCAAAATATTTTTTCAGGGTTGACAGCCATTGATTTTATAGCACACAGAATGTGTTTCTTTTCTAAAGGTCTTGTCATTTTCCCTACTATCCAAACTTAAGAACACTTTGCTACTTTTTTTTTTCCCAAAAACTATATGGTTTTAAAATGTCAATTTACATTGTGTTTAAAACCACTGTTACAGTATTTATATACTCCATATCAGCCTAACTCAAAACCAAATTACCGTGCTTTGGCCTAATTTCTTTGACATGAATTATTCTTAGAATACGTTCGTAAGATTCCCTTCACTCTCCTGGTGGTTAAGAATTCAAATGTAGAAGCCTACATGTACACACGTTCAGTCATAAATGTGTGTATGAATGTGTGTACATTCTTGGGCTATCTGAAGTGGAATTTTATCCAAGCACCCAGACTCCTTCAAGGGAGGTGTAAAACGACTGATGGCTGTTGTGTAATCCCTGGCAGATAAGAATCCAGAGCAGCCCACGAGATGGAAATGTCATGCTGTAACTGTCTATGGAGAGGGCTGAGTCTTTCTGCTATGTGTCAGGATGTGTATTCCAAACTGGGAATATATAAATAAGTAAGAAGACAAACAATGTTTTGACCACTAGACCTGGTGACAAACACAGATATCAGAGCTTCCGTTAGACACATCTTTCAACCCCACAAACTCCATTCTCCCTTCCCACCTCCAAAAACAGACCAACAGCAAAAAAAGCCCATAAACTTGTTTTAATAAAAATGTTAGCATGTAAAATGTGATATTTAGTTTCAGTAGTGAACAGAAAGTGAAAGTTGCTCTACATAGTTTGGAAGCTTTTATCACAGCACCAACTATTTTATAGGTGACAGATTATTCCAGAAACAAAGGATTGGAAAAGGAACTTTCTTGTGTTGGTGTCTTACAGATCCAAATTGATTAATTATTCACAAAGAAAAGCAGTGACTAAGAAACATGATATTATCATTTAACTGTTAATATAAAAGGAAGAGATGTTTTAAACCATGAAATAGTTGATTCATTGGATTTTTAGTTAGTGACTCTAGTGCATCACATCAGCAACCTCAGTTCCTTGCATTAAGGCATCTCTCCCAGACCGTTAACCTCACCTTTGTGGTTGTAAAACTCAAAGTACTTACACTTAGCTACCAGATATTCTCATTATTTTTCTTTTCTTGCTCAGTGGTAACAAAGACCAATTTAATTCAGACTTCTCTGAAGTCATTGATTTGGGGTGTTTTAAAAATCAGAATTCTGCCAAAGCAGGGTTCTTTTCACTTCCATACAATTAAATTCACAAGACTTTCCTGTACCATATGCCCCCTTCTGATAAGCTTTGTTCAGAATTGAAACTCTGTGGAGAATTGATCTGAATTTAATTATATTGTTTCTAAGAAATGTATCCCATAGTTAAGTCCTGTTGTTTTTTTCCCTAAAACAAAGATCTCCTCCTTACATAAAAAAGAGTCATGGTTGTTTAGGGCCTGCATCAGACACGTTTTATGTCCTGTGAGTGGATTGTAATCACTAAGCAAAATAATGGTGCAAGAGAAAATAGTCCATATTGCACTTGATAAGCCTGCTGTTTTTATCATTGCCTTTGGTGCCAGCTGCCTGTATGCATTGTTCTGTAATGCCAGTCTAATCAGTGCAGAGGTCGGGAGCATGATACCCGTGAAAACTAGAGAAATATGGCTAAAATGATAAATCCAAACAGAAATCATAATATTGTAATGGTTGTATTCTGAAAGAAAATGCTTTCCAGGACAACGGGTACATAAAATCTTTGGCAGAAACAGATATTTTTCCCTCCTATAGTCGTTGAGTTGAACCAGGATTTAAATGGTGGGTGAATCTTAGGTGTCTCTCTATATAATAAAATTACAAGGGATTTTCTTTGTCCCCCTACTATGATCACAGGACAGAATAACAACTATTAAAGCAACTCCTTATGGATTGAAGTGAATCTCTTCAGATATGTGCTTTTAAAATGCAGAAGATATTGGGAGATGGAATACAACAAGTTATTAACAACTGCGAGTTTATGAATTCACTCTTCTCCTGCACAGAAAAAATAGACCATCTGTTGGGGAAAAGTTGTGTTAAATGAAAACCCTGTACATATAATCAATTTTCATTTCATACAATACTTAAAGATACATACTATCTTCAGTTTGTGGGTGGACACATTTTTATTTCACACGGTTAAATAACTAGCTAAAGGAAGTAAATATTTCATTCATTCATTAATCAACTATTTTTTGAACACCTACTATTTTGCCAGGAACTGTTTTAATAGATATATACTATATATTATGTGGATACCATACATTGGTCCCAAACCTCATGAAGATTATATGCTGATGTTGACAGAAAGACAGTCAACAAGCTATATTGTAGTGTGGGACAGTGATAAATGCTATGATGAAAAATTAAATGTTTGAGCTTCTGATAATATGGTGATTATGTATTTCATAAATTTTTATTCTCTACCATGCTGCCTCTCAAGGTAAAATGTGATTAGAATTGATTTGGCTCTAAAATGTTAATGGTTTCATGTAGCATCACTCCTTGTGTCACTTAATGGGAAAGTATTTTTTAAAAGCTGTATTTTCAGGCATATATCTACACAAGAAATACTTGGTTAGGTGTGTTAAAAATGCTAATTTTTATTGCCCAACCCAGAGGTTCTAATTTAATAAACGTGGGACAGGATTATTTTAATAAGCATCTGAGGTGATTCTAATGCAGGTGCTTAATTGGTCACCTTTTGAGACAAAATTACCCAAAAGAATGGATAGTTAACTTTGGTTATCCACTGTAAGATCAGGGCCTGAAGTGGGGCTTCAGAAGAACAGACGTGCAAATTACTGTCTGAGAGCTGCCACATTCAATACATGTGACTCTTAAGCCCTTGAAATATGCATAGCCCAAATTGAGATGTGCTGAAAATACAAAATACACACTTTTTAAAAAAGAATATAATGTAGTTCATTAACAATTTTTATATTGGTTACATGCTGAAATGATATTATGTTGAATCTACTGAGATAAATAATATATATATTGTTATATTAATGTTACCATTGTAAATATTTTTTTATTAAGTTGTACTCACCTATTTATTTATTTATTTATTTATTAACATCTTTACTAGAGTATAATTGCTTTACAATGCTGTGTCAGTTTCTGCTTTATAACAAAGTGAATCAGTTATACATATACATATGTCCCCATATCTCCTCCCTCTTGCTCTCCCTCCCTCCCACCCTCCCTATCCCACACCTCTAGGTGGTCACAAACCACTGAACTGATCACCCTGTGCTATGCAGCTGCTTCCCACTCCCTATCTATTTTAGGTTTGGTAGTGTATCCTCAAGTCCATTCTCTAGTAGGTCTGCATCTTTATTCCCATCTTGCCCCTAGGTTCTTCTGACCAGTTTCTTTCTTACTTTCTTTCTTTTTTCTTTCTTTCTTTTTTCTTTCTTTCTTCCTTCCTTTCTTTCTTTCTTTCTTTCTTTCTTCCTTTCTTTCTTTCTTTTTTTTTACATTCCATATATATGTGTTAGCATACAATATTTGTTTTTTTCTCTTCCTGACTTACTTCACTCTGTGTGAGAGTCTCTAAGTCCATCCACCTCACTACAAATAAATCAGTTTCATTCCTTTTTATGTCTGAGTAATATTCCATTGTATATATGTGCCACATCTTATTCATCCATTCTTCTGTTGATGGACACTTAGGTTGCTTCCATGTCCTGGCTATTGTAAATAGAGGTACAGTGAGAATTTTGTACATGACTCTTTTTGAATTATGGTTTTCTCAGGGTATATGCCCAGTAGTGGGATTGCTGGGTCATATGGTAGTTCTATTTTTAGTTTTTTAAGGAACATCCAAACTGTTCTGCATAGTGGCTGTATCAACTTACATTCCCACCAACAGTGCAAGAGGGTTCCCTTTTCTCCACAGCCTTTCCAGCATTTATTGTTTGTAGATATTTTGATGATGGCAATTCTGACTGGTGTGAGATGATATCTCATTGTAGTTTTGATTTGTATTTCTCTAGTGATTAACGATGCTGAGCATTATTTCATGTGTTTGTTGGCAATCTGTATATCTTCTTTGCAGAAATGTATACTGAGGTTTCTGCCCATTTTTGGATTGGGTTGTTTGTTTTTTCATATTGAGCTGCATGAGTTTCTTGTATGTTTTAGAGATTAATCTTTTGTCAGTTGCTTCATTTGCAAATATGTTCTCCCATTCTGAGGGTTGTCTTTTCCTCTTGTTTATGGTTTCCTTTGTTGTGCAAAAGCTTTTAAGTTTCATTAGGTCCCATTTATTTATTTTTGTTTTAATTTCCATTTCTCTAGGAGGTGGGTCAAAAGGGATCTTGCTGTGGGTCAAAAGGGATCTTGCTGTGATTTATGTCATAGAGTGTTCTGCTTATGTTTTCCTCTAAGAATTGGATGGTGTCTGGCCTTAAATTTAGGTCTTTAATCCATTTTGAGTTTACTTTTGTGTATGGTGTTAGGGAGTGTTCTAATTTCATTCTTTTATATGTAGCTGTCCAGTTTTCCCAGCACCACTTATTGAAGGGTCAGTCTTTTCTCCACTGTATATCTTGCCTCCTTTATCAAAGATAAGGTGACCATATGTGCGTGGGTTTATCTCTGCATTTTATATCCTGCTCCAAAGATATATATTTCCATTTCTGTGCCATTACCATACTGTCTTGATTACTGTAGCTTTGTAATATAGTCTGAAGTCAGGGAGCCTGATTCCTCCAGCTCCGTTTTTCTTTCTCAAGATTGCTTTGGCTATTCGGGGTCTTTTGTATTTCCAAACAAATTGTGAATTTTTTTGTTCTAGTTCTCTGAAAAATGCCAGTGGTAGTTTGATAAGGATTGCCCTGAATCTGTAGATTGCTTCGGGTAGTAGAGTCATTTTCACAGTGTTGATTCTTCCAAACCAAGAACATGGTATATCTCTCCATCTATTTGTATCATCTTTAATTTCTTTCATCAGTGTCTTATAATTTTCTGCATACAGGTCTTTTGTCTCCTTAGGCTGGTTTATTTCTAGGTATTTTATTCCTTTTGTTGCAATGGTAAATAGGAGTGTTTTCTTAATTTCACTTTCAGATTTTTCATCATTAATGTATAGGAATACAAGAGATTTCTGTGCATTTTGTATCCTACTACTTTATCGAATTCATTGATTAGTTCTAGGAGTTTTCTTGTAGCATCTTTAGGATTCTCTATACAGAGTATCATGTCATCTGCAAACAGTGACAGTTTTACTTCTTTTCCAATTTGTATTCTTTTATTTATTTTTCTTCTCTGATTGCTGTGGCTAAAACTTCCAAAACTATGTTGAATAATAGTGGTGAGAGTGGGCAACCTTGTCTTTTTCCTGGTCTTAGTGGAAATGGTTTCAGTTTTTCACCATTGAGGATGATGTTGGCTGTGGGTTTTTCATATATGGCCTTTCTTATACTGAGGAAAGTTCCCGCTATGCCTATTTTCTGGAGGGTTTTTTATCATAAATGTCTGTTGAATTTTGTCAAAAGGTTTCTCTGCATCTATTGAGATGATCATGGAGTTTTTCTCCTTCAATTTGTTAATATGGTGTGTTACATTGATTGATTTGAATATATTAAAGAATCCTTGCATTCCTGGGATAAACCCCACTTGATCATGGTGTATGATCCTTTTAATGTGCTGTTGGATTCTGTTTGCTAGTATTTTGTTGAGAATTTTTGCATGTATGCTCATCAGTGATATTGGCGTGCAGTTTTCTTTCTTTGTGACATATTTGTCTGGTTTTCATATCAGAGAGACGGTGGCCTCGTAGAATGAGTTTGGGAGTGTTCCTCCCTCTGCTCTATTGTGCAAGACTTTGAGAAGGATAGGTGTTAGCTCTTCTCTGAGTGTTTGATAGAATTCACCTGTGAAGCCATCTGCTTCTGGGTTTTTGTTTGTTGGAAGATTCTTAATCACAGTTTCAATTTCAGTGCTTGTGATTGGACTGTTCATATTTTCTATTTCTTCCTGGTTCAGTCTTGGAAGGTTATACCTTTCTAAGAATTTGTCCATTTCTTCCAGGTTGTCCATTTTATTGCTGTATATTTGCTTGTAGTAATCTCTCATGATCCTTTGTATTTCTGCAGTGTCAGTTGTTACTTCTCCTTTTTCATTTCTACTTCTATTGATTTGAGTCTTCTCCCGTTTTTTCTAAGTCTGGCTAATGCTTTATCAGTTTTGTTTATCTTCTCAAAGAACCAACTTTTAGTTTTATTGATTTTTTTATCATTTCATTTCTTTTCCCTTTACTTCTGATCTGATTCTTATGATTTCTTTCCTTCTGCTAACTTTGGTTTCTTTTTTGTTGTTGTTGTTCTTCTTCTTACTCTAATTGCTTTAGGTGTAAGTTTAAGTTGTTTATTTGAGATGTTTCTTGTTTCTTAAGGTAGGCTTGTATTGCTATAACCTTCCCTCTTAGAACTGCTTTTGCTGCATCCCATAGGTTTTGGGTCGTTGTGTTTTCATTATCATTTATTTCTAGGTATTTTTTGATTTCCTCTTTGATTTCTTCAGTGATCTCTTGGTTATTAAGTAGTGTGTTGTTTAGCCTCCATGTGCTTGTATTTCTTACAGACATTTTCCTGTAATTGATATCTAGTCTCATAGCATTGTTGTTGGAAAAGATACTTGATACAATTTCAATTTTCTTAAATTTACCAGGGCTTGATTTGTGACCCAAGATATGATCTGTCCTGGAGAATGTTCCATGTGCACTTGACAAGAATGTGTATTCTGTTGGTTTTGGATCGAATGTCCTATAAATATCAATTAAATCCATCTTGTTTAATGTATCTTTTAAAGCTTGTGTTTCCTTATTTATTTTTATTTTGGATGATCTGTCCATTGGTGAAAGTGAGGTGTTAAAGTCCCCAACTATGATTGTATTACTGTCAATTTCCCCTTTTATGGCTGTTAGTATTTACCTTATGTATTGAGGTGCTCCTATATTGGGTGCATAAATATGTACAATTTTTATATATTCCTTTTGGATTGATCCCTTAATCATTATGTAGTATCCTCCTTTGTCTCTTGTCATAGTCTTTGTTTTAATGTCTATTTTTTTTTCTGATATGAGAATTGCTACACCAACTTTCTTTTGATTTCCATTTGCATGGAATATCTTTTTCCATCCCCTCACTTTCAGTCTGTATGTGTCCCTAGGCCTGAAGTGGGTCTCTTGTAGACAGCATATATACGGGTCTTGTTTTTGTGTCCATTTGTGTCTTTTTTTTTTTTTTGGTTGGAGCATTTAACCCATTTACATTTAAGGTAATTATCGACAGGGATGTTCCTCTTACCATTTTCTTAATTGTTTCTGGTTTATTATTATAGGTCTTTTCCTTATCTTGTGTTTCTTGCCTAGAGAAGTTCCTTTAGCATTTGTTGTAAAGCTGGTTTGGTGGTGCTGAATTCTCTTAGCTTTAGCTTGTCTGTAAAGCTTTTAATTTCTCTATGAAATCTGAATGAGATCCTTGCTGAGTAGAGTAATCTTCGTTGTAGGTTTTTCTCTTTCATCACTTTAAATATGTCCTGCCACTCCCTTCTGGTTTGCAGAGTTTCTGCTTAAAGATCAGATGTTAACCTTATGGGGATTCCCTTTTGTGTTACTTGTTGCTTTTCCCTTGCTGCTTTCAATATTTGTTCTTTGTATTTAATTTTTGATAGTATGAATAATATTTCTCTTGGTGTGTTTCTCCTTGGATTTATTTTTGGTATGGGACTCTCTGCACTTTCTGGTCTTGATTAACTATTTCCTTGTCCATATTAGGGAAGTTTTCAACTATAATCTCTTCAAATATTTTCTCAGTCCCTTTCTTTTACTCTTTTTCTTCTGGGACCCCTATAATTTGAATGTTGGTGCATTTAGTGTTGTCCCAGAGGTCTCCGAGACTGTCCTCAACTCTTTTCATTCTTTTATTTTTATTCTGCTCTGCAGTTGTTATTTCTACTATTTTATCTTCCAGGTCACTTTTCCATTCCTCTGCCTCCGTTATTGTGCTGTTGATCCCTTCTGGAGAATTTTTAATTTCATTTATTGTGTTGTTCATCATTGTTTGTTTGATCTTTAGTTCTTCTAGGTCCTTGTGAAATATTTCTTGTATTTTCTTCATTCTATTTCCAAGATTTTGGATCATCTTTACTATAATTATTCTCAATTCTTTTTCAGGTAGACTGCCTATTTCCTCTTTATTTGTTAGGTCTGGTGGGTTTTTGCCTTGCTCGTTCATCTGCTCTGTGTTTCTGTCTCTTCTCATTTGGCTAACATACTGTGTTTGGGGTCTCCTTTTTGCAGGCTGCAGGTTTGTAGTTTCCGTTGTTTTTGGTGTCCCTCTGTGGTGACTAAGGTTGGTTCAGTCGTTTGTGTAGGCTTCCTGGTGGAGGGGACTAGTGCCTGTGTTCTGGTGGATGAGGGTGTATCTTTGCTTTCTGGTAGGCAGGTCCACCTTGGTGGTGTGTTTTGCGGTGTCTGTGGCCTTATTATGATTTTAGGCAGCCTCTGTGCTAATGGATGTGGTTGTGTTCCTTTCTTGCTAGTTGTTTGGCGTAGGGTGTCTTGCACTGTAGCTTGGTTGTTGTTGAGTGGAGCTGGCTCTTGGCATTGAGATGGAGATCTCTGGGTGAGTTTTGCCATTTGATATTACATGGAGCTGGGAGGTCTCTTGTTGACCATTGTCCTGAGCTTGGCTCTCCCACCTCAGTGGCCTAGCCCTGATGCCTGTCTGGAGCACCAAGAGCCTGTTCTCCACACGGCTCAGAGTAAAAGTGAGAAAAAAAAAGAAAGAATGGAAGAAGATAAAATAAAATAAAATAAAATAACGTTATTAAAATAAAAAATAATGTGTAGTTGTTTAAAAAAATTAAGTAATTGGAAAAAACAGACAGATCCCTAGGACAAATGGTAAAAGTAAAACAATACAGACAAAATCACACAGAAGCATACACATACACACTCACAAAAATATAAAAAGGGAAAACTATATATATGTATATATATATATATATATATATACATACATATATATATATATACATATATATATATATATATATATATATATATATATATATATATGTATATATATATAGTTTGGGATGATTCGTTGTCTACTCAGGTATTCCACAAATGCAGGGTACATCAAGTTGATTGTGGAGATATATTCCGGTGCTCCTGAGGCTGCTGGGAGAAATTTCCCTTTCTCTTCTTTGTTCGCACAGCTCCTCGGGTTCAGCTTTGGATTTGGACCCTCCTGTGCTTGTAGGTCACCTAAGGTTGTCTGTTCTTCACCCAGACAGGATGGGGTTAAAGGAGCAGCTGCTTCGGGGGCTCCAGCTCACTCAGGCGGGGTGGAGGGAGGGGTTCTGGATGCAGGGTGAGCTTGGAGCAGCAGAGGATGGCGTGACGTTGCACCAGCCTGAGGTGCACCATGCGTTCTCCTGGGGAAGTTGTCCCTGGGTCATGGGACCCTGGAAGTGGCAGGCTGCACAGGCTCCCAGGAGGGGAGGTGGGGATAGTGACCTGTGATCACACACAGGTTTCTTGGTGGCAGCAGCAGCAGCCTTAGCGTCTTATGCCCGTCTCTGTGGTCTGCAGTGATAGCCGTGGCTCACACCTATCTCTGGAGCTCTTTTAAGCAGCGCTCTTAATCCCCTCTCCTTGTGCACCAGGAAACAAAGAGGCAAGAAAAAGTATCTTGGGCACCTCCAGACTTTTCCCAGATTCATCCCAGCTAGTCGTGGGACACTAACCCTTTCAGGGTATGTTCTCACCACCAACCCCAGTCCTCTCCCTGGGATCTAAGCTCTGAAGCCCGAGCCTCAGCTCCCAGCCCCCACCCATGCCAGCGGGTGAGCAGACAAGCCTCTCGGGCTAGTGAGTGCTGGTTGGCACCGATCCTCTGTGCAGGAATCTCTCCATTTTGCCTTCCGTACCCTGGTGGCTGTGCTCTCCTCTGTGGCTCTGAAGCTTCCCCACTCAGCCACCTGCAGTCTCCACCCGCGAAGGGACTTCTAGTGTGTGGAAACCTTTCCTCCTTCACAGCGTCCTCCCACTGGTGAAGGTCCTGTCCCTATTCTTTTGTCTCTGTATTTTTCTTTTTTCTTTTGCCCTACCCTGGTACATGGGGGGTTTCTTGCCTTTTGGGAGGTATGAGGTTTTCTGCCAGTGTTCAGTGGGTGTCCTGTAGAAGTTGTTCTACATGTAGATGTATTTCTGATGTATTTGTGGGGAGGAAAGTGAGCTCCACATCTTACTCTTCCAACATCTTGAGGCTCTTCCAAGTTGTACTCACTCTGGCCCAAGGTCCCAAGGACTGTTGCAGCTTCGGCTGGTGGGGTCCCTCCAGAACTGGCAGCCTCAGTGAGGCCACCCTTCCCTCGGGCTCCAGGGCAGTTCAGTCTTAAATATTTTTTTAATGTGGTGACTAGGAAAATTTAAATTATATATGAAGCTCACATTATAGTTCTATTGGAGTACTGTCTTAGACCAATTATGGGCCTTTGCTTATTCAAAAATCTATGAAAAATAATTGCACTGTTATCCTGAACTTGCTTCCAGGGTCATGTTATTGTGGTATATATGGGTCTTTCTGATATTTTCCTAGTCTTACCCCATGCATGAGCCACACTGGACCCATGTTTTCTCTTTGCTTGCTATGTTCTGAACCAGCCTGCATCCAGGTCATTTGCCTTGTCTGTCCTCCCAAACAAGACTATACAGTACTACATTATACATTCCTATTATTCCATCAAAAGCAGTTCAAACCCCATCTTTAAGAAAAATGTATCTATAACATTTATTCTGTAACTCTGTATTCATCAATTCATTGATTCACCCCAAAAGTTATTAAAATGTTGCAACAGTAATGTTTCTTATTATTGTGTACTTTAGAGCAACCAGTGATATGGTGTAAAGGGAGGACGTGCAATCACTGACTACACTAATATTATAAAATACGTTGCTAGAGATGGTACTGAAGAGCAACTATGATAAAATATGTATATTTACTTCATTATTCATTATTCCAGTTGTTAAAGGGGATTGAAGTAGGAGGAAGGTGACAAGATCTGTGAATGAGAATATCTTAGAGCCATTGTCAGAGCTGTAAAATATATAATGGCCTTCCATTCATACAAAATATAATCATGATTCTCTGGTAGATTTTCCTGGAGGACAATTACTATCACAAAATGCACTTAAAACCCATAAACATTTTGCAGTGTTGTGTTGCAATATAGGTATTTATAAGCTATTGTGAATTTCATAATTATGAACATGTGAAAGATTTTGGTTTATTGGTTAGAGTATTTGTATTCATGCATAATATTTGAGATTTGCAATATTCATGAACATACCTTAACATAAAAGAAAGTGGATTTCTTATTTATTTACCAAGATGATATAATCAAATAATAATTATATTCAGCATAAAAATCAAAATAATTCTCCCCTATGTCTTCCTAGTCATTTCTTCTTTGAGACTTTCATAATCTTTGCCTAGATCCTTCTCTGTTAATTCACTGCTCAATTCACAAACACACACAAATAAACCCTTCTAGAAGGCTACTAAAATAAGAAGAATTACCCTAGACTAAAATTTTAAAAATAGTATGTACATTGATTTCTACACAGGTAGGCAATTTGTGGTTTTATTTTTTCTTATGCTGATTGTTAATTAGGGCAGATGCAAGACCTGCTTTCTTTCCATTTAAAAGCCTTTGCTTCTGAGTATTTTATCATCTGTTAATCCAGCAATAGCATGCATATCAAAGAGAGAGCTGTTGGTTAGATCTTCCTGCCACCTGTTTTTATTTTTTTAATTTTTCTCCTGGTGAGCCAGTCGTGCATTTCCATATGCTAGACCATTTCCTTGTAAGGTTCCTTATGTCAAGACAGGCAGTTCATTTACTGATTGGTAGTGGTCAGAAGTGAGGGTACGGCTGGGTCAGGAAGAGTGAAGGAGGTTGGGCTCTAATAACCCTTGCTCCTGTTCTCACTCAAATCTCTGCCAGGGAAGAATGCTACACCACAGTGACTCCTATGTGAAGGGAGACTTTCCAACTGTCTAGACTGATCACTTCCTGATTGCTTCCTCTTTGCAACAGTAATCATTCCCTTGAGAGATTTGTTTTTATTTTGATAATGACCTCTCTCTATCAAATATTTTACTATGTACTGGGGATGCAATGGTGAATACTCCAGAGCTCACATCATGACTTTCACAATACTATGAGAAAGAAAGTAAGCAAACTGACCTTTACAATGGGCATAAGTAACTTAGTAGAGTTATATATGGGAGGTTGTGAGGGCAGAGCATGTGGGGCATTCAAGTCAGACTTCCCAAATAAAGTGTCAATTGAGCTGCTGGGTTAAGTGAGTAGATAACAAGGGGAAAAAGAGACAGAATGTTCTCAGTTTGTTCTGAGAGAAAAGTCAATTCAAGATATAGTTTATTTTTCAGTGATTATGGCCTGAATGATATTAATTAATATGTACAGAAAGACAAAAGCAGTAAGGTTTTGCTAAAGTCAAGCAGATAAACAAAACAAATAATCAGAAAAAGGAATAGCAGTTCAGCCAGCCATTTGAGGCAATTGACTAAAAAGTCATGCTATTGCTTGCTCAGCACAATTCAATAATTCCAGGATGAGAGACGAAAAACAGCCACAGAGCTGGGTATGATGAGTGAAAAGGCAGTAATGTTCGTAAAATTCAGAATGAATTGGATTGACTATGAAGAAGTTGCTTAGCTCCCCAACAAAAAGTAATAAGTATGTATTTTTTTGGAAAAATAATTTTATATTTGTTATTTCAAAATAATCATAAAAGCATTCCTCATTAGTAAGAAAGTATCCTTTATATTTGCTTTAAAATTTTGTTATATCCTTAATTTTCATGCATAGAGGTAATTAGAAGTAGGGAATAGAATATTTTTACATTTTCAGTTCATATGGCCTCTGAAATTCTTAATCCCTGCCATGGCAGTGAGATATGTGCATTCAGTTACAAATCTACAAAGATATTTGACCAGCACTCAAATGAGCAGAACCAAGGAAGTCCAAATACCATGGCTGCTGGCAAGTACTGAATCTGAATAAACTGCTTTGCATTTGAGGATGCATACAATAACCAAAATAATAAGATCCATGGTAAAAGTGGATATCTCTGGATTATTTATAATGTATTCTCATGTGTTTCCATGTTTTGTAAAATAAGTATACATTTTAAGCCAGAGAAAAAAAAGAGTTCAAAATCAGCATATACAACTCTGGTTTGTGTGTGTATATATGTATACATATACATATATATAAATAAATTATATGTTTGTGTATGTATGTATGTGAAAATACATTGACTTTTTAAAAATAAGAAAATTAAAGTACACTAAATATGAACTAAAAATAATTGACTCTGGGTTGAAGAACTTTTTTTCTTCCAATTACTTATTTGTAATTTTCAAATTCATTAAAATTTAGTCTGTATTCCACTTTCAATATTAAATGGGGAAACCATTACTTTAAAAAATATCAGCCTTGGTAGAGGGTAGGGGAAATGGGTTGGAATTCCCAGTGTCACAACAGATTATCAGAATACAGCTACTTTATTGGAAGTTACTACCCCAACTAGGGTGAGGTCAAAGGAATTACTTTCCTGGGGGCTTTTATACTGCTCCTTTCCTTGTGCTCAGAATTTAGGTACAGAGAGCCAGTCACTCTACGAAATACAAAATGCATTCTCTAACAACCAACTCAAATACTTTAACTATTTTTTATCTTTCTGATGATCATACATCATTTCAAAAAGAAATTTCTTTCATTATCAATTATTCTATTGCATATAAACAATGTTTTTGGTTAATGAACTATATAAATCATCATTTTTATTGATTTTTATGTTGTCTATACTTACTAAAATGACCTCAAGAAATAAACTACCTGGGAATTTTTTTCTTGCCTAAGATAAATAGACATGCAAAAGAGATTTGTCATCATCATCTTCAGACTAGTGACTATAATGGTTTCTCTCTTACAGGTAAAAGAAAGATCAAAGTTATTAAGTAACTTAACCAAAATTTGTATGGTTAACAAAAGTGCACTTTCAGCTTTGTCTTAGTCCAGCACTCATGCTGCTTCCAATAAACAGAATTAAATATGGAAAATAATATATGTTTAAAAAGAAAGAAGGAAAAGAAAACTTGTCTCTGATTATGTGCAGAAGCCTAGGTTAGCTTGATTATGGGGGGGGCAGTATTCAGGGAATCAGTATATTTAATGTATAAAAAATGTATGTAGTTCAGCAGCTATACAGATATTTAGGTATTCAGCCAGTTCTCCTTATGTTTCCTTGCACTCCTCTCTGTATCCATGGAGGATGCAGATGTGGAATTATTTCAATTAGTTTGCTCAAGTGGAAAGAGAAATGTAGCAATTTAGAGATCATCATTTTTCTTCATGATCATAGGATAGATTGGGACTTGATGAGCTGCTCATTGTAATAAGAAGAATTATGAACTAAACTTAACGCAAGGCATAAGCCCATTGCGAAAAGACAAGATTAACTCACAAGCATTTGAGATTCCAGTAGCATAAATGATTATTCAAGAGCCACACAGTTTCGTGGCAAACTTTTTTTTAAAACCAAAACCAATTTATACAAAGAGTATAAAGCTTTAAGTGTGTCATGGGGAAAGAATTTACTTCTATGTCCCTTGTTTTACTAAATTATATTTCATTGAAAGTTATTTCACTGGAGTGTCAGCTAGGCTTGACATTAAATATGTTTAATATGAGCTATTTGTATTAATGTCACAGATGCCAGAATTTGGTATTTTGCAAGGGACCAATATTTTATACAATGATTCTGGAGTGGGGACTATTATAGTGGGGATAATTAAGGACAGACTCTTAATTTTTAAAAAATCTGAAGAACAAACAAAGCCCAAAATTAGTAGAAGGAAGGGAATAATAAATTTCAGAGCAGAAATAAAGTAGAGATTTTAAAAAATAGAAAAGATCAATGAAACTAAGAGCTGTTTCTTTGAAAAGATAAAATCAACAAACCTTTCACTATTTTACACAAGAAAAAGAGAGAAAGGACTCAATAAAATCAGAGATGAAAGATGAGAAACTAAAACTGATATCACAGAAATAAAAAGGATCATAAGAGAATACTGCAAACAAAAATAGACCAACATGTTGGATAACCTAGAAAAAATGTATAAATTCCTAGAAACAGAATTTTCCAAGAACAAATCATGAAGAAATAGAACATCTGAATATATCAATCACTAGTAAGGAGATTAAAAGAGTAATAAAAAATCTCCCAACAAAGAAAACCTTAGGACCACATTGCTTCACTGGAGAACTCTACAAAACATTCAAAGAAGATTTTATACATATTCTTCTCAAACTCTTCCAAAACAATTGAAGAGAAAATAAACCTTTCAAACATATTTTACAAAGCCAGCATTACCCTGATACCAAAACCAGGAAAGGACACCACAAATAAAGAAACCTACAGGCCAATATTTTGGTGAACATAGATGCTAAAATTATGAAACAAAATATTAGCAAACAAAATCTAACAGTACATTAAAAGGATCATACGTCACAAGCAAGTAGCATTTATTCCATGGATACAAGGATGGTTCAATGTCTGGTAATCAATCAGTGTAATATGTCACATTAGCACAGGAAGGATAAAGAGTATATGATCATCTCATATAGATGTGGAGAAAGCATTTGACAAAAATCAACATCTATTTATGATAATAACTCTCAATAAAGTAGGTATACAGGGAACGTACCTTAATATATTAAAGGTCATATATGACAAGCTCATGGCTAACATCATACTCAATGGTGAAAAGCTGAAAGTTTTTTCTCTGTTATCAAAAACAAGGATGCCCACTCTTGTCATTCTTATTGAACATAGTACTGGATGCCCTAGCCATGGCAACTAGGCAAGAAGAAGAAATAAAATCATCCAAAATGGAAAAGGAAGAAGTAAAACTGTCACTGTTTACAGATGACATGATACCATTTGCAGAAAACCCTAAAGTGCCACTAAAAATCTGTTAGAACTAATAAACGAATTTAGTAATTTCACAGAATACAAAATCAGTATACAGAAATCTGTGGTGTTTCTTTCTATATAGTGACAATACATTATCAGAAAGGGAAATTAAGAAAACAATCCCATTCACAATTGCATCAAAAAGAAAAAAAAAAAAAAAGAAAGAACTAGGAACAAGCTTAACGAAGGAGATGAAAAACCCGAACACTGAAAATTATGACACTGATGAAAGAAATTGAAGAGGATACAAATAAATAGAAAGCTATTCCATATTGACTGAAACAATTAATGTTGTTGAAATGTCCATAATACTCAAAGCAATCTACAGATTCAGTGCAATCTCTATCAAAATTCCAATGGCCATTGTTGAAAGTGGGGATTTAAAGTCCCCCACTATTATTGTGTTACTGTTAATTTCTCATTTTATGGCTGTTAGCATTTGCCTTATGTATTGAGGTGCTCCTATGTTGGGTGCATATATATTTACAGGTGTTATATCTTCTTCTTGGATTGATCCCTTGATCATTATGTAGTGTCCTTCTTTGTCTCTTGTAACAGTCTCTATTCTAAAGTCTATTTTGCCTGACACGATATTGCTACTCTAACTTTCTTTTGATTTCCATTTGCATAGAATACTTTTTTCATCCTCTCACTTTCAGTCTGTATGTGTCCCTGGGTCTGAAGTGGGTCTCTTGTAGACAGCATATATACAGGTCTTGTTTTTTATCCATTTAGCCAGTCTATGTCTTTGGTTGGAGCATTTAGTCCATTTATATTTAAGTTAATTATTGATATGTATGTATTATTGCCATTTTGCTAATTGTTTTAGATTTGTTTTTGTAGGTCTTTTTTTTTCACTTCCTCTTTTGTTCTCTTCTCTTGTGATTTGATGACTAATTTTAGTGCTGTGTTTTGATTCCTTTTTCATTTTTGTGTGTGTACCTATAGTAGATTTTTAGTTTGCAGTTACCATGAGGTTTTGATACAGCAATCTATATATAAACAATATTGTTTTAAGTCGCTGGTCTTTTAATTTCAAATGTATTTCTAATATCCTGCTTTTGTGTTCTCCCCTTCTCACAATTGTTAACTTTGATATCATATTTGTGAATGGATGATTTCCTACCTTTCCTGTGTGTTTGCCTTGCTGGTGAGCCTCTTCATTTGTAATTTTCTTGTTTTTAGTTGTGACCTTTTCTTTTCTGCTTAGAGAAGTTCCTTTAGCATTTGTTACAAACCTGGTCTGTTGGTGCTGAATTCTTTTAGCTTTTGCTTGTCTGTAAAGCATTTGATTTCTCTGTTGAACCTGAATGAGAAGCTTGCTGGGTGGAGTATCCTTGGCTGCAGGTTGTTCCCTTTCATTACTTTAAATATATCATGCCACTCCTTTCTGGCTTATAGAGTTTCTGAAGAGAAATCTCAGCTGATAACCTTATGGAATTTCCGTTTTACATTATTTGTTGCTTTCCTCTTGTTGTTTTTATTAAAGACCTAAATGTAAGACCAGATACTATAAAACTCTTAGAAGAAAATATAGGCAGAACACTCTCTGAATAAATTGCAGCAATATCTTTTTTGATCCATCCCCCAGGGTAATGGAAATAAGTAAGTAAATAAATAAATAAATAAACAAATGGAACCTAATTAAACTCAAAAATTTTGCACAACAAAGGAAACCATAAACAAAATGAAAAGACAACCCACAGATTGAGAGAATATATTTGCAAATGAAGCAACCAACAATGGGTTAATCTCCAAAACTTACAAACAGCTCATGCCATAAAAACAAACAACCCAATCAAAAAATGGGCAGAAGACCTAAATAGACATTTCTCCAAAGAAGACATACAGGTGGCCAAGAGGCACATAAAAAGATGTTCAACATTGCTAATTATTAGAAAAATACAGGGACTTCCCTAGTGGCACAGTGGTTGAGAATCTGCCTGCCAATGCAGGGGGCACGGGTTCAATACCTGGTCTGGGATGATGCCATGGAGTAACTAGCCCTGTGAGCCACAACTACTAAGCCTGCATGTCTGGAGCCTATGCTCTGTAACAAGAGAGACCGCGATAGTGAGAGTCCCGTGCACCGCAATGAAGAGTGGCTCCCACTTGCTGCAACTAGAGAAAGCCGTCACACAGAAACAAAGACCCAACATAGCCAAAAATAAATAAATAAATAAAAGAAACCATGTTCTCATGTGAAAAATTTAAAAAAAGAAAAGATGTGGTACATATATAAAATGGAATATTACTCAACCATTGAAAAGAATGAAATGCCATTTGAAGCAATATGGATGGATGTGGAGATTATACTAAGTGAAGTAAGTCAGATAAAGACAAATATCATATGATATCACTTGTATGCAGAATCTAAAAAAAATATACAAATGAACTTATAAAACAGAAGCAGACACACAGAGAGCAAATTTATGGTTTCTTGGGGGTGGGGGGAGGGATAGATTGGGAGTCTGGGATTGACATATACACACTGCTGTATTTAAAATAGATAATCAACATGGACTTACTGTATAGCACAGGGTACTCTGATCAATATTCTGTAATAACCTAAATGGTAAAAGAATTTGAAAAAGAACAGATACATGCATATGTATAACTGAATCACTTTGCTGCACATGTGAAACTAACACAAAATTGTTAATAAACTCTGCTCCAAAATAAAATAAAAATTAAAAAAATATATATTTGTAAAGCAAAGCAAAGCAAAAAAAAAAAAAAAAAAAAAAAAACATTCCAATGGCATTTCACAGACCTAGAAAAAACAATTCTAATATTTGTATGGAGCAATAAGAGACCCCAAATAGCCAAAGCAATCTTGAGAAAGAAGAACAAAGCTGGAGGTATGCTCCCAGACTTGAAACTGTGCTATAAAGCTGTAGTAATCAAAACAGTATGGTACTGGCACAAAAACCGACACACAGATCAATGGAATAGAATTGAAGGCCAGAAAAAAACCCAGACATATATGGACAGTTAATTTACAACAAAGGAGCAAAGAACATACAATGGAGAAAGGATATTGTCTTCAATAAATGGTGTTGGGATAATTGGACAGCCACATGCAAAATAATGAAGCAAGTAAGATAGTGAAACTATCTTACACCAAACACAAAAATTAACTCAAAATGGATTAAAGACTTGAATGTAAGATCTGAAGCTATAAAATTCCTATAAGAAACATAGATGGTAACTTTATTGTTATTGGTTTTATAGATGTTTTTGTGGGATATGACTCTGAAGGCAAGGGAATCAAAAGCAAAAATAAATAAATAGGGCTACATTAAATTAGAAAGCTTCTGCACAACAAAGAAAACCATCAAAACAAGCAGGCAACCTATTGAATGAGGCAAGATATTTGCAAAGTATACAGGCATGCCTGGAAGATATTGCTGGTTTTGTTCCAGACCATGCAATAATTCAAATATCACAATAAAATGAGTCACTCAAGAATTTCTTGGTTTTTAAAAAAGACAATGAATCATTGGAATAAAGAATCTGTCTTTTTTTGAGAGAGGATTTTAAAATGTGTCTCAGGAGAAATTCCCCAATCTTAATTGCTATATGTGTATGAAAAAAAATCTTAATTTTAATATGATGAGTTTTAGGTACATCAGAAATAATCACCTAATTTGTGTCATCCAAAATTATCAAAATATGTTTCACTTTTACTCTGTTGAAATAATCCATGACTTAACAGTACTGTAACAGAGGTTAAATAAAAACATGGCATAACTTTCCCAAGAATGGGGTGAAAATGAAGTTGATATTTTGAGGAGATAAATAATAGTTCCTTCCAGCATTTTACAGAATGAAGAGTTCATTATTCTAGTTATTTATTTTTATTTTGGATAAGAAGCAAATATCTGAACTTTTTGAACAAATCAAATTGTGATACATCCCAGATTTAAGAAAAAATAAGAATTCCCATGTAGTTTACTTTATGAACTGGATCATGTAATATCAGAACAGGGAAAGAACCAAAGACCATGGTATCATGAACTCATGGATATAGTACTGCTATTTCACTTGTCATTTCAATGCATATTTAAGATATCAATCAGAGCTCACACATTTAAACTTCCTGCCTAATTTTTGAATTTCCACTGAAATAAAAAGAAATGTACTTAAAGTAAAAATTCCTATCAATATTTAAATCCAGGAAGTCACTCAAATGTGAAAAATATTGAAGAATTTCTGTAAAATAAATTGTAGGAATGAACATCTTAATAGGACAGTCAACCATCCAGTGAGTCCCTGCAAAGCTGGGAAAGTCCATCTGGATATGAGGGGTAGTAACTGCACTGTGGAATCCCACTAATATTCTTTCATTTGCACCAGCAGAAGATGGAGCTAAAGGCAGCCTCTGGGCCTTTGATGGGATGTACAAATTGATCACATTATTCCCCCAGATTTCTATCAAATGCTGGATTCAAGTCCATGGGACAAGCCTGCAGTGGTGTTCTCTCCCAGGTTACATTTGGCATGCATGGCTTTTTCAGTAAAGCAAGGCAGTACTATAGTTCGTTCCAAATGAAAGGAGTGGTGCCAGCTCTAAAGAGTGCCACTGACCCAGCTAATGCCTGCTGCTCTGATAAATACAAGAAGAAACTATTTGGCAGAAAGGTGAAGCACTATGCCTCTGCTCTTTCTGGCTATAGCTCCCTTGCTACTCCATCCTGGCAGCTGAAAATAGAGCAAGTCTAAACCCTCCCTTTTATTCCTTTATCTGGTCTGGAAATATTTGAACAGAAGTCAACATAATCTCTGATAGATCCCATCTTAAAGCCCAAATCTGGAAAATAATTATTGATTGTATGAACTCTGTAGAGGTGGAAAAAATATATTGGGCATACACAAGGACTAGGTTTTAAACAGAGAGTTAATCTAAGGATTTAAACCAATGCTACCTATGAGACAGGTCGGGCATTTCTCCTACTTGGGTAATTTTAACTTTCATCAAGTTGGGCTCGCTGCTTCTAGCCTGACTTCCTTTCTCTAAATTCATGTCTGTACTGCAGTCAGAGTGAAATCTAAAATAAAACTGTGTCAGGAGTGTGGGGTGATCCAGGAAGGCGTCTCTTAGAAATTGACCTTTGGGCTGAGGCATAACGAAGAAAAGGTGCCATGTGATGATATCTAGGGAGACTTTTTAGACCATGGAATAAAAAATATCAAGGAATTAATTCAGGAATAAAATGGGTTTTATGGAGGGACAAAAACAGATCCAGTGCACTGGCTTCCATGCACTGATGGAAGACAAAAAAGATGAAAGAGACATCATCAGAGCATAAGGCAATGAACGGTAGAAAGACCACAGGTCTTGTAGCAAATGATGCGCTTTAGGAAATTTTTAAAGGGAAATTGAGAGCTGTTTAAGTGACTTTAAGTAGGATAGACATGTGTATGATTTCTATTTTAAAATATCATTTTGGCTTCTTTATAGAAAATAAACCAAGGCAGGGAGGTTAGTGTGGAAGCTCTTGCTATAGTCAAGCTGAAAAATGAAGTTGATTGGATTAGAGGTGTTGATAAAGAGATGAGTTATGTGCTGAGATATAACAGAACTTGAAGAGTTTTTAGATTTGTGTGTAAAGAGGATTGGGGTGATGAGGGAAAGGAAGAAATCAAGAATTAGTTTTACCTAACCATATCCTACTCACTGTCATATGAAAATCTGAGGGAGAAAAATATTTTGTGGTGAGAGAGTGGGGAATATTATATGGCTTTGTTAAGTGTGAGATATCACTAGACAGGTAAATATTGAACTATCCAACTCTGGGGAATCTTCAGAGTAGGAGATAGAGTTTAAAGTTAACTAGCATATAGATAACATATAAAAACCACTAACTAAAAATAAATCATCAAGGGAAGAGAAACAAAAAAGTCTTGACAAAATATTCCATGGGAAAATATTAGAGTTTATAAAGAATAAATAGTCTGCAAATAATAGTGGGGTTAGGGGAGGATGAGAGAAAATGAAGGATGAAATTACAGATAGAGAAGAAAGTAGTTCTATATCAAACTTTCTACCATATTATCAGAAATGATTTCTAAATATGCATAGAATATTTGTGTAAAATATCATTTACATTATCAGGAACTCAACAAGTATGGTTGAGGCTGTAGGAAACAGTTAGTTTTGTGCAAAAGTGCATTGAATAAAGACTTGGACGGTGGAAAAATAAATCTTAGTTCTTCCAGTGGCCCATGGTATACTGAATCTAATCAAAAATGTTGGCTGAAAAAGTCATCATTTTAGCTACTGTTAACTCATCCGCAATGTCACTTTCTATGTTTTAGCTGGACCAACTACACCCATAATTTTCAGGACTCAGTACAAAATGAAAATGCAGGGCCTCTTGTTAAAAAATTATTAAGAATTTCAAGACAAGGACACCAGAACCTTAATAAGCCAAGTGCAGGACCTTCTGAGCTTGGGGACCCATGTCACTGCCCAGGTTGCACATCTGATGTACCTCAATAATACATTCCTCTGCCTCCTAAAATAATCCATTAAAATGTTTTTACTCTATGTCCACTGCTGCAATTTAGCCCATGGTATCTTATACTCTGCATTTGTTAGAAAAGTCATTAAAATGAGTTAATGACACATTTATCTTAAAACCCTCAAAATGTTCTTATACCTCTTAGAATAATATCCAATATGGAATTGTCTAGATATAAGGGGGTAAGTGCTTAAGCTAGAATGTCTATAGTGAAAATTAAACAGGGGAGATAAAAATAGCAAGTCTTTAACAAGTGACCATTTGTAGTTGCTTTGGGAAGAAATGAAACAAATTCTTGGGTATTGTTTCAATTCTCTACAATATAGAGATAAAGAGAGGCAAGGATAGTAGTTGGAAGCTCCTATGAAAACATGATTACTGTTTATAGATAGATATATTCCTTTTTTCCAGTTTCTAAAAGTCCAGTACAGTCACAGTGATGATTATTGGCCCTGAAGTGAAGAATAAATATACTTGTCTATCTTCTTTATTTAGCTTTATCATTAAAAATTATTTAGTTAAAACAGAAAAAGAAAAGGCATTATAAAGTCCTTTCTATCGTATTCATTTAAGTTAAAATTGAGATTTAAGTCCTAGTCTGATAGATTTCCACTGGGACGTGTATTTTTTGGTTAATGAGGTGGTACAAGATAATTTTTATTATGTGCCCTGTAACTCTGTACCTGATGAGATGTGTGTGTGTGTGCGTGTGTGTGTGTGTGTGTGTGTGTGTGAAACCTGAGTGGGGGAGGGGGGAGTTAATATTATGTAACTCCTAAACTGTTGAATAATGTCTCTCTAAACAAAATATAAAATAGTGTTTTGTTATTAAAATATATTGTTTTAAATAATCATTTCAATACTTCAATGACAGTCTTTCATGACTACATTTTTATCTGACATTTATTTCTGAGATAATAATAGCAAGCATTCATCCAATAAATATTTATTTAGTGTCCACTATCTGCTAACCTGAGCTGGGTGCTGGAAATATAACACTTAACAAATCAAACATAATTACTATTGGAGCTTATATTCATTATTACTATAAATCTGGTACTGGTTAAGTGTTTAACATACTGCATCAGTCACGGTTTATCACCAAAAGCAAGAGAAACTGGCTGGTTCAAGCATGAGCAGAATTCATTAACAGTGGAGCTGGAGAACAAGATTTGAGGTGACATAGCCCTTAACAGAGTCCAAAATATGCCAAAGGAAATGATCCAGTGAAGTTAGACTCTGGTTACACCAGGCACCAGAAGCTGCAGTTGGCAACACTGACCCCACCACCACAGCACACTGGACCACAGAACTACTGATTCTGGAAAATAGATGTAGCTCTGCCAGTGGCTATCTCTTTCCACACTGGGTTCTGTGTAGAACCTACTGCCTTCTATCACTAGTTTCTGATTAAAAGTCTGTGGAGGGTATGTTTAATTGGCACAGTCCAGGTCACCTGATTGCACCCTAGTAATAAGGGAGGCTAGGGAATGACCCTGGCAATTTTAGCTTCTATAGACACAAGAATGTTTTGCCTAATGAAATGTAATATTCCCTAAAGAGAGGAAGCTGGTTCAAAATTCTGAAAAGGCAAACAAAAAATAAAACAAAAATGGCAAATATTCACTCCCTGTACATTATCTAATTTAAGACTTGCTTTAAAAAAAAAAGACTTGCTACAACTCTAATATTATTATAATTATTTAGAACATGAAATAACTGACATGCAGAGATTCTAATTAATCCATTGAACAGCCAACATCTTAACCAAGTCCTGTCAGATTCTAAAACCCAAGCCAATGACTCCATGCTCCAAAACTTTTTGGAATATCTTAATATACAAATTAAATATAATTGTCTTAAACATATATTCATGTGCTTGAAATAGTTTCCATTAGATTTTATATCCCTTAATAATCTAAAATTTATAGCCAATGACAGAAAAGGAATACATACACTTAAAGAATAATGTTTGATTTTAGACTCACTTTACTGTTCTTTCTTATATTAAGGCTCACAGAGATATGGAAGACATTGTCAAAATACCACTAATTTATCTATGTTTATGATCATGGAATTTCAAATATTCCAATGTCAGTTGCAAATATATTAAAATGACTTAAACCTGCCACTTTCCAGAAATATGTGAGGATCATCATCTATTGATATGGTCATATTTTTTTAAAATTACTAAAATATAAAAAGTACATTCTTAACTTTGCGAGGTACATTCAGATATAATACACTGTTTTGAGTCTTGACAAATAACATCCACTTATAATAAAAGATCTTACAGAAGGGATCACTATACAACCTGGTGTTTCTGCTCCTAGAACTACTCCCAGAGACTTGCATTCATGCTCACACAAATATTTATGGTAGCGTTATTCATAACAGACCAAACTAGAAATGACACAAACATCGCATTAACAGGAGAATTGAAAATAAAAATGTGCTTTATATAAGAGAAAGCTCTACAGAAGTGAAAATAGATTAACTATAGCTATACACATCAAAATGAAAGAATCTCGAGCATAATATTAAATGAAAGGAGTAAGTCACAAAGGTATATATACCATATTATTTGACTTGTATAAAGTTGAAAACCAGGAAAAACCTGGTTATAAATAATAAATTAATATTAAAATAAAATAATGTAATAAAATAATCTTATTCTGTAATTAGTTATAATGGTGGCATTTAAAGTAAAACAAGGGAAATATATACACAAGATTGAGTACATCACTGCCTTTGGAAGTAAAAAGATGCGATCAGAAATTGGTACCGGAGGGGTCTCTAAGGTACTTGAAAATGTACATTTTTTAAATCTGAGCAGGTTTTTTTGTTTTATTATTATTTTTTACAGTATGTGTAAGTTTTATAGACTATTGATTACATAATATAATCACATTTTAAGAAATAAAGACAGAGAAATGTAACATATATATGAGTCCTTACTTTGTGCCAAAATCTACAATCTTAAAACCCGTGATTTGAAGTGACTACATTTGTTGAAGTCCTTTCAGAACACAAAAGCAAATAGGGCTAATTCCATGCTGATCAGTTGAGAAGGACCTTTAACTCTGCACAATTCTCCCCTTTCCACATCCAACCTTTCCACCATCTTTTTCTGTCCCTAAAGGAACTGCAGTATCCAAAGGGTTTTACCTCACTTCCAGTCTACAGAGGTATACATTTGTTTCCAGTATGCTGATATCAAACCATTGCTTATTTTTTATCTTTCTCTCTTTTTCCATCTCCCATAAAATCTTGCATTTACGTCTTGCTATCTTTTAGGATATAAGTAGGTTAAGTAAGGTAGAACACACATTTGTACATATTAACAACATTATAATTAATTAAAATCATAATTATTACATTAGTAATTGTGTTGTTATTTATAGGCATTTTTTTTTACAATGAGGAAATCAGTTTCTGTTAGTGACAGAATTATTTCTGGGAACAAAATACATTAGACAGTTTTTGACAAATTAGGATTAAATGATTTTAATTTGGCCTCAGGAATGTTTCATTAACATCCCCATAACTACCAATCCTGATTATATTCTTCATATTTATCATATAGTTCCACTTAGGCATGATTCAGCTGACTTCATTCAGAAAAGACTTAGTGATAGTTACAAATGATTTAATATTGACTCTTTAAACGATCATTGGAAAAAAAAAAAAAACGTGAAACAACACAACCAACCAAAGGAATTTGGACATAAGATAATTAACTCTACTTTTACATTAATATGTTAACTAGGATTCCAAAGCATGATAGTGGCTGACAAAAACAAAACAAAATGAACAAACAAAAATATTAAACTTCCAAATACACAATAAATTAGTTGTAGTCCCCTTACCGTGTAAAACTTCTCACTTTATACCATTGAATCATCAATGGTCATACTCACAGAGATGGTGCCGTTTGCCTCTCCACCAAAACTACTCTTTTCTTCTTCCTTAATCACCAACCCGAGTGAACATATAGCAGCACACAATTTGTACATATGCGATATTTTCAGATTAAATTTTTTCAAAGTGTTACTATCATTAGTAGAAAAAAAATTGGCATTCTTGTCCTACTCTGCCACTAATAATCTGCATAATTTTGAACAGTTTATCACCTGGGGCCTGTTTTCCCTCCAACTAAATCAGAAGGTGAAGCAGTGTATGGACCATATATGCCCAACAGATATCTTTCATTTGGCCAGTTATACTGTTTTTAAATGCTTTGAATTAGTTGTCAACATTTAAAAATTGGAGTTCTTCATTCACATATCAGGTTATACAATGTCCTATGAATCTCTGTGGATCCTTTCAACTCAATGTGTATATTCCTTCCCAAACCTGAAGTCACAGACCCCTCCTTTCACAAAACCTCCAAATCCAGCCATCCATCAAATACTGTCAACTCTATCTTCTGAGTATCTTTCTAGTCAATACCCTGCCAACCCCAAAGCATTCTCACTGCCCTTGCCTTCATTATCACTTGCCTACACTATAGCAATAGATCCCTATTATTATTATTATTATTGCCCTCAGTCACTCATCATTCAAATAAAATGATTGTATTCCTTCACACAACACTTTAGAAAATGTTCTTTATTAGATTTAGAACAAAACTTAGATCATGGAACAGAGGGGCAGTGACACTCATTGTGAGCACTACCTGATTCCAGAACTTCTTCTGCTACTTCATTTTCCCTCCTGCAACCTCATTCTTGGGGTCAGCAATTTGTAATTCCTTATCTTGAGAGAATATCTTGCTTTGGGTGTCCTTGGATGTGCTGCTTATTTCCTCTAGCTGTACCACCCTTACTTCTGTCTTTTCCCCGTTAATTCCTATAGAGTTCCAGTACTCAGTTCCTGTGTCTCCAGCTTGAAACTTGTGCTGCAGTCAGGTCCCTTCCTCTCTGGTCCTTCAGTCCTGTGTGCATGTTTCTTTAATCACATGGATGGTTGTGGTAATTTTTTTATTAGTCTAACTACCTCAACATATTTTTTCCACTCATGAAATACTCAATTGCAAAGACTATTTTCTTGCTATCTTTTCAGTCTTTAGTAAATTTAGAGACAACTTTCTCTTAAATCATTTTAATTTCTTTCCAAAGGAGTCAGTGGGTTCACTGCATCAAAAACCCTAGGGATTTGGCCCCATACCAAACCTACTTAACAAAAATCTCCAGAGGTGAGGCCCTGAATTTTTCGTATTTTAAAAAAATATCTCAGGTAATTATTATACCCATTGAGATTGAAAAACCATTGTCATACATGAATATTTGTTGAATGAATGTGCTTATTCCAGCATATTTAGATGTACACTTCAATTTATTTAATTCTAGTTCAACTTAGTCTAATCATAGATTTTCCATCTGCTTGACTCCACATCTATTTTCTTGAAAATAACATTTCTGTCAACCTAAATAGTAGATATATATCAATAGGCTCAGAATTCAAAGTGGAAGTTAAAGGGAGCTCCACCTGGGTAGGAAGGTTATAATTGCAAAAATAAACATGGCAGCTTCTTAGAGAACAGGTTTCATGGAGAGAACTGAAAAATAAAATCTAACCACTTAAAGGGCTTCCTTGACTAAGGCTTCTTGAATTTATTTTAAGTTATTTAATGCCAAGAAAGTATCACATATGTGGTTAGTTTTGTGCAGGAGCTTATTTAAATAAGCTTTGAATTAATTGTAAGCACTTTAGTTTCGTGGCATGAGACCTGTGTCTGTTCCTTCTAAGTGTCATTACATTATATTTATTTTCTCAGAATCCTTAAGAAAAATAGAAAATGAAAGGAAAATACTTGTGAGTGTCAATTGAAAAGCGAACTACACATTTCAGCTTCTTCTACTCATTCCTCCCTATACTCTCATCCTCCAAAAAGTATATCAAATAATTTTCATAATTTTATGACAAAAACTCAAGATATTTCATAATGGTTAAAAATAGAAAGTTTGACATAATCAAGATTAAAACTTTTGCTAATCCTTAAAGATGTGGTTTTTAATCCTGTTACAGTAGATGGTGACCAGGTTTGTAGAAATCAATAATCTGCTGTCCTCATGCCTCTTTCCCATGGGGCTCCTAAAGCACCCCATGCTTTATTTTCATGCTTGTTAAGTCAGAGACGTCCTTATCAAGCCTTGTCTAAGTTGTCGAGCTCTAGAAAAGGATGAGTTGGAGCAAGACATTTAGATTTGAAACCTCAAGTCTTCTGTAGGTATCCTTAGTCATTCTTGTCTAATTTTAGAATATATGTAGTCAGTTGTATCTGTGATGATTTACAGATGGCCATGTCCCAAGTTACTCTTTTAGCAAAAGGGAACTAGAAATAGAGGGAAATGACTGTTTCTTGAGGGTGTGGGTTGGTGGTGTTGGGGAGGCTGATTCAAGTTATCATCTATATGTGCTCAGTCATGTAAATCCACAAGGATAGACAGAGAGAAAGGTTAGCGAATCCCATGTTGGAGGATGGGATTGGGAGGAGGCAGGATGAGTGGAAATAGAGGGCAGGCATGGCTTCTAGTATTTCAAGGAGCTCAGTATTAATAATAGCTCAAACCATGCCTAATACTTTTAACTATATTTTAACATGTTCTCCTACCTTGAGGAAGAATATAGAAACGTTGAGGTACCCATAGAATAGAAAAAGGCACTCATAACTTCCCCTAAACCTGCATACCCTGTTTCTTCTTCCTTCTCCAATTATTTTTATCTCTTTACTCTTTGGATTCAGTGTTCAAGGCTACAGGCAAGAGAAATGGTGCTCTCCTCTACTAAGGAAGAGAATAAAAGTTATAGGGGTGATCTGACTTTCTTTTATATGGAACTACTATTCAAATACCTAATACAGTTTCTTTACAGTCTTCTGAGAAAGCCAGATATCTACCCCCAAATCCTCCAGGTCAAAAAATTCACCTTGATTGCATTTCCCATCCCAACTCATGTACAGTCACAACTGTCTAATCTGGCTCTCTAAAAATTATACAATGAGCCCTACATGGGCACAGTATTCAAATTAAAATGGAGCATGCATTACAGTTGAGCACTATGGAGTCCTGCACAATTCAGTGACCCTCAATTCAGACAAGAACTTTCCTTTTCCTCTCTCTTACATAGTGAGGGGCCAAAATGAAAGTGTCCAATTGTGCTTATAACAAACTCAGCATTACTCCATTTTTATATGACTCAGAATGGCAGCATAACAAATTGTAAGGTTCTCTTTAGAAAGTCTCTTAACCACTCTGTGCTAATGTTCTCCCACCTGTAAGACAAGACTAACACTGCAGTGAAGATATAATGTCCTAATACATGTGAGGTGCTTAGAACAGTGCTTAGAATATTCTAAGTGTTTGCTAGTATAACTCTTAGCTATAAACAATCAGGTTAACAGATACTGCACATTTTCTTCTCTTTGAGGTACAAAAGGAGGACAAAGAAGGACATGAGCCCAGCGTTGGAAGAGAGTGGAAGCTCTCTCTCCATGCCTGTGATATCATTGATTTTGAACTTTATGATTTTCTATTGTTAATACAGAGGCAGTGCAATTAGTAATAACATCCGATTGATCACATTTAATTTGTAATATGTGAGTGTGTATGTGTGTGTGTAAGAAAATATTTTATTCCCATTTTTAGAAGAGTAAGAATCATATTTATAAACTCCTTCTCCAGTTATTTTCCTATTAGAGCACATCAGATAATGGTAACTTTAAAATCCAAGCTGCAGAAGTGAACAAAGTTACTTGGATAAAATGTTTTTTTTTTATTTTTTTGATAACACAATTAGAATGATACAGATGCAATTTGTAAACTGTTTTCCCCTAGGGTTCTAGTTATTATTGTTGTAGGCTAAAGAACAATTTAAACATGAGGCTACAGAAGGTACTATGTGGAGTATCAGTAATAATTTCCTCATTAAAGTAAAGGGCTGATCTCTACCAGAAGCCAGGTATTCTCAGGCCTTGCCAGTCATCTGAGGGTGTCTGTAGTTAAACCATAGTGCGGGACAGGAGGTCAGAACATGCTGAGCCATCCACACCATGACAGCTGATTCTTACACAAAATCTATTGACAGTAGCAAAGGAGCTAATGCCACCTTCTGTGTGTTATGGCACATGTCCAGCTTTCTATCACCTTGAGAGGGAATAAGAAATTAATTATAGGATGATTAAGGAATGGAACATTATCATAATTTGTTTTCTCTTTTACACCTTTCTCCTTTTTCCCAATGGTTCATTCATCTAATCTGCTCTTTAAAAAAAACATGCCTTCTCTGCTTCTTATGTAAAAAGGAAAATGTTTAAGAAATAAATTGTACTAATTCAATGCTAACATTCCCACGTTCAACATTAGTTACAAAATCCTTAGTGAAGCAACTTGTGAAACAGCTAATTCCAACAACTCTAGGAGTATTCACCAATATTATTAAACTACAGCTGGGTCTGCTGTAACCTGACATACGTGTTCCTGAAAATCACTGTGATACACAAAATTGTGCAATGAAAGCTACAGTGCTTGTGGGAAAATGGAGTTAGGGTTGTAACACTCAAAAACTTCATATTTAAATATGACATAGTTTTTTAAAATTATAAGACCCTAATAAAAATTGTAGCACAGTTTTATACACACTGAATCATTAAGACTTATAGAAATAGCACAATAAATATGGCACATAACCTTGAAAAATACCTAAACTTTGATAGTGGAAGGGGACTTTAGAGTAATTGGAGCTCCTGCATTATTACACAGTGATAGGAGAGTTCTAGAAATTGGACATCAGATGTAGGTGGTCAGAGTTAATAACACAGTGAATTGAGGTCACTGGTAGACTTTGAAGTATGTTTGTTACCTGGCTGCATTCAGCTGGGTGCAGTTTTCTGCATCCACCTAGCATTTTTGCAGATGCAATTTCAAATAAGAAAACATATTTATATCTATATAGAGACAAATATACCTATGCTTTATAGATATATTTGCTTACAGTGTATATATAACTATATATAATATCACATAACTATATATGACATATTACTTCTATGCATATATCAAATGCCTTGAAATAAATCTGTATTCTCAAAGCAAGTGTTTTACTAGAACTACCTATATCAAAAATAAATGACGCAATATAGTATAGTAGTATTTGGAATAAAGTATTGGAGAATCTGATAAAAACTGTTAATCTTCTCTCATAAATATCCACATATACAGGCATACATTCATGAACAATGCATATACAAAAGGACCCCCACTCCTTATGATTTATATTGCTGGTGCCATGTTTAAAAATTTCTTTTGCATCACAAGATTATGTACCCTCTTCATCTTTATTTTGGACTAGTTTCGCTTCTTACACTGAAAACTCTAAACTCTCAAATTACAAATACTTATTTGATTCAATAAGGAAGCTTTGAGTTCATTTCCAAGTATGTTTTCATAATTTTGTGTACATTTGTCAGTCCCCAAAGCCTGAGTTATTATTTCCATTGTTTTCTGTACTGGTAAAGAGGAGTGGTGCATTTCACCAAATTCGGGTTACAGAGATTGCCAGAGTATTCTTTACAGAGAAAAACTGCAATTGTTCAGGGAAGTTCACAAAACAAGTGCATCTGGTTTACATTGTCCATTTTTAAAATGCTATCGTGTTGTAGCTAAAGTCCAAACGCTGTTTCTTGTTTAATCAATAAAATGAAAGAAGATAACAGTGTGATTGATGTTAAAACTTAATGAAGTCAAAAAGTTGTGAGTTTACATTGGAACTAGACCAAATTAAGCCCCACAAAGAGCTAATTATTGCAGATTGCTAATGGAATTAAGTTAGTTGCAAGAATAACTTAAATATAGTTTTATTCTCTTACTTTCCAACATAAGTCATATTTTGTTATTGAGGATGAGCAGCTAATACTGTCATCTCTGGAGATCAGTGTAGTGTAGTAATTCTCAAACAGTGATAATTTTGTTTGTCAGGAGCTATTTGGCAATGTCTGGAGATATTGTTACAATTAGGGCATGGGATGTGTAACTGGTTTCTAGGGGGAAGATACTAAGAATGCTGCTAACAGCCTATAATACACAGGACAACTTCCCACAAAAAATAATTATATGACCCAACCAAGACAACATTTGAATATATATGTGTGTATATATATATATATATATATATATATATATATATATATATATATATATCAGTAATACCAAGATTGAGAAAACATTTTGTAGAGGAATTATAACATTTTATTAATTTAAATAAATGAATAGATGAATTATTACATGCTGAGTATTACATTTAGTAAAGCACTGATCTATTCTGTCTATAAAAATTGTGTGATGATGCTGCTGTTTGAAAGTACTTACATTGTTTTATATCAGCCCCCAACCCTGTCCCAAAGGAACTTAGAACATGGTCCATATTTTTTGTTTGATGATAACAAATCTCATGTCATTGGGCCAAATAAAATTAATAATAATACCAGTAATATGAATAATTTACCTTTGCTGAATGCTTACCATGTGCCAGACATTATTTTGAATACCTTGCATATTCTATTTCATTCAATTCTCACCACAGTCCATAGCATAAGTTATTTTTTTTTCCACTGGTTTACAGATGAGGAAACTGAGAGGATAAATACCAAGTCACACAGCTTGCAGTAGTGGAACCAGGAAGTGGGGAATGAAAATGGATTACTCATGAAAACATTTTTATAAATCTTGATATTAAGGAACCCCCAATTTATTGTAGCTATGCCAAATAGTATGTTGTTTGGGGGTGTTCAATTGTATATTGATATGCCGAGCATTTTAAGGTTACTTCTAAATGTGCTTTATTGATGTTTAGAAAAACAGTAAACTCTGCTCTACTATATTTTCATCCCTGTGATACATAGAGACTCAGAAATCATTTGAAGACAAACAGAAGACATAGTTAAAAAAATGAAAAAAGGGGGAAAGGAAAAAAAGAGACAAAAGAAAGAGGGACATAATGAATGTTAGAAATGTGTTGTATAAGTAGTAGAGTCATGTCAGCTTCAAGGATATGAGAAGGAAATTTTCCATAGACAGACACAGGAAATGATAAAAGTTGATGCCTTCTAGACATCTAACACCCTTCTAAGAGTATTATGCGTATTGATTCATGTAATTCTAACAATAACTCTGTGAGTCCCCTACGTATGAACTTTCAAGTTGTGATCTTTCAAAGATGTGAACGTGCATCCACATGTCTGATCATGTTAGTTCACGTGTCTGGTGTACATTGTCATGTGCGCGCATCCTCTACAAGTGGTTGTGTTTTAGTGTACTTTACTGTAGAGTACTGTACAGAGTACAATAATACAGTATCTTTATTTCAATCCCAGGATGTCGGAAGCAAGTGTAAAATCAGCACTGCTAGGTTTTTGAGGCAGGGGACCCAAATGTAGAATGATACATGAAGGTTGCAGCAGCCATTTGGGATGCAATCCAGTGCTACCATGTCATCTAGGATGAGGAAAAAAAAAAAAGCTACTACCCAGACATCACTGGATCATTTTTTCAAGAGAGTAGATAGAATTGAATCCAGTAAGGAACTAGAACCTAGGCCATCCAACGTCAGGCATGAGTGAAATTTCAGCTTGCCCTCCATCTCCTATTGCTGACGATCCTTCAGCTCTACCATCTCCCACCTCCTCCCCTTTCTCCTGTCAGTAACTTCTTGACTCTTCACTTGATGCCAGCCCCTGAATGCCAGCTGTTGTACTGTACTACTGTACTTTTCAAGGTACTGTACTATAAGATTAAAAATGTTTTCTTTATGTTTTCTGTTTGTTTGTTATGTATTATTTGTGTGAAAATCATTATGAACCTATTACAGTACAGTATTATATAGCAGATTGTGTTAGTTGGTTATCAAGGCTAACTTTGTTGGACTTACAAACAAATTAGACTTATAAATATGCTCTCAGAATGGAACTCATTTGTATGTAGGGGACTTACTGCATGCCTACTACATTCATTTTACAGATGAGAAAACTGAGGCATATAGGATTGAATAGTTTGTCCAGGCCAGATGAATGGCAAACAAATAAGAATCTGCATTTGAATATGAACTCTAAGGCTCTAACACACATGGTCTTAACAATACTCAATTGCCCTTAAAAAACATACTTGAGGGCTTCCCTGGTGGAGCAGTGGTTGAGAGTCTGCCTGCCGATGCAAGGGACACGGGTTCGTGCCCCGGTCCGGGAAGATCCCACATGCCACGGAGTGGCTGGGCCCGTAAGCCAAGGCCGCTGAGCCTGCGTGTCTGGAACCTGTGCTCCGCAACGGGAGAGGCCACAACAGTGAGAGGCCCGCGCACCGAAAAAAAAAAAAAAAGATACTTGAGACCTAAAACAAGGAAAATCAGTCCCTGAAATAGCTTGACAATATTTCTAAGCATAAATCAGTTAGGAATTGATCTCTTTTTGCTGATCATCAGTGTTTTGTGTGTGTGTTTGTGTGACAAAAAGAGAGAGAGATGAAGGCACACACACACACACACACAAACACACATACACAGAAGGAGAGAGAGAGAAGGCAGATGCATACAGCTCTTCATTTTAATGTATTTAAAACCCACATAAAATAGGTTTTAAAGGAAAATGACAGGAAAGTGTGTGAGACTGATTTGTTTCCTGATACTTTTCAACAGATAGAATGCTGGAGGCTGAAGTAACTTATTGAAGAAAGTTGTTCAATAATCTGTGAACTTAATAGAAACTCCTATTTTGAATCTAGTGATTATCATGTTGGCTGAAATCAGTGTTAAAAGATTTTCACATTTTTAAACTTTACTTTTTAACTTGAAGTTTTGCAAGTTAAATCAGCAATATATGATCATTTTAGTAAGTGAAATAGTGAATATAAAGAGATAACCATGCAAAGAATATCATGTGCCTTCATTGTGTCTCCTCATACCTGCTGGCATCCCTAAAATAATAAATTTTATCAGCCTTGAATCTGTCCTTCCACATAGTTCTTTATTAAAGATAGCATAATAAAACACCTACAGTCTTACTAGTAAGCAATTACAGATTGCAATGAAAGATTTAACTTCAGAAAATATGAATTTTTTCTGGAAATATAAAGGTTACTTTTGATGAGTAAATATTATCCTGGAAACTTTGTGACTATGTGTTTGCTCCATGTGTATCCACAGAATCCGTATCTCTTATATATGAACAACATATTAAGTGTCTATTCATCGGTACCTAGCCAGGTCATAAATGTTGTTCAATATAAATATTGAGGGTTATAATAACAAAAAAGTTATTTCTTTCAATGTTGGTATTTTTTTCTTTTTATTTTTATTGATGTATATTTGACATACAATATTATATTAGTTTCAGGTGTACTGTATAACATAATGGTTCAACATTTTTATATATTACAAATTGATCATTGCAATAAGTCTAGAAACCATCTGTCACCCTACAATGTTATTACAATATTACTGACTATATTTCCTATGCTGTACATTACATCCCTATGACCTATTTATTTTATAACTGGAAGTTTGCTCCTCTTAATCCCCTTTACTTATTTTGCCCTCTCCTACCCCACACCTTTGGCTGCCACAATTTGTTCTCTGTATATATTATTGTTTCTGTTTGTTTTGTTTTTTCATTTTTTTTTTAGATTCTACATATAAGTGAAATCATATGGTATTTGTCTTTTTCTGTCTGACTTATTTCACTTAGCATAATACCCTCTAGATCCATCCATATTATAGCAATTGTCAGGAGTTCATTTTTTTATCACTGAGAAATATTCCCTTGATATAAATCACATTTTCTTTATCCATTCATTTACCAATAGACACTTAAGATGTTTCCATATCTTGGCTATTGTAAATAATGCTGCAATGAACATAGAGGTGCATATACCTTTTCAAATTAATATTTTTGTTTTCTTCTGATAAATACCCAGAAGTGGAATTGCTGGATGGTATGGTTGTTCTCACTTTTTTGAGGAAATTCCATACTCTTCTCCATGGTGGCTGTACAAATTTACCTTCCCACTAATAATGCAAGAAAGATCCCTTTTCTCCACATCCTCACCAACACTTGTTATGTGTTTTCTTTTGATAATAGCCATTCTGACAGGTGTGAGGTGATGTCTCATTGTGGTTTTGATTTGTACTTTTCATGTTCCTGTTGGAAATTTTCATTGGAAAAAATGTCTGTTCAGATCCTCTGCCTATTTTTAAATCAGATTGTTTTAACTGATATTGAATTGTACATGGTCTTCATATATTTAGACATTAAACACTTATCAATATATCATTTGCATATGTCTTCTCCATTCAGTAGGTTGCATTTTTGTTTTGTCAATAGTTTCCTTCACTGTACAAAAGCTCTTTAGTTTGATTGTTGTCCCTTTTGTTTATTTTTGCTTTTGTTGTCCTTGCCTGAGAAGACAGATACAAAAAAATATTGCTAAGTCAGAATGCACTGCCCATGTTTTCTTCTAGGAATTTTATGGTTTCAGGTCTTAAGTTTTAATTTAAGTTTTCAATCCATTTTGAGTTTATTTTTGCATATGATGTAAGAATGTGGTCCAGGTTTATTCTTTTACATGTAGCTGTCCAGTTTTCCCAGCACAATTTATCAAAGAGACTGTTCTTTTCTCACTGTACATTCTTGGTTCTGTTGATATAAATTAATTGACCATATATGTATGGGTCTATTTCTGGGCTCTCTATTCTGTTCCATTAATCTATGTGTCTTTTTGTAGCAATACTATACTCTTTCAATGACTGTAGCTTTGTAGCATAATGAAGTACAACTGGGCTGCATTTATTTGACTGGTTTGAGTGTAATTGAAAGTTGCCTAGACACACATAGGTTAAGAAATAAGTGTGTTATTCATAAGCAGGCAGTAGGTAGTATTTGAGATACTAAGTCAGGGTTTTTTGGCTACTGGGTAACCAAGCACTTCAGTCAGCAGCAGGTAATATCTTGAGCAGTTAGCTTGAGTTGTTTTTACAACCCAATGTTAATATATCAGATATTTTCATTATAATTTTTTATCTCTAACCCACTTAGGTGGCCTGCCACTTTTTGGTGGCTTATATTGTACTGGATCATGAATCACTCAAAATATTTTTCCCAGGTTAGTTGCCATTATTTGAAGGGATGTCTCTATTCTCAAGCCTGACATGAGACCACAAAGTGGTACCCATGAATTCAAAACTATGTTGACTAAAAGTGGTGTAAGTGAGCATTCTTTTCTTTTTCCTGAATAAGAAATAACTTTAATTTCTTAATTACCATCTTACAAAGGGTCCCTGAATTTTGTTATGCCAGTTATTTTTTAGATATCTAATTAGCTCTTATTTACCTCTTTAAATAATATTCCCCAAATTAATTTAATTTGTTTAAACTAAACACTTATGACTGAGATCTGAACATCCTGTTCTTGTCCATGTGTCTTTGTTCAAGTCTTCTTCTTTCTACCTACTTATTACTTTTTAAAAATATTTTTCATAGGATTCGGCTCCAGTAAGGGTCTTATTGTTGTTGATGTTGGTTGTCTGATACTGCTGTTGTTATTAGTGAAGATATTTAACTTAGAAATGAATCAATTAACCATTTCATATTGAATGTCTATGTTAGGAATCCAATTATATTTTATGTAAAGTATCATGAGACACTGCTGTGGTTATGAAAAATGCTTATATTTTTATTACTTATTTTTCTTCCATGGAACTCAGAATGCTTCACATGTTATATATTTTATTATCTGAGGATCTAATTTCAATAATGATAGTAGTTATTACAATAATAATAAATAGTTAGCATTTAGTGAATGTCAAACATGGATAAAGGCAGTAAAATATTAAATATTTAGCTCAAGTATATGTTACTTCTGGAATTACAAGAAATTCAGTTACAGTACCCACTTTAATAAAATAGTTATATGCACTGCCTACCTACCCATCTGTATTTTCAAAGTATGCAAATAGTAAAATACTTATTGAACACAAAATAAAAGTTATATCCTCCATGACACCACTTTTTATTCTGGACAACTACCAGGATATCTAATTGATGGTTCTACATCCACTATGACCCCTTTCCAATCTCTGTGACTCAACAGAGGAAGAATCATCTTGTATAAGCTCAAATATAATTAGTTCATATTCACTCTTCCCCTCTTCCTTTTGAAATCTTTCTTAGAATTTAAGAAAATCAGCTCAGCATACAAAGTTCTGGCTGGATTGACTGTCACCTCCCCCTCCAGCCCATCTTACACAACTTTCTTTTCTCTCTTTCCATTGGAGCCACCCTGTCTTTTTGGAGACACGTTTTATTAGCCACACTATCTCATGACATAGGGCTTTTGAACATGTCATTATTTATGTTAATAATGATAATTAGAAGGAGGAGGAGGGGGGCAGGAACAGAAAGAGAGAAATAAGGAGAATGCAAGTAGCTAACATACTAAGTGAGCCCTTACTCTGTTCCAGGAGCTGATCAAAGCAATATATATATACAACTCAATCCTCACAATGGCCATAAAAGTCAGACTATATCAATGTGAATACCTAGAATAATCCCCCATACCATCTTCATGAATTTAAAATATTTTGGCTCAATCAGACCTTTACCCAAGGGTCACTTCTTCAGGAACATCTTCTTTTACCTCTTTGACTTAGTTAAATCCACCTAACATACACATCAACATACTCTGTTCGCCACGTAGCATTGAGTACCAAGTGCAATGAGGGAGCAAAATGTCTTTTGTTGTGCACCACTGAGTTCTCATAGTTTCTCACAGGGCTTAGATCATTTATAATATCAACAAACATTTGTTCTATCAATAATATATATTTGATATGTGAGGTTTAAAGAACTTTATTGCATGCTCAAATTTTTTTATGTCTTCAGGCATTATTGATAACAAAAGAGCTTGACACACATACAGCTTTGAGGGAAGTTATGCTGAAGGCACTAATGTAATCACCATGCTACTTTGTGGGTAGTATCAGTGAAATTTTTGTTTCTGGAAGGAAGAACAGTTTTGAGTTGCTGTATATAAAACTTCTTGCTTCCGTCTGAATGCATGAACTACTGAATTTTAGGAAATCTGAAACACCATCAATTTAAGACTCATCATGAATTTATAGACTTCTTAGAAAGAAAATAAGAATATGACGATGCTTTTCTGTCAGAATATTGTATATTTTACTTACTGAAATAATGCTTTTAGACTATTTAGACAATTATATGTACATGGATAAAAGGAATATATATGTGAAATAAACTGGTTATGGTATTTCTAAAACCTCTTTGCATTTAAAACCCTGTTTTTCTGTATCAGATTTTAACCCAGAGTCCTCTGTGCCCATGTTTTTCCATATTACATTCCTCTCTGGAACATTGAGAACATTGGCAGGGCAGAATTTCTGAAAATAATATCCACTACTGTTTCTGCATCATTCACTTTTTTTTCTTATTTTGTTTTGTTTTTCCAAGATGATGACTTCTATTCTGAAGTTTTCTTGTTATTTTCTGTTTTATTTTTAAAATTTATTTTATGTTGATTTTAACTGAAAGAAAATATCTAGACAATACTCAGAACTCCTATCCTTACCTCAAAGGGTCCTTAAATGTTTTATTGACTAAAAACAATGAGCAGTCACAGTATCTAGGTAAGCATCCAGAAATAACAAGTTTATATAGATTCAAGCAAGAGAAACTGTGTCCAACTTCTATTTAGTTAACTGTCATTATAGGATGTGAAAAAAGTGTGATTTGAAGGCCCATTAAAATACTTTTAGTGGTTTTATTCTATCAACTATGTGTCTAGCATTGTGATAATCATTTATTATTTTAGTCATTATTTCTAAGGACCTAGGCCAGACAAGCATATTATCTCGATTTTACAGATGAGGAGAGACTCAGAGAGAGAAACAGATTCATTGACTTACCCTCCCCCTGAAAAAAAAAAAAAACTAATAAAAAAGCTGACATGTAAACCCTCATTTATAAATGTGGAATAGAAAAATACTAACTAATTAGGTGATTGTGAACACTAATCAAAGTAATCCAATTAAAGTTCTTAGCACAGTACCTGGAAAATAATAAGTACCCAAACATATTAACTATTTATATCATTCATTTGTTAAACAAGTATTTTTTGACCATCTACAAAGGGCAAGTTACTGATCTAGGCATTGGGTATAATTTTTAAAAATATTACTTAAAAATCTCAGTCCTTGCTCTCCTGAACAGTTATTCTAGTGGATTGTTAATAAATATGTATTTTTTCAAGTCTAGGGACTTGGTTTAAATAAATTATACCAGACCATCTTCAGTTCAAGTCGAGATAGAGCTGTTTAGACATTAAACAGACTTTCCACAAACATTAAAATATACAGATTTTTTAACAAAATCAGGTTCTTAGGGCAGACTATGTTAACATATTTAGTTCACTGTGGGAATTTTTTTTAAGAGTAAATAATGTAGGGATTTCCAGCATACACAAATACACAATAATGTGACTTCTTCATTGAGTTGGAGAGAGTGCCTCTTAATTTACATATGGAATGGCTAATCAGGACTGTTCCGTTTAAATATTATTTTCATATCTACAAAACTAAATCTATGTGAATAAGGAAGGAAAATGTATCTAAATTTTCCTAGGGCATTCAACCTATACTTAACAAAAGGAAATATTTTTCCTGAGCATAGTTTAGTGTCTTAAAAATAATATGTAGTACAAGACACCACATGCATTAGAAATATATTGTATTTGCACTGCCTTTGTAAGAATTAATTTAGTATCAGTTAATTAATTAATAATTGTTGAATTGATACTGATTTGCAAACTTAAAGACAGGAGCTGCTGAGTTTTACTTTATTTGGCATTAACAGTCTAAGCAATGAATGTCCAAAATAAAATTATTTTTACAGCAAATATTTAATTCCTTAGTAAACACTAGAATAGAATCCTGATATTTGTCCCCAGTAGACACTGTACTCCCAAGCGGTGTTATCTCTCTCCCACAAGATTTTTAATACGTTCTTAGGCTTGTTTGTAGAATATTCATTTTCACCCCTCTCTCCTTTGCCAGTGCCACATTTATTTAATTACTATATTGCAGAATAACATTATTTGATAGTGTAGATATCATATTTTTTATTTAGATGTACAGTATACTTTTAAAAAACACTATTTCGGAAATCCTCCAGCTTGGTTCATTTTGTGCTAAGTGTAAAATTCAAAATAATACTCAATTTTTTCCTATTTCAACTGCTTCATCTGTAAATTGCAAATAATGATACCGCTTTCCATGTAGTTTTGTTTTTGAAGTATAAAATTAGATAATGCATGTAAAATAGCACTGAACTGGCCTTTTGAGAGTGCATGGTATAGCACATAGTATCACTATGTTGTTATCATTATTACTTGTGTTATTTTAAGAAAGTCCATATTCTTCTTAACAACCTATACTGTTAATTTCTAAATATAATTCTGTTTGGAATTACTATTCTGATTATTATTGCATTGAATTTAGAGATTAATTTTGGGAAAATAATAATCCTTAGAATAATATATCTTCTCCTTGAATAGATTTTCTTACAAATTTCTTCCTCAGTGATGGTTAATATTTTCCTAAATTCCTAAATTGAATGAGGACTTTCAGTTTTTATTGTTTGATAACAAAAATAAATAAATAAATCTATAATTAAGTCCATATTTGGCCTTATTTGACCATACCTGGCTTTATTCCATAACAGGCAATTATAGTTAAAAAAAAAAAGGAGTAAGAAGACAGGGAAAGGAAGAGGAAAGAGAAGAAGGAGAAAAATACGATTTTAGCATTGTAAATCCTTTGACATAAGACTGTTAGGAGCTCTAATTGATGAACTATCTCTAATTTTTTCAACATCCTGAGTTTAGCCCTGGTTTTCTTGCCCTTTTATAGGAAAATAATTTTAGGCTTGAAAAGGTCAAGTAACTTCTTCAGCTTCATATCACTTCAGCCTGAGTCTGAAGATCATGAACTTAACACTGCTCTGTCTTATCTCCTTACTTTCTAAATAGCCTGTAAGTGCAGTTTGAGTTATTCTACTGCAAGTGACATTCAGGACTATTTGTTAACTTCTAATTGGCAGAATAACTTGTTTGTGTGTATGTGTGTGTGTTTAATGAATTTCTATTTCTATTGCATTATGCTCACATAACAGGGTCTAAATTTTTTTTCCAGAAAGTTATGAGATTGTATCATTTATAAATGATACCCATTTTTGTAAAATGTTCCATGCTTCCTGGAATGAAGAAATGTTTTCTATTTAAAGGGTCCACAGTTTGATGTCTTTGCTTATAACTATGCTAATAACAACCCTTATTTTTTGAAGAGATTAATTTATATTTTTCTAATTATCATTATCACTTAGAAAAAGTAGCTTTTAGATTCTAACAAATACTTTATTCTACCTTTCCCACAAAACAAGCATTTTTGTAATGTGGTTTCTTTTTTAAAAAAATATATTTATTTTTTATTTATATATTTTTGGCTGTGTCTGGTCTTAGTTGTGGCACTCGGGATCTTCACTGAGCCATGCGGGATCTTTCGTTGTGGTACGTGAGTTTCTCTCTAGTTGTGGCATGCGGGTTTTCTCTTCTCTAGTTGTGGTGCACAGTCTCCGGGGGCGTGGGCTCTGTAGTCGTGGGGCATGGGCTCCAGAGCACATGGGCTCTGTAGTTTGTGGCACATGTGGGCTCTCTAGTTGAGGCGCACAAACTCAGTAGTTGTGGCATCTGGACTTAGTTGTCTCGCAGCATGTGGGATCTTATCTCTCTGACCAGGGATCAAACCTTCATCCCCTGCATTGGAAGGCGGATCCTTTACCATTGGACCACCAGGGAAGTCCCTGTAATGTGGTTTCAAACTCATACTACTACTCTACTAATTTCTTTATTATATCAACTATGTCAAATTTATTTTTGATATTTTATTCAATGCTATAAAAATATTTACCACTCTACTGAAATACATAACTTTTGTTCATTGCATAGTTTGGCAGTATAGTTTCTATATATTTTAGATACACTTTGTAAACAACAGGCTCTGAAATGAAATTATATTCATTACATTTTTGTGATCTAGCTAGCTTTCCTGAATTTTAAGAAATTTAGTGAAAGATGCCATTTATACAATAACTGTGACATCAGTCATGAGAGTTTGTCTCCATAACAACTTGATAATAATGTTGCTATGCATGTAGTGTAGCTATAATTACAGTACACTGTTAATTCTTTATAACTGATTAATAATCCCAACATAGTTTCTATTCTGTTCTTATTTGGAGGAAATTTAAAGGAAATTGGTATATTTTAAATGCTCAGTAAAAATGTGCTTATTCATTTCATTATTATATTCAAAAGAGAAAAATATTCAGGGAATGAGATAATATTAAATGGTCTATAGAAACACAAAAAATAGTATAAAGTAGAGATTCATTAAATATTCTGGCCTTATGTTTTCTATCAAACATGACTCAGTCAATTTTTGGAATATACTTTTTATGTTATTTTTAATCACTTTGATAACTTTACAAGAGCAATGATGATGTTTTACATGTATCTAGTGAATTAAATGTCCCTAATAGAAATATTCTTTTTCCAATTCAATGAGTTTTCACTTTTTATATGAAAGGTTGTACCCCAATTTACTCAAAACAACTTGGTTATTTTTTAATATATTTATTTGCAATTATTGAGTGTAATAGCTCTAACACCATGGCTTAAAATGTCAGTGGGGTTGAGATAATACAATTGCTTTGTTTTCTTGCATGAGTCAACAAATTGAGTTCATTAGAGGGTTGAATTTCTGAATAATATGAAGTTGTTGTGAAAGGCAAAGCATATTTTAAATTTCTCATGCTTGCTTGCTCAGAAAGGTATATTTACTAAGCTTGACTTTTCATGTTTAAAAGTATCATTGATATATCTGGCTTCTTTACCATAAACATCTTGCTTGATCAAAAATTAGTAAAAATCATCATATTTAGCCAACTGGATATGTAACAGGCCAGTAATGTTGAAAGGTCATCTTAATAAAAGTTATACTCAGGCTTCCCTGGTGGTGCAGCGGTTGAGAGTCTGTCTGCCGATGCAGGGGACACAGGTTTGTGCCCCAGTCCGGAAAGATCCCACATGCTGTGGAGCAGCTAGGCCCGTAAGCCATGGCCACTGAGCCTGCGCATCTGGAGCCTGTGCTCCACAATGGGAGATCCCACAACAGTGAGAGGCCCACATACAGCAAAAAAAAAAAAAAAAAAAAAAAAAAAGTTATATTCTTAGCAAAGTTATTATACTCTGGGTTGTTTCTAATCAGATCACTGTTGAAAGAGTTAATTAGAATTGTTTTTCCAATCATACACCCAGACACATAAAAGTTATTGTTATAGATCAATTATTTATATTAATATTTAAGTTGCTATACTTTGTGTGGATTCTCAGCTGATAAAAATATACTCTTTGTTTTAGTTGTACCAAGAACTGATTGCAAATGACATTAAGTCCAATTCCTTAAGCTAAGTTTGTTTGCTATTTTAAGAGTTTAGAGAAAGAATTGACAGAATTATTTGTCTATACAAATAAAATATTACCTTAATAACAAGTATGTTACATACAGAAAATAGTTGATTATTATCATTATAGGACTACCAGCAGAAAATAAAGTCTTTGTAAGATTAAAGGCATAACATTTTTTTTCTTTCCTCTTCTACTGTATTTCATCATCTAAAGATTATATATTGTGACTTACCCATTTAATTCATCTAAAGCTTTCTAGAATCTTTTGTTTGTTATGTGCATATCATTTCTGGAGGTAATGATTTCTACAGTAAACAAATCTCTCTTCCACTGGTCCTAAACTTAATTCTTCCTAATGTCAAGATGTGACTCCTAATTTTAACTTTACTTTTTAGGGCATTATATAATTATGTAAAATCAGTTATATTTATACATATGTGATGTTATACACATATATAATTAATATAATTGATTTTATATAATTATCTAACAACCTTTGCATCGATCTTCAAAAACAGAAAATTTTCCTATTTTTAGTAGTCTAGTTATCATTACACTAGAATCAGTGACATCACCTGGAAACCAGGGTATGTGTCATGATCAGTTTTGTAACTTTAGCACTTTGCAACTTATTTGACTTTATTAAATGTTGTATAACCAATTAAAGATTTTATTCCTGCTTTGGTCATTCTTTCTTCTGATAGTCCGTAAAAAATACACAGCATAGTTTATTGACTGTGAAGAACAATTCAATAATTTTAGTATTCGTTTTAACAACTTTCCTACAACACTTTATCTTGTTTGAAATGATCAGTGTCTCTCCTAATCACATATATTTCCTTACACATGGAGAGTCAAAACTATCTAAGGAAAAATTTCATGTGGTGGAAATAAAGGAATTAAAACTGAGTGAAGGCATGAGTCAAACATCTCTCTGAGAGTTCCATTGGTCCTTGATTTATTTTCCCCTTGTGCTTATGGTCAAGGTAAATATGGTTTTAATCTCCTGGCATTATAGTTAAATGAATTTTGTGTTTATTGTTTCATTTTATCCTCCTAAACTGTTATACAAAGTTGATATTATGATCTTTATTTTAGAAATGAGAGTCTATACATAGATAAAGTAATTGACCTGCCTAAGAATTTTCAGCTGAGCAATAAAGCAATTTAATTAAAGAATGGTTGAATAATAAAACTTGAAAACACGACTTATGATGCAATTTCTTTCCATGAATTGTAGACATTTCCCCAACTATTCTAATTACTAGAATTCAAATTGTGAGGTCACAAGAAATTTCAAAACTAGAATCAGGACAGCTAGTAAAGGAAATGTCATTTGAGTGGCCCCTCAGTCACTTTAAATATAAAGTAGTTGTTCTCAACTAGGAGCCATTTTGCCTCCTAGGGGACATTTAACAATGTCTGGAGACATTTTTGATTGTCCCAACCATTGGTGAAAGCTCTACTAGCATCTAGTTCAAGGCTACTGCTGAACACCCAACCAGGCACAGGAGAGCCTATCACAATAAATAGCTATTTGGCTCAAAATTTCAATTAGCACCAAGGCTGAGAATCCTTAAAACTAGAGAACCAGTTCCCTTGAGGTAAGAGGTAAACAAAACCTTCAATTCAGTTTCAGTGTATCTACTCACTCACCAGTATCCCTCTACTTAATTCTGCTTATAAATATATGGTATGGTTTTTAGAAGTAGAATTATTATGAGTATACTTGGGTTTAATTCCTGGTTCTACCACCTCTTTGCTTACTAACCATGGGCAACTCATTAAACCTTATTTACCTTTAAAATAGTAATGCTGTAGTAATGATTTCTAAGTTGTGGGGTTGTTGTGAAGGTAAAATAATGCAGGCAAAAGATAAGCACTCAATAAATGGCAAAATTTATGTTAATTTTGTGTAAGGATGTTTGTGAAGTTTTATCAATTGTGGTGTGCAAAAAAATGTATTTTTTTCAATGACTCTAATTAATTTCTGCCACCAGTACCTTTTAGCCTGATGGTGAAACAAAACTCAGTCAGTTGTTGATAAACTCAAATAATTCATTAGTTTCTTAATCCATTAAGAGTTAATTGATATTACATGGTGCTGCAATGTCTCTGTTGGACAAATGTCCTGAATCCGGCTCTCCCACCTCAGAGACTTAGGCCTGACAGCTGGCCGAGCACCAAGATCCTGTCAGCCACATGGCTGGAGAAGATACCCCAAAACACACCACCAAACGCATCTGGCCCACCTGAAAGACAAGATCCTGCCTCATCCACCAGAAAACAGGCACCAGTCCCCTCCACCAGGAAAACTAAACAACCCACTGAACCAACCTTACCTGATGGGGGTAGACACCAAAAACAATAGGAACTATGAACTTGCAGCCTGCATAAAGGAGACCCCAAACACAGTAAGTTAAGCACAATGAGAAGACAGAGAAATACACAGCAGATGAAGGAGCAAGGTAAAAACCCAATAAACCAAACAAATAAAGAGGAAATAAGTGGTCTATCTGAAAAGAATTCAGAGTAATGATAATAAAGATGATACAAAATTTTCAAAATAGAATGTAGAAAATACAAGAAACCTTTCACAGGTACCTAGAAGAACTAAAGAACAAACAAACAATGATGAACAACAAAATAAATGAAATTAAAACTACTATAGAAGGAATCAATAGCAGAATAACTGAGGCAGAAGAAGGGAGAAGTGACCTGGAAGATAAAATAGTGGAAATAACTAGCACAGAACAAAAAAAAAAAAAAGGAAATTAATTGAGGACAGTCTCAGAGACTTCTGGGACAACATTAAGCACACCAACAATCGAATTATAGGGGTCCCAGAAGAAGAAGAGAAACAGAAAGGGATTGAGAAAAATTTTGAAGAGATTATAGTTGAAAACTTCCCTAATATGGGAAAGGAAATAGTCAATTAAGTCCAGGAAACACATGAAGTTTCATACAGGACAAATCCAAAGAGGAACACTCCAAGCCACATATTAAGCAAACTATCAAAATTAAATACAAGGAAAAAAAGAAATAGTAGAAGCAGCAAGGGAAAAGCAACAAATAACTTACAAGGGAATCCCCATAAGGTTAACAACTGATCTTTCAGCAGAAACTCTGCAAGCCAGAAAGGAGTGGCAGGACATCTTTAAAGTGATGAAATGGAAAAACCTACAACCAAGGTTACTCTATCCAGCAAGGATCTCATTCAGATTCGATGGAGAAATTAAAACATTTACAGACAAGCAAAAGCTAAGAGAATTCAGCACCACCAAACCAGCTTTACAAAAAATGCTAAAGGAACTTCTCTAGGCAGGAAACACAAAAGAAGGAAAACACCTACAATAACAAACCCAAAACAATTAAGAAAATGGTAATAGGAACATATATATTGATAATTACCTTAAATGTAAATGGATTAAATGCTGCAACCAAAAGACATAGACTGGCTGAATGGATACAAAAACAAGATCCGTATAAATGCTGTCTAGAAGAGACCCACTTCAGACCTAGGGACACATACAGACTGAGTGTGAGGGAATGGAAAAAGATATTCCATGCAAACGGAAATCAAAAGAAAGCCGGAGTATCAATTATCATATCAGGCAAGATAGACTTTAAAATAAAGACTATTACAGGAGACAAAGAAGGTCACTACTTAATGATCAAGGGATCAATCAAAGAAGATGTATAAAAAGATGTATAAAAATTGTAAATTTTTATGCACCCAACATAGGAGCACCTCAATACATAAGACAAATGCTAACAGCCATAAAAGGGGAAATCGACAGTAACACAATTATAGTAGGGGACTTTAACAGCCTAATTTCACCAATGGACAGATCATCCAAAATGAAAATAAATAAGGAAACACAAGCTTTAAATGACACATTAAACAAGATGGACTTATTGATATTTATAGGATATCCCATCCAACATAACAGAATTTACTTTCTTCTCAAGTGCTCATGGAATATTCTCCAGGGTAAATCATATCTTGGGTCACAAATCAAGCCTTGGCAAATTTAAGAAAATTGAAACTATATCAAGTATTTTCTGACCACAACACTATAAGACTAGATATCAATTATAGGAAACAAACTGTAAAAAACACAAACACATGGAGGCTAAACAATACACTACTAAATAACCAAGAGATCACTGAAGATATCGAAGCGGGAATCAAAGAAAACCTAGAAACAAATGACAATGAAAACATCATGATCCAAAACCTATGAGACTCAGCAAAAGCAGTTCTAAGAGGGAAGTTTATAGCAATACAACACTACATCAAGAAACAAGAAAAATCTCAAGCAAACGACATAGCCTTACAGCTAAAGCTATTAGAGAAAGAAGAACAACAACAACAAAAAAAAAATTATTCCAAAGTGAGCAGAAGGAAAGAAATCAAAAAGATCAGATCAGAAATAAGTGAAAAAGAAATGAAAGAAAAAAATAGCAAAGATCAATAAAACTAAAAGTTGGTTCTTTGAGAAGATAAACAAAAACAAAATCGATAAACCATTAGCCAGCCTCATAAAGAAAAAACGGGAGAAGACAAATCAATAGAATTAGAAATGAAAAAGGAGAAGTAACAACTGACACTGCAGAAATACAAAGGATCATGAGAGATTACTACAAGCAACTATATGCCAATAAATTGGATAACCAGGAAGAAATGGACAAATTCTTAGAAAAGTGCAACCTTCCTAGACTGAACCAGGAAGAAATAGAAAATATAAACAGATGAATCACAAGCACTGACACGGAAACTGTGATTAAAAATCTTCCAGCAAACAAAAGTCCAGGACCATATGGCTTCACAGGCTAATTCTGTCAATCATTTACATTAGAGCTAACACTTATCCTTCTCAAACTCTTCCAAAATATAGCAGAGGGAGGAATACTCCCAAATTTATTCTACGAGGCCACCATCACCCTGAAACCAAAACCAAACGAAGATGTCAAAAAGAAAGAAAACAACAGGCCAATATCACTGATGAATAAACATGCAAAAATCCTCAACAAAATACTAACAAACAGAATGCAACAGCACATTAAAAGAATCATACACCATGATCAAGTGGAGTTTACCTCAGGAATGCAAGGATCATTCAATATATACAAATCAATCAATGTGATAAACCATATTAACAAATTGAAGGATAAAAAACATACAATCATCTCAATAGATGCAGAAAAAGCTTTTGACAAAATTCAACACCCATTGATGATAAAAACCCTCCAGAAAGTTGGAATAGAGGGAACTTAATTCAAAATAATTAAGGCCATATATGACAAACCCACAGCCAAGGTCACTCACAGTGGTCAAAAACTGAAACCATTTCCACTAAAATCAGGAAAAAGATAAGTTTGTCCACCCTCATACTATTATTCAACATAGTTTTGGAAGTTTTAGCCACAGCAATTAGAGAAGAAAAAGAAATAATAGGAATCCAAATTGGAAAAGAAGAAGTAAAAATGCCACTGTTTGAGATGACACGGCACTATACATAGAGAATCTTAAAGATGCTACCAGAAAACTACTAGAGCTAAATAAATTTGGTAAAGTAGCAGGATACCAAATAAATGCACAGAAATCTCTTGCAATCCTATACACTAATGATGAAAAATCTGAAAGAGAAATTAAGGAAACAGTACCATTTGTCATTGCAACAAAAAGAATAAAATACATAGGAATAAACCTACCTAAGGATACAAAAGCCCTGGGTGCAAAAAACTATAAGACACTGATGAAAGAATTTGAAGATGATACAAACAGATGGAGAAATATACCATGCTCTTGGATTAGAAGAATCAACATTGTGAAAATGACTATACTACCTAAAGCAATCTACAGATTCAATACTATTGTTATCAAATGACCAATGTCATTTTTCACAGAACTAGAACAAAAAAAATTCACAATTTGTATGGAAAAAAAAAAAAGAACCTGAATAGCCAAAGCAATCTTGAGAAAGAAAAATGGAGCTGCAGGAATCAGGCTCCCTGACTTCAGACTATACTACAAAGCTATAGTAATCAAGAAAATATGGTACTGGCACAAAAACAGAAATATAGATCATTGGAATAGGATAGAAAGCCTAGAGATAAACCTATGCACATATAGTCACCTTATTTTTGATAAAGGTGGCAAGAATGTACAATGCAGAAAAGACTGCCTCTTCAATAATTGGTGCTGGGAAAACTGGATAGCTACATGTAAAAGAGTGAAGTTAGAACACTTCCTAACACCATACACAAAAATAAACTCAAAATGGATTAAAAACCTAAATGTAAGGCCAGACACTATAAAACTCTTAGAGGAAAACTTAGGCAGAACACTCTATGACGTCAATCATGGCAAGATCCTTTTTGACCCACTTCCTACAGAAATGGAAATAAAAACAAAAATAAACAAATGGGACCTAATGAAACTTAAATCTTTTGCACAGCAAAGCAAACCATAAATAAGATGGAAAGAAAACCCTCAGAATAGGAGAAAACATTTGCAAACAAAGCAGCTGACAAAGGATTAATCTCCAAAATATATAAGCAGCACATGCAGCTTAATATCAAAAAAACAAACAAACCAATCCTAAATTGGGCAGAAGACCTAAATAGACATTTCTCCAAAGAAGATATACAGATTGCCAACAAACACATGAAAGGATGCTCAACGTCACTAATCATTAGAGAATTGCAAATTAAAACTACTATGAGGTATCATCTCACATCAGTCAGAATGGATATCATCAGAAAATCTACAAACAATAAGTGCTGGAGAGGGTGTGGAGAAAAGGGAACCCTCTTGCACTGTTGGTGGGAATGTAATTTGATACAGCCACTATGGAGAACAGTATGGAGGTTCCTTAAAACCTAAAAATAGAACTACCGAATGCCCTAGCAATCCCACTACTGGGCATATACCCTGAGAAAACCATGATTCAAAAAGAGTCATGGATGTTCATTGCAGCACTATTTACAATAGCCAGGAGATGGAAGCAACCTAAGTGTCCATCATCAGATGAATGGATAAAGAAGATGTGGCACATGTATAAAATGGAATATTACTCAGCCCTAAAAAGAAACAAAGTTTACTTATTTGTAGTGAGGTGGATGGACCTAGAGTCTGTCATACAGAATGAAATAAGTCAGGAAGAGAAAAACAAATACCATATGCTAACACATATATATGGAATCTAAAAAAAAAAAAAGAAAGAAAGAAAAGGTTCAGAAGAATGTATGGGCAGGGCAGGAATAAAGATGCAGACATAGAATAAAATGCCACTGTAGGGAATGGACTTGGGGACATGGGGAGGGAGAAGGGTAACCTGGGACACAGTGAGAGAGTGGCATGGACATATAAACACTACCAAATGTAGAATGGTTGGCTGGCGGGAAGCAGCAGCATAACACAGCAAGAACAGCTCAGTACTTTGTGACCACCTAGAGGGGTGAGATAGAGAGGGTGGGAGGGAAGGGATATGGGGATTCCTGTATACGTATGGCTGATTCACTTTGTTATACAGCAGGAGCTAGTGCACCATTGTAGAGTAATTATACTCCAATAAATGTGTTGAAAATAAATAAATAAAATATAATAAAATAAAATAGATAACCAAAAAGAACCTACTGTATAACACAGGGACCTATACTCAATATTTTTAATACCCTATAAGAGGAAAGAATCTGAAAAAAATACATATATATGTATGAATCACAATGCCGTACTCCTGAAACTAACATTACGTTGTAAATCAACTATATTTAAATAATTTTTTAAATGGATAAAGTTATCAAAATCATACCTAATCATTACTTAATCTCCAATTACTACATAGACACTCTACTTCATAGTGAGACTACTTTATAGGTATAGTGTTTGACTTTTAGAAATTTAGACATTCTTAGATTTGTTAACACTGGTGCAAGGTTGAAATGAAGGTAATTTTCCTCTTGTATCCCCAAGCTGTTTTGATTTTATGATGTCATTGCTGAGTCTGTTTGATCTCTCCCAGTTCTTATTATCTCAGAATATAACATCATAGATTTCAACACATTCTATTTTTCTCATACTGCACTCATAACTTTCTTAAGGAAATAATAGGGTAGGGCTGCTTGAGTCCTTCCACAGGGCAGCAGTCTTCAAATGATTGAATGCCTTTTCTCAAAGTGCAGGAGGAAGGTTCAAGGGTTCCAAAGGAATGAATAGATTTAAGGGATTTAATTTCCTGATCCACATATAATATTTCCTAAAACTGAACCACCTGAGAATTGTCTATTGACTGCAGATTTTCTTTTCCCACCTCCACTTTCTCAGTTACTGCTTACCCATTTTACAGAAGAAATTTGCAACTTTCACTCAGCTACCATCTCTCCACTGAAAATAGCTATTAAAAATCTCCTGGGCATGAAGCACAGAAACAATTGGAAAATGCTTTGTTTCTGAAGGGTAATCCCAGGAGAAAAGCAAAGAAAGTGTTAATAAGTATTGAAAGGAACAGAGTCTGATTTCCTCCTAGTTGCATACTTCTTTCTTATTTCTAGAATGAAATTAGTATCTGCTTCTTTCAATACTTCTTACCAATAATTTCAATATTGTTTTGGCATGTGTATGTGTGGAAATACTCATAAACCCAAAGATATGCCAAATATGTATTTATCTCTTAATCTCTCTATCTCTATCTCTCTACCTATGTAAGAATTAGAATTCATAGTGAGAAGGTTACCACAAGGACATAAGACATATTTTGATTTTTATTTTTTAAAAATGTCTTACTTTCTGAGAGAAATTTGTCTAATTTGGATGAATGATTTGACAAAAAAGACTGGATTTTACTAATGCAGACATTTTCCCTAAGTTGAATGAGATAAAACTGTCCCTTGAAAGTTTAACCAAAAATAAATTTTAAAGGATATACCACTTACAATTTGCCAAAAAATATATATCTTTCACAATGATTTTAAGAAAAAAAATCTTAGATGTAAACTTAAAATGTACAAGAAGATGCCAGGTTTTCAAAGCCTTATATGGAGCATATGGCTACAATTTTTGAAGTCCAATGCTTTGCAGAGCTCTAAAATATCACTGGAATAAATTGGAATTATTAAAGTATTACAGTATGTTTTTGCAAGCCCTTCTTTCTGTAAGTGACAAATTTCAAGTTCACCCTACCTTATAACAACAATTAAACAAAAAGTCTTCCCTTGAATTAATTTATCATCATTGAATGTACCTGAAATTTCACAGACAAATTGCAAAGTTCATCTGCCACTGGAATCTTGCAGTGGTGGTTTGGAGAAATGCATACAAAATGTGGCAGAATTTTTTTTTGATAGTTTTTTTTTTTGATAGAAATGAGTATGTTGTATTACTTATTGCTAAACTTTTTATTTAATATAACTCCCAACATAATGTTTGGTTTGAAATTGCTAACATAAATAAATAAATAGATAAATGGATGGTTAGATAGTTAGATAGATAAATGGAGAATATGAACTAGGAAAAAGCAGAACATTAACCAAATATTTCAAAACATCAGAACTGCTTTGAATTCTAAATATACATTGTTAAGTACACTTTTCAAAACAAAATGTATGTTTCCTTATCTGCACCAAATATAAATTTAATGAATATTTAATAATATTTCCTTTTGGATTCTAAGATACTTAGTATTTTGTACACGGCTTCATTTGTCTTCATTGTCACTATTTTCAGAGGGAGACAGGTACTGTATAGCCAAAAAAGCAAGTATTCTGGACCCAAAATTTGTTTAATCATGAGGTCCTATACTTTGAGTTAAAATAAAAATTTTAGTTGAAATATTTAGTATAACAGTGATAAGATTAGCTGGAAAAAGGCAAGGCCCATTCATTTATTCATCTATGTATTAATCTTGTGCCAATGTGTAAACACTCTATGGTAGTGTACTGTAAAACTGAGTGAGATGCAGTTCATGTATTGCTGAAATTATACAAAAACTCAATCATTGAACTACAGTATCCTAAAACTAGAGTGGTTTTACAAAATCTTATGGAGCTCCTGAAGTGAAGAATCTATCTAACAGCATCAGAAATCCAGAGAAGGAGTCCATATAAAACTTCAGTAAAACTGAGTTCTGCTTGATGAAGAAGTGCTCACCAGAAGTGGGAATGTTGGGAGATAAAACAAAAGTTTTAAATGCAAAAGTACACTGTAAAGGAAAGCTTGATTTGTTTGAGAAACTCCAAGCAGTTCAGTGTGCCCAGGGAGTGTGGTGCATAGGAATGTAGCACAAGACTTGAACAGAATAGGGAAGGCTTCAAGATAGAGTTCCTGAGGTGTTTGGCAAGACTATTAAATTAATTTTAAAAATCCTGGAAAGCCATTGAAATATTTCAAATAAGGAAGTGGTAATAGAGTATTTTATTGTCAAAATCACAATAATAATTAATATTGAGAGGGATGTGTCTGCATTATGGAAAGGAAAGTCTATTGGGAGAGGTAAGGAATACTAATAGCTGAATGGAAGTAGTGACAATAGGAAGAGATGAGAAGTATACAAGTTGTAATTATTAAAATAAAGTCTTCCAATTTAATAATTCAGTAGATGTCAGATTAAGTAGAAAGCTAAAATGACTCCAAAAGTTTTGGCAATTAGGTATATGATTACCTTAATGTTACCTCCTAAAGTACAGAATGTAAGAAAAATGTCACACTTTGTGGGACAAAGTAGGGAGATCGGTTTTGAATATGCAATTTATAACATTGTTAAGAAATACCCAAATAAACATAGACATTCAATTGGAAATATGGTTGGATTTCAAAAGGTGAGGTTTGCATTTCAAGTAAGTCACAAGTGTACACCAGTATATGTACTGTAAGTATATGTACTATATTGATCAGTATTTATTTCCACTGAAAGTGACAGAAAACCAATTCAAAAGTAGAAAAAAAAATTTTCACTTCTACGATACATAGAGTTATTTTCAGGTATAAATTTATTTGGGGTCCAAATATATGTCAAGTTTATATATTTCCTTTGGTTTGACCTCATTTTGAGGGTACATTTGAAGGCTGTCATCAGCCTCAGGCTTCTCTCAACAATTACTGTCTAGAATCCATATTTTCATGTCACCAAAACCCTAGAAAATATAGGTTGTTTTTCTTCCCTCAAAGCTCCACCAAACATCTCATATCTCCTCTACTCTGACGGGGTTACTTACTCTTGCCTGAACCGATAACCATGGGCAAGGTACAGGATGTGCTGATTGTCATAAGCTGATCTTGCCTCTTTGAAGCCATATGTGCACCTTCACATCATCTGGAAACACCTGAGTGAAGAACAGAAAAGATTCCCCCTAAGGAAAGTTGGAACATGTTACCAAGAAGGGGAATAGTGTTGGCAAGGCAAAAAAAAAAAAAAAAGAACATTAAAGAAAAAAAAAAAAGATTGAGAAATATCTATTAGGTATGGCAAGTAAAACCACAGTTTTTGGAAGCAGATTACCTTGGATAGTGTATAGGAAGGAAAAGATGTAGCCTTATGGTCTTCTAAGGAATTGCCAACATTTAAGGAGTCTATGGTGAGTGACTTTTTGCAAAACTTTTTTGAACGAAAAAGCATATTGTAATGCTTAGATCTATTTCCTGGACCATAAACTGTATCTCATAACCTATTATTCCATATCTAGAACTGTTCTTTAAATGCTTTACTTCACACTTGCCCACATTGGAGCTCAATTGCTATTTGCCTTACCCCACACAGATTCGTGAGCATTTTACTCCCACTGGCTTAGCATTCCTTTGCTGAGGAGGGCTTGGATAAATTACTGTGTACTCCCACTTTTAGGTTACTTATAAAAATGTTTAAATAAAATTACTGTCAAACCTGGGGGATGATATTGTTAACTTTTCCCACTCAGCAGAGCATTAATTTAGTTCTGTTCTTTTTCTCCTAATTGTGTCTACTCCTTATCCATAGCAATCAATATTTATATGTTAAGCATCACACTATGTGCTTGAAAGTACACCAGAGTCTTGGGGCACACTGATGAGTTTGAAGATATTCAAGGGATTTTATTAATCACAAGACAATTAAACTTTATTTGTTTTTTTAACATTCTCAATGATGAAATTTTGCTTAAGACAACGCATTAGTTTTGTCCACTGTTTACTGTTCTTATTCTTCCATTAATAATAAAAGGCCTTACCTGTGTTTCCTTTTGTTGATACACAAGCCAATTTCAACATTTTTTCTCAGCTTTATCACTTCTCCAATAGATAACTGAAATTATTTTGAAGCTATTTGTCAAAAATGAGGAAAATTTCTTAGAATTATTCATAAGAATGGGAAAAAGAAATATTTTACTCACTTACATTATGTGAGTGATTCCCATATGTCAAATTATGAACTGGGGCCAGTCTCCTGATGGCAATTTTAACAGGCCAAGATGAAATGATAAAAATAAGAACACACCACAGTTTAATAAGACATTATTTTTATTTAACTGAAAAGTCTGTCCTTTGATTTTTTTTTCCTTTGTTGTTAACATATATCCTTCTTTTGTTGATGACATGGTGATTGAACAAGTAATGTGGGAATTTTTAATGTCCATAGTTGGCAAGTGAAAAAGTTGGCAAATTGATGCCAATCCTCAACACATTTTTTGAGTATTATATGGTATGTAAGATGTTAAATATTAGTAACATTGATTCATATGCCAATAGGCAAAGAATTTAATCCATTCAACTGAGTTTTGGTTTTGGAATCTAAAAATTACATATCCAAAAATACAGAGTATTCTCCCCTCTGTTCTCTCTCCATAGCAGACTGACAGCCATATCATATAATTTAAGGTGAAATATATGTTAAGTCAACAGGTCAACTACATAACTGTTTTATATGCATCATTCATCTTCAAAACTGGATTTATCTTGTAATGCTGTAAGAATTTTAACTTCAAACTACCAATAAAGGAGAAATTTCTCTGTATTCTATGGTGATAGAGCATTGTTGCATGAATTAACGTATGCATGAAAATATGTACAGGTTCTTTTCAGTTTAGCAAGAGTATTTCCAAGGGAAAATATTTAACTTGTTAAATGTCTTAGTTTAAGAAAAAGGAAAATATACATGAAGGTAGAATTTGGTAGGGGTATATGATTTGAAAGTATTTATGTATTATTTTTTCAACAAATCCCAATTACATATTAAGAAGGTTCCAAGCACTTCATTAGGTGCTAGGAGTAAATTAAACCCCTCTTACATATTAAGAAGGTTCCAAGCACTTCATCAGGTGCTAGGAGTAAATTAAACCAGACACGGTTCCTGCTTTTATGGATCTTAAAGAATAATGGGAACCCAGGCATTCAATAGTCTTATAAGGGAATACAGAATTATAACTTTGAAAACAGAGAAGATATATTAATCAGATCTGAAGCATAAATAGAAATTATTAAAAAAGATAATTCAAAGTTCAGGCCCTGAGACGGCAGGGAAACAGATTATTATGAAGGTCTAGTAGATAACCTCAGTAAAAGGTTAGTAAGGGTAACTCAACCAACCTTTCTAGGAGAAAAGGGAAGCTGATCATTGTTTTACTTGAAAACCATGATCAGGTTACTGTGATGAAAGTATTTCTCTGGTAGAATGCAGAGAATGAATTGTAAGGCAGCCAGTGGGGTGCATGTGGGTAGAAGATTTAGATCTCTACTGTAGATATGAAATAGACATAATAGTAGCTTGGACTAAAAAAATGGTATTAGCAAGAGATATGTTCAGAACTACATGAGCTTGGATAATATTTAACAGGTATATTTGAGAAGATTTTTGATGAATTAGATAGAGAAAATCAGGAAATGGGTGTCATGGTCCACTCAGTTACTGACTTGAGTAACTAGATGCAAAGGGGTTCTAGTATATGAGAAGACAGGTTTTGGAAGGACATGTAGATATAGACCACCTAGAGATCACAATGCTTTTGAAACCAAGGAGAAGTTGTCAAGGAGACAATGAATATAGATGTCTGGAGTTTATAGTGAGATCTGGCCTAAACATATAAATCTGTGTCTCTGTTCATAGGTGTCAATTGATATGTATGTGATTACTGTGATTACTTGGGGAAATGGTATAGAGTTCAAAGAAGGGAGACTTTAGACAGAGTCTTGAATAATTCCAATCAGTAGAGAGGTAAGTCTCCAAAACGAGGCACAGAATGGGTAGCCTAACATGAGAGAAGAAAAGCGAATGAGAAACGACCAGGAAGCCAAAGGAAAATATGTCAACAAGAATGAATGCTGCTTAGAAGACAAGTAATATGATGGTTGGTAAATAGCCAATGGATTTAGAAACATGAGTTTGATTGGTGACCATCATGAACAATTTAGAGTGATGGACTAAATTAATGACTAATTTGAGAACTGTTTAAAAGGGCAGGAAATGAAAAGAGTCAATATGGACAGCTCTTATAAATTTGTCTATGAAACTGGAAGATCTTTAACTTGGTCCCTAATTTTCAGACACTGTTACTTTGAACAACTAAAAACAGGAAGAAAAATTTAAGAAATAAAAATGTTTGAAGATTATTAAATGCTAAATTTCTCACTGTATGAGTGCAGTTTTATTTAGCACAGATCTTTTTGTAATTTACATGTTGTTTTAATAGACACCATACTTAATCATCCTCAAGAATCTGCCACTGTGATTCAAAGATGTTTCATATTCCATTTAAAATATCAAGCATCTAAAATAAAAAAAGAATATATTAGTCCACCTCCTGGAGTTTGTGATATTTTAATAAAAACAACACTAATAATGGACTCATTAACACTTGCCTCTGTCATCTATAGGCATTCCTGGGTCTATAGCCAAATACAGTATAACTTCCACCAAGAGGGTGTAAATGATTAAAGCTAGAATTCCTCAAGTTTATAGCAAATGCTCCCCAAATCTTTTGTTCTGCTGCATTTTTTGTTGAATAGTCTCAAGAAATCCATTTCAACAGTGATGGTAACTTATACAATCATCTTGAATGTATTATTTGATGGGTTCTAGAAAATTTCCTCTTGCTATAATATTTTGCTCATCAGAAAGTTGCTAACAGAGACATCACACATTGTGAAATACACATTCTATTGGGATAAAGACTGGTCTTGTTTGAAATGAAAATATTCCATAGAAGAAAGATGTTACCTCATGTCTATTATTAACACTTTACTACTAAAGAGTTTATCTGATCTTATCCAAAGTGACAGTGAGGTGATATCAGCTTATTATATAATGAGACATATTATGAAGAACTTTTGAAATCAGCAGAGCAGAACAAAATTTCCAGAGCTAAAGCACTATCCATAGAGGGTGAATGAAAAAAAAAAAAAAACATTATTTAAAATATGTTTTCCTTGAATTCAACTTTCCACTGATCTCTTATTTTATTAACAACAACAACAACAAACCAAAACATATAGAATGCTTGCTATGTGCCCAGCAGTATGCCAAGTTTGTGTAATTACTAAGGGCTGGAGCATTACACTAACTAGGCTATTTAGCTTCAGATTCTGAGTTTTCAATCCCCTCAATCACTATAACATCTGCCTATCCCAAAATTGTTGATGCAAATTGTTTAATAAACATACAGATACTTATTTAGATAGTGGCAAAACACATGAATAGGTAGCTTAGGAAAAATATAATAAAATTAATAAAGATACAAAACAAATTTGATCTCATTAACAGCCCAATAAGTGCAACTTAAAAACAAAATAACATCTTATATGTAAATTCATTAAGAAATGAAATGCAAATGATTGTACCACAAATTGGATATCATTTAGCACTTTGGTATTCTTGTACCATGTGGGGCTCATGTACGATGAACTGACTCACTCAGCAGACATTCCTAGCTACCTTGTCTCTTTTATAAGAAGGGACAAGGAAAGCTGCTTTCCTTTGAGCTCTGTTGGTCTTAGGGAATCTTAGTTTTTATTTCCCAGTTCTTCATTTTTTTCTTGTGATCTTTTTATTTCCTTCTAAGAAAGCATTTGCCTTTTTTCCCCTTTCTTCCTCTCCCAACGTAACAATCATAGTAACAGAACGCTACCGCTGATTTACCAATGTATTTAATGTAAGTAAAAAAGGAGAAAAAAAAAGAAAACATATAGAAACTAGAAAACTAAACACTCTATATTCTTACACAACTTCTAGTCAGGCATGAACTTTCAACATATTTCTCACCAATGAGAAGTCAGAAGAAGTCTACAAGGAATTACTTGCCTATCTACATACAAAGACAAAGGCTTCAAAGGAGGCTTTGCACTTTCAACTCAATCCAGTCTGGTGCCTAGATACTTTGCAACAGCAAAGGAATCATGACCATGAGGTAGCACTAAAGATGGCACAACAAAAGAACAGAAAGAACTTGTGTTACTGATGACATCATTGTGCTACTGTACTAGCCCTGAACTTTATATTATGTGAGACAAACAAAACACTTCTTATTTAAGTAATTATTATAGGATGTTCAGTTATTGGCAGCCAAATGCTTTCAATCTCTGCAGAGTGTGATTTGTCTCTATGTCTCAATAATCTTTAGAATGATGAAAACTTATATTAAGTTATTTAAATTCTGGGAATTATTCCAAATAGATCAACTTATACAAGACCTGTATGCCCTAAAATGAATGAGTTTGAATAAGAAATTATATTATATGCAAAACTGCTTATTTCAGCACTATTTATAATACTGAAAAGTAGAAAAAATTAAATGGTAAGTAGGGGTGAAAGGTAAATTAAACAAGTGATGTTTATTTAATGGACTGTTACCTGACAACAAAATGACCCTTGAAAGTGAATAATGCTAAGAGAAAACGTGTTTTAATAAAAATAGAAAGTGAAAATTAATATTCAAACTGTATACAGCATGATTAAAGTACTATATTAAAGCATATATAATGCTAAGTTTTGTTTCAAGTTGATATGCATTATGGAATATTTTATTTCAATATTATCATCTGATTTTCCCCCTTAATTATGATTACAGTAATACAAAACTTTCATGCAACTTTTAAAACTTTTATGCAAAATTTCAGAAAAATGTAAAAGTAGGGAAAATGGTATCATGAACTCATAACTTCAAACGGTTTCATTTGTATTCCTATACATATTCTCTTTTTCCATCCTAGATTATTTTGAGGTAACTACCAACAAATATATAATTTTTCTGTAAAAATTTCCACCAGTATCTTGAAAAGAATGCTTTTTAAAAATATGATCACCATATCATTGTCACACCTATAAAGATTTAAATAATTTCTTAACATTATAAACAACTATCCAATTTATTTTCAAATCTCCGTGATGCTCTTATAAATTTTTTCTGCTTATTTGTATTGATTGGAATCCAAATATCTTCCATTTCCTGGAATTGGTTGATGTGTCAACTCTTCCTGTTGTTGTTTCTTTGCAATTTACTTTTTGAAGAAATTGAGACATCAGTCCAGTAGAATTTCTCAAAGTATGGATTTAGCAAACTACATCTAGGTGGTGCCATTTATAATGTTCCTCTGTCAGACATGGATTCAGTTTATTGTCAATAAAACTATGAGAATGGTTGTGTTCTTTCATGTTTATGTTATATTAAGTGTTATTGATGATCAATTCTCAAATCCACCTTTTATTAGAGTTTGCAGAAAGTTGGTATTTTACTGTAAACATTATTAATTTGTTAACAGAAATACTTCTATAAAGAAAATTTTCAGCTCTTCAACTATTTGGTTTAAATGAAGTTTTCTCAATCCAGGTGCTATGTTTAGACTGGATAATTCTCTGTTTAAAAGGTTGTTCTGTGCATTGCAGCATGTTTAGTAACATTCCTGGCCTTTTCCTACTAGATGCTAGTAACACGCTTCCCCAAATCATGAGAACAAAAAATTTCCCCCTCATTGCCAAATTATCCCTAGGGGCAAAATTGTCCCCGGTTGAGAACCACTGGGTTATTCTAAAGTTTAGACATGAAAAGCAAAATGTATACTTTTCTTTAATTCTCAGTTTTCAAAATGATGCGTTAGTTCTCAAGCTTTCCTTGAGGAGATAGAGGAGATTTTTTTTCTAATATGATTATGAACTCATGATTTAAAATGTATTTTATATCTTTGATATAATGTACTTTTCCAACTTATGCTCGTGGTTTCCTATTTTTGGTCTGTTTGAGACTCTTCACAGTTGTTTCTTAAATTCATTTGATACATCTAGAGGACTTGCTTTCTACTCTAACAAGTTAATCCAAGTTAATTTTGTACATTTCCTGCTCAGGCCTGGAATCAACTATTTCTCCAAAGAATCCTATTTCTTTTTGAAGAAAACAGAATTTAGAGAGGACATTCTGGGTGGATGTTTAGCACTCTCCCTCCTCTCTACTCAAGAGATGTCAGTAACACCTCCCCACCCAGTTTTGACAATGAAACATGTTTCCAAACATTACTAAAGTTCTCCTGGAGAACAATATCAATCTATTTTGAGCATAATTACCTTAGATACAAAATATATTACTTTCCTTTTTCACAGATGCATGACTTATATTTGTGTGCATAGGGCATAGCTTTTTTCACCAATGCCTTCTTGGTAGACATTTTGGTCTTCCCCAGACTTTTGTTGTTAAATACAGCAGTGGAGTGAATAGTCTTGTGCTTTTACCTTCTTATATTTTTGCCAATTAGGAATCTATTCCAGTGTATCATTGGAATAGATTCCTAGTTGTAGGATTGCTACATCAAATCATAAATGCATCTGTATATTTGTAAGATATTAGCTAATTCTCTTCTTACCCCACCGGGTTTGAACTATTTTACTTTCCTTCCAGCAATATATGAGAATGTTTCCCTATGGCCACACCCAGAGTTTGTTGTCAAAGTTTAGAATTATTGTCAATCTGATAGGTAGGAAAACTATCTCAACCATTTTCATTTGCATTTCTCTTATTAAGAACAAGACTCAGCGACTTGTCATATACTTATATTCATTTTAAATTTTTTGCCCATTTACTATCAGTTCTTTCTTTTATCTTTTATTTTTCTTCTTCTTTTCAGAGGTCTTTACATATTAGGTGTATCAACTGTTTATAATGTTAGTAGAAAATATTTTCTCAGTTATGCATTTGCCTTTTAACTTGTTTACCATGAAAACAAACAAACAAACAAAAGACTAGACTTTTTTTTAAATCAGTATTTTTATTTTCTACATCTGGATTTTGAGTAATGGTTAGAAATTTTTCCAATGCCCAAAATAGAGGGGAACTCATCCATGCTTTTCCCTAGCAATTGTAGGAAAATTCTGAATCAATTTTTATTCATTCTAATGTATATAGTAAGAAGAACAATATCAAATTTATCTTTTTAAATATGTCTACCCAGTTATCCTAACACTGCTAATTTTCAAAGTTCATCTTTACAAAATTGATTTTAGAAGATACTTTTACATTACAGTCCAATTCCAAATGTACTGTGTCTATCTGGATTTTTATTTGTTTTTTAACACTTTTATTGAGGTGTAATTAAATGCTTTGAAATTTTAAGTGTGAAATTTAATGAGTTTTAGTTAATTTATAGAGTTGCACAACTGTCACCAAAATCTAAGTTTAAAACATTTCTATCATTCCCAAAAGATCTCTTATTCCTCTTTGCCGTCACTCTCCATTCCCATCTCCGGCCCCAGGAAACCACTTTCTATCTTTAAAATTTGCCACTTCAGGAAATTTTATATAAATAAACGTATACAGTATTTGGTACTCTGTGTCTGGCTTCTTTCACTAAGCATAATGTTTTTCAGGTTTATCCATTTTGTAGCATGTATCACTACTTCATTCCTTTGTATTGTCAAATGATATTCCATTGTATGGATACACTACATTTTTTAATCTTATTATTAGATTATGGACATTTGAATTGTATTCACTTTTTGTCTACTGCAAATAATACCGCTATGAACATTCACACATGTGTATTGATGGGGACAATATATATTTTATTTCTCTTGAGTGTATATTTAGTAGTAGAATTGCTGAATCATATGATAAATATGTATTTAACTTTTTAAGATACTGCCAAACAGTTTTCCCATATTTCCTATTCTTTAACTTTGGCCTATGTGTCCAAGCCACACTAATTTAATTTAGAAAATATATCTTTTAATATCTGAAAGCCTAGACCCCTTCCCTTCAATAAGGTATTTCCTACTATTCTAACTTCATTTGTTTTACTTAATTTCAGTTTTGAAAGTGGTAATTTAATTAAGATTACATTAAATTTATGAAGTGGGGGGCTTTCCTGGGGGCACAGTGGTTAAGAATCCACCTGCTAATGCAGGGGACATGGGTTCAAGCCCTAGTCCTAGAAGATCCCACATGCTGCAGAGAAACGAAGCCTGCAAGCCACAGCTACTGAAGCCCGTGCACCTAGAGCCCGTACTCCACAATAGGGGAAGCCACTGCAATGAGAAGCCCGTGCACAACAACAAAGAGTAGGCCCTGCTTGCCAAAACTAGAGAAAAGCCCTCATGCAGGAACGAAGACCCAACTCAGCCAAAAAAAAAAAAGAGAAAAATATTTATGAAGTGGGAAGTTCATTCATTGTTACGTTAATGTTTTATATTCAAGAGTAAGGTACACTTTTCCATTTGCACCAAGTCTTGGAACTAGACTTGTCCCAAGCCTAGCTTCTTGTTTCTCAGAAGTATAGGCTTTAGACTTTTTAAAAAATATTTGCCTGAATTTCTTCTGTTTTGGGAATTATTCAAAATCTAGTTTTCTCTTCCATTACATCTTGTAACAAGTTGTTTTATTATGAAAGATATTGATTTTTGTGTTGATTTTATTAAATTTTACTTTGCTCAATTATCTTGTTGTTAGTACATTTTCCATTGACTCTTGAGTTTTCTTGATCTATAATAGTATCACCTAAAAAAAAGGCTTATTTATATCTGTCTTTCCAGCTGTTATGGTGCTAATTGCTTTTTCTTTTCTAATTGTATACCTTCAATAAAATCTAGGTCATAGTGTAGATAGTGAGTACCCTTGTATTTGTGTGTGTGTGTGTGTGTGTGTGTGTGTGTGTGTGTGTGTGGTGTTATCAAGAAAATCTCTATAATTCTCCATTGAGGAAGAGGTAGTCTTGGAGATGAGGTATTCATCAGTTCTTATGTTATGAAGAATAATTTTCTATAGAGCCAATTGAACTTAGGTTTTTGTTGGGTTTGGTGTTGCATTCTTTAACAACTTTCTTTGGTAACTGGTCTTTGAGACCTCTGTCTTTATTAGGGATACTTTTGTCTAGTTGCTCTTATTTTTCTAAATAATTATGCATTTCATCTAGGTTTCCAAGGTAATTATTTTTTTTCTAGTTTAATGGTTATTTTACCATTGTCAATTAAAAACAAAATTATCTGTTTGAGCCTTCTTCACCCAAAGCATAGCACACCTTTCTTTCTTTGTTAGCCCCATTAGTGGCTTGTCTATTTTTATTATTTTCACAAAACAGTTTTATTTGTTAGTTTTACTGTTTTATTATATTTTATTTTGCCACTGCAATATATTTACAGGTTCACTGAGCATGTAAAATACTGAAGAATTATATTCATAGTGATTCTATAAGAAAGGAGACCAGCAGAATCATTGGACCTGGGATGTAAGTCAAGGGAGCTTCAAATTTTGGCTGTATTAAGAACAAATTTTTGATAGGAAACAGGATAAGCCTTTGTCACATGTGTTGCTTACAAATAAAGTTAATAAGCTCTTATTCTGTTGCCAGTGAATTTGAGGTTCTTGATGTCTCGTTGCAGAAAGAATTCAGTATGAGACAAAAGTTATAGGTAAGAAGTAGATTTATTTAGAGAGAAACCTACTCCACAGACAGAGTGTGGGCCATCTCAGAAGGTGAGAGAACCTTGGTAGAAACACACTCCACAGACAGAGTGTGGGCCATCTCAGAAGGAGAGAGGGCCTCGAAATATGAAGTGGTTAGTTTTTATGGGCTGGGTAATTTCTTAGGCTAATGAATGGGAGGATTATTCCAATTATTTTGTGGAAGGGGTGGAGATTTCCAGGGATTGGCCACCACCCAATATTTTTGCTTTTTATGGTTAGCCTCAGAACTGTCATGGCGCTGGTGGGTGTGTCATTCAGCATGCTAATTTATTAAAATGAGTGTATAATGAGGCTCAAGGTCCACTGGAAGTTGAATCTTCCTCCATCTTTGACCTATTTGGTTCTCACCAGTTTTTGTCATGTCCTGTGGCTCTGTCATTCTTTTATTTTTATTTTTTTTATTTTATTTTTTTTCTTTTTGCGGTATGCGGGCCTCTCACTGTTGTGGCCTCTCCCGTTGCGGAGCACAGGCTCCGGATGCGCAGGCCCAGCGGCCATGGCTCACGGGCCCAGCCGCTCCGCGGCATATGGGATCCTCCCAGACCGGGGCACGAACCCGTATCCCCTGCATTGGCAGGCGGACTCAACCACTGCACCACCAGGGAGGCCCACTGTCATTCTTTTAAAGGCTGTGCCCTGCTCCCCTCCCCTCATATCTTTACACTCAGGCACATAAATGTGGGAAGTAACAATTTGAAATATTTATTTTAAAGATTAATCAACATTTGAAGAAAACCCACTGTGAGCTAACATTTTGGAAACCAAGAGAAGTGGAATAACAAATGCCAGAAACCCAAACTTGAGAAAGGAGAAACCACAGGTGAGGGTGACAGTGCACATGGAGCACTGAAAGCCTCTGATGTCATCATGCATCCTCCCTCAGTGGCCCAGTTCATTCGAAGGTGTCTTTGTAAATGATTGATGCTGCCTCAAAAGTTGCTGATTTTGGCTCTCTTGTAAAATTCCTGTGTTCTGCAGTCTTATAACTATGGCACTACCTTCATTCCATTATACCAAGGCTTCTCAATCCAAGTACTATAGATATTTTGGTCCACATAATTCTTTGTTGTGTGTTTTGTGCATTGAATGATGTTTAGCAGCATCTCTAGTATCTATCCACTAGATGCCAGTAACACATTCCCTTCATTTGTGACAACCCAAAATTTTTCCAGATATTACCAAATGCTCTCTTAGAGGAGGCGGGACAACAGTACAAACTACTGCATAATGCATTTGCTAACCATATTCTTTCTGTGATTGATCATACCTTTCTTTTATTTTCCTGGAAATGTATGGGAGAAAGAAGCCTGGATAGTTGTGATTCATCCTTGTTTTCCTTTTTTTTTTTTTTTTTTTGAAATTTCATTTTTTAATCTTACATGATTTTTTTTTTTATTTTTAAGCCTGCCAAAATTTGTTCTGTAAAGTTCATAATGGACATTGGGGAAAATTGGATATTCATAAATTAGTAATAGACTCCAAACAAAATATAACACATGTCAAAATATGGGACTTTCTGTTGACTGGGCATTATTAATTTTGGGCCCAGATGTTTGTAATCACAGCATAGACAGTAATATGGAACAAAAACAAGTAGACAGGTTCACAAACAGGGCAGTCAAAAAGAATATATTCACTCACGCAACAAATATTTTGTATCATATATACTAAGTAAGCTAAGCACTCGGTATACATCAGTAAACAAAGCAGACTAAAAACAGAAACTATGTCATGCCCTCATGGGACTTACAATGTAACAGGAAGAGAGAAACAATAAACAGGAAAAATAAGTGAACGTCAGAATGCCAGGTGTACTAGGGGCCAACTTAAGAGTCTATTGGCCACAGTAAATAAATGACATGTTATAATGGAAACTGGTATAAATAAAGCAGGGCAGGAGATAAAGAGTACATGTATGGGGATGTGTTTAAACTGAAATAGGATGGATAGTGAAGACCTATCTAACAATCTGATTGTGTGCACAGTCTATGACTTAGAGAAGAACATCTGCACTGTGGAACAGCCAGGTCAAAGTCCTGAGTCAGGCACAAACCTGCCATGGTGTAGGAGTCACGTGGTTGAGACAGAGGAAAGGAAAACATAAAGAGACATTGTGGGGGGCACTGGCTTTTGCAGGGCCAAATAAGCATAGGAGGAATTTGTATCTTTCTCTGCACACAATTGAGAATCAGTAGAAATTTTTGAGCAGAGAATTCTTAGTAATGTTAGGATGACAAATGTCTTACTTCAACTTCTGTTTTCCAAGATAAACCAAAAGCATATGCTACAGTGATCAAATAGAAAGTTTTCAGGAGATAAAGCACCATCTAATAATTTTCTATTCTGATCACAAATTTCTGTGTGTTTTAATATTTAAACTTATTTTTCTCAGTTTAATGTACAAAATCATCAAAAGATTAAACAAAAATATATCAGTCAACCAGATCAAGTCACATATTGTTGAAAACAAAAATCATTAGGAATACTATGTCCAACAAGCTATTGTCCTTACCTCACAAAATCAGTTTGGAGAACTCCACAGTCCACATTGTTTACATTTTAATAAACAGCAAAAATTTAGTTAGAGCCTAAACTAAGAGCCCTCTGACACAGGAATAGCTGGAATGGGGTGCTATGTACCTCTTCTTAGTGCCTAAGGGCTCTCTTGCTGCAAGTCCATATTTGCTTCCTTCAGATATCATCCTATGCCATTAAACTGATTTGTAGGGACTAGCTATCTAATTAATGGGATTGTGTTCTTCATTTGGTCTTTTCTCTCCTTCTTGGAGTTTTATAATCCAAAAAGTGGGTAGAGTGATATATTTTCCTTGTTTCTTAAGCTTTCATTTTTACTTTCCAGTATTAAAAAAAAAAAAACTGCTCAGTGTTTGTCTTAGTTTAGGCCCCCATAACAAAATACCATATACTAGGTGGCTTAAAAAAACAGAAATTAATATCCTCACAGTTCTGGAGGATAGACATCCAAGATCAGGTTACCAGCATGATTCAATTCCATCAGGATTCAATTTCTGGTGAGGGCTCTCTTCTTGTCTTGCAGATGGCAATCATGGTGAAGAGACAACTCTTTTATTCTTCTTGTAAGGCCGCCAATTCTATCAGATTAGGAACCCACTCTTATGACCTCATTTAACCCTCACGACCTCCTTAAAAAGCTCTGTCTCCAAATTCAGTCATATTGAGGTTTAAAGCATAAAAATACAAATTTGGGGGTGAAAACAATTCAGTCCATAGCAGTTTCTTTAAATGATTAGCCTTATTGGTATTCTAGACTGTTAATTTTATGTCAAAGTTATTCTGTTATCATTCTCTTTTGGTTTTTCAAAGTACATATTGCATACATATACATGTGTGTATTAGCAGTATATATGTCTATATGTATACACATACATATACACACATATAAAACATATACACATATATACATGTATGTACAATATATATACATATACATTTCTACAATACACATATATGCATTGTGTACTATATATAGATAGATATAGGTATAGATATAGATATAGATATTTCCCAGATCATTCTTTTGTAATAGCTTCTTGCATTCTCTAAAAATTTTAAATATAGACTTTTTTTTTCCTTTGGCCCTAAAATTTTCTCTTATTAAACCTTCTTCAGGGAAAATAACTTAAGGCAATTTGTCAGATTGATCTCTATTCTTCAAATCACTGAGTCCCGTAAACAAAGAGTAAATGTCCTTTGTCTATTTATACTATTCCATTCATATTAGACCATCTCTCCCCATGACTTTATTTTAACATTTTAGTTCAGGAACTAAGAAGTTGTCATTCATGAGGGAGTACACAGAAACAATTCTTTTACTGTGGGCTGAAAGTAAATGGGCTTCAGAACTAAGTATTTTCCCAAGAATTAAGGGAAGGCTCCTGGTTCTCAGTCTTTGACAAGGAGTAGTCCTTTTTCAGTTGCATGATAGAGAAATAATTCTACTTTTTGTGTAGAGCCCCTAGAGGGCAGCCAGGACAGCAATATCAGCAATAGTTCCCATATGTTAGCATAACATGTAGACAGAGGCAATTCATCCCCTAATGTTGAGGGACACCCTGGGCCAGTTGGTGTCTAGCAGATACAATACACTGGCTCACACACATAAGGATACCTCAGGACTTTGTGTTTACAGTATGTATGTATATAGTAATCCATCAGACCCCACTCCCCCACCTCTCTGATCCTTCCTATCACTGCCTGCTATTTGTATTAGTAAAGTCAGTCTAGCAAGATATAGCAGAGTAGGGACAATATCCTCCTAGGCCTGTTTTTCTCTGCAGAACTCAGAGCCGCCACCACCTCTTTGACTTTATCTTTATTTCTCTGATTCTGTTCTGGGGGTCAGAGTTAATATCAATTTTTAAAAATGTGTTTCATATACCTTGTGTTCTTGTTTTATTCTCTTAAAAAGAGAGAGTTTAATAATTAACATATGTTAATTTAGCAGTCACTTACTGTCTTGTTGGTGTTTATTCAATTCTATTCAAAGTATAATTGGGCAAATAATGGAATTGAAAAAGACTTCCTGACCTTCATGAGTCTATTATATAGTTAGAAGTTCAGACATGAATGAATAAACAGAGATAATTAAAATAAGCCTGGGATAACCTCTTGCTGACTTTGATATAAAGTCCTGTAGAAATACAAAATAGCGGTGGTCAGAATGAATTTAGAGCTCACCAGGAGATTTATTGGAGAAGATGTCTTGAAGCAGTTTTAAAGGAAGTCAGGAGTGTGAGTGGGTGGAAATTTCTACGTAGTCTAGGTCAAGAATAAGCAAATGTTGGAAAAAATGAAAGGGCAAGGATGATTAGAAGATGTTCAAGAGCTAAGTTCCCATATAGCTTGGTTTGGATGCTTGGGGAAAAAAAATGTTAAATTTGCTTTAGCATATAATTTTTTTTTCATTTAGTAAATACAATTTTCATTTAACTCAATACATTTCAAGCTTACTTCATAAGTGCTAAATAATCTAGCTTCAGTGATAATCATCAGGTTTCTATAATATGATTACTATTATAGGAAAATAGTGTATTAATGTGTCTTTTTCTCTGATTTCACAAGTTGTCAGAAGAGAAATGTTACAAGAATAAGAAAGTCATACCTCTTCCTCTGACCTGATCTCAGATGAAATATAAATGAGTCTTGGGGAGGAAGGATTTCCTAGCAATATACCATAGAATCATCACAGGAAATATTCTAAAACACAGAACTTATGCAAAAGACTCTTGAAAGAGTGGCAGTCAAGAGTTTTAGTGGATGTCTGAAGGAAATTAGTTTGGTCTAATATATGTTGGCTGCTGATGCCTTTCTCCAGTAAATCATGACCAGGGAAGAACCAAATGATAAGAATGATGGTTTTTCATGATCCTCTTTGTTACTGACTCAGAAACTCTGTGTGTTCTTAGCATTTCTAGTCCCCACCAAATGGTGAAATCATTAAAAAATGGGTAAGTCATAGAAATGCAGTTTCTAACACCGAGGTTTGAAAGTAGCTCTATTTAAGGGATAGACTACTTACTTGATGCTCTCACTCACCTTTAATAAGATATGAGCCATACAGTTTGCCTGTGAAATGCACATAAAGGACTCTGAATAGGAACATTCAAACCTTCAATCATATTATTTCAAAGAGTCAGATTATTTGAGTGTTTCATTCTAAAATGACAACTTAAGAAAATATTTTAAATGCTTATTTTTTGGTTAGACAAACAACAGGATAATAGTTTCAGCACTCAAATGTTTAAAGTGAAACATTTTATTAAATTAAAATATGTCAGAAAAAGACAAATACTGTATATTATCACTTATATGTGGAATCAAAAAAAATGTATATAACAAAACAGAAACAGACTCATAGATTTAGAGAACAAATGTAGTTACCAATGGGGAGAAGGAAGGGGAAGGGGCAAGGTAGAGGTAGGGCATTAAAAGGACAAACTAATATGTATAAAATAAATAAGCTACAAGAATATATTGTACAGCACAGGGAATATAGCCAATATTTTATAACAACTTTAAATGAAGTATAATCCATAAAAATATTGAATCAGTACATTGTACACCTGAAATTAATATAATATTGTAAATCAAATATACTTCAATTTAAAAATGTAAAGTAAATTCCAAAAAATGTATTGCAAGATGAAGTTAGTGCTATGTGGTTTTGCAAAATGGTTAACTTTGTACCATGTTTTCAATTTCTTTGTCCACTGCTTTAGAGACATCTGTTTATAAAGACATTTTAGAGAGTGAAAACATATTAGCATGCTATTTGCAAATGGAAATTTAATATATTTTTTGCAGGAAAAGCAAAATTTTATGAAATACTGAAGATTTAAAAATTAATTTACATTGATTTCAGAAATATTTTTGATTCTGCCTTTCAAGAAATGTAAAGCATTTAGGATGAGAAAGAAGGTCTTTTTTTCCCCCACATATTTAATATAATTTATCAGGGCAAGAGAAGACATATATGAGGTTAGTTGCTATCACGTTGCCTTGAAATCTTTGAGTCCTACTGTGAAAATAATAAAAATATAATAATTTAGACTGTGGTGCCCCACTTGCCTTCAGAAAACATTATCATAGCATTAAAGTAATCAAGAATAAACTTTCACTGCATTTATATTGTATTGACTATGTGTAAAATAAATATTAGAGTTTTCTCACTTTTGAAAAGTTATTTTTAATGTAAAAATTGTAATAAAATCTATACACAAAATAAACGTCTGATTGATAAAGCCACTACTTAAGGGAAGAATTAGATATGGCAGGCTTGTAATTTTTGTTCACTGATCTACCTCTAACATCTAAAGTGTCAGAGAAGGTACTCAAAAATTATTTGTTGAATGAACATGTGATTGAGAATACTGTGCTCATCTGTGTTCATTATTAAATTATTAAACAAGGAGGTCTAATAGCTAATAAACTCATGTTTTTAATGCTTTTGATGTTTTTAAATAAGTAGATCTAATGAAAGATGAAATATTATAGTCTTTATTTTAGATATTCATTTATTCAGTTACCATACTAACTTCTTTATTCCCCACTTTTTCTTTGACTCAGTTTCTTTAGTTTTTCTGTCAGAAAGGAGTTCTTTTTACTAAACCTGGGAAGTCTAGTTCTAAGCTGTAGTTTTGTCTGAAGTGGTATGCTTTTACTAAGATTCCATTAATAAAAGTCCATAGTAAGAAAAATCTTTGACAATAGTAATTTTCGATATTAATTTTAAGGGAGGGACAGAGAAGTCTGATTTTTTTAAGAATGAATTTGTAGCCATTTTAATGTTTTACAGTTATAAGCTTTTGTAAAAGGTGGGGTATATTTATGAACACACTGAAGGCATTCAGTAGCAACCTGTACAAATAAATGTTTGTGTGCATACTGTGAGTTATATATTTATTTCAGGAAAAAATCCTAATAGTTGGACTGAAGAACCTGTAAGTGACTACAGAAAAATATTTGTTGCTAAAATCCAAAAAGTGTGATAACGTCAGACTTGCTCATTTGTAGGTCCATTATGGGCCTACAAATTTACCTAATGGAGGTGAGTATTTGTCAGTTGTTAACTATTCATCATTAGTTTTACAGTCATGATTTGAAAGTCCACAGGATTTAGAGGACAAAATGAGGGAAATGTTGTTCTCTTCTATAATAAAGCATGTTGGAAAAATGGAATCAATGAACAAAGGGAAAAGTACAAATCATATTTTATTTTAAAGAAAAAGAGATGTGATGTGCACTATGGAGAGAAAATATTTGCATATTCTCATAATATATCTTGATTCTAAAGTATAAATTAAGAGAAATGTTAGCCAATTATATAGATTTCCTATAGAGGATTTCAGTCATATCCTAGTAATCAAGAATAAATCAATCATGTTTGGATATGCTGAGTTAACTAGCATTTAATCAATGACATTCATTTATTTATTTATACATGTGACAAATATCCAAGGAGTACTTATGATGTACCAAGCACTGTGCTAAAGTCCATGAGACAGAAACCGTGTTTGATCTCATGGAATTAGGCCAGGAAGGTGCATGTAAATAAATAGGCAATCACAATACAAAATGTTGAGATAAAAGCAACGTGCTATATAAATTTCCTAAGACATATCCGTATAAGGGATTCTATAGGAGAATCCTAGAAGAAGTAGTACTTTTAGTAGTAGTACTTAAGATGACTCTAAGTGTTGAAAAGGAATTAAACAAGCAAATGGGTCGGGAGATAGGGTGTTTTATACAGACAGAGGAGTATCCACAAAAGTTCTCCTAGGTGGCCAAGGGGACGCGGTGTTTTGCAAGAAGTAAACGTGGGAAAAAATGGCTGACACCTGGAGCCTAAGAAGACCATATGGGTAAATCTCAAATTCACCAAGAAATCTTGATGGCTGCACAACTGAGAAAGAGTGAATGTGAGGAATTAATATGCTCTTGCACCTCATAGAAAGGAAAACAACTGGAAGATACATTAAAGAGGGTAATCTCTAATACAGGAAAAGTGAATACTTATTCACATGAAGAAATATATTTCTCTAAGTAAACCCTGTTAACGATAGTTAAGGTATAGCAATTATTCCATTATAAGTATTGTGTACAGGAGTATGATTAGGAAATACTTTTTTTAGGAAAAAAAGTGTTCCCTCAGAAAGAAACATGTATCAAGCATTGAGTAAAGTGGGCAAACTTATTTATGTCTTCTTTAGTGATTTTACAGTGAATTTGATTTGCAGTACACTGGAATGCAAACATGTCAGTACAATTTAGAACCATGATCAATATTCACTCTTTCCTAAATCATTACCATTAAATCTTTCTAAACCTGTTATAGAATAATTGGATTTCAATAGGACTTTTGAGATTACCTTGTCTAACTCCATATTGTATGTTAAAAAAGAAAAGCCATTGGAAATAGTCAAACTCCATCTTTTTGGTTTTCCTCAGCTTTCTTGAGGTCAAATTGACAAAAATTGAATATATATTAAAGTGCATAATTTGATGTTTTAATATATGTATACATTGTGAAATGATTACCACAATCATGTAATTAATGTATCCATCATTTCACATAGTTACCTCTTGCTTTGTTTTGTGGTGATAACACTTGAAATCTTAGCAATTTGCTCATTTTGATTTTAGGTTTGATGTTTTGATGTTTTATTTTTTAGCCAGGTAGCTCATGTATTGGAAGTGAATTACTGGTGATGTGTATGTGGAAGGGGGAAAAGTATATAAAGTGTTGCAGGGAGAACTAGAGTTTTGTTCACAAATCACAGATCAATAAGCATAAATTTCTTGGCATGAACACTAGACTGCTGACTTCACTCTTGCTCCTCCCCTAATAATAATCTGTCTTCCTGAGAAAGCATGGTTCGATTTCTCATATTAATTACTGTGAGAAATTTTAGAAAAATGTACATACTTTACTAATGCCAAATTATACTTGGGAACCTGTCCTCATGGAGTTCATGGCCTCTAACTGGTTGTAGTGCTGATAGGACTATGGTTGGCCAAGAAATGGAGACAATTAAAACACACTGAGATAAACTGAAGTATGAACAGGTCTCTTGGGAACACAGAATGAGATCAGACAATATTTGAAAAATGAGAAAGGGAAGGCTTCCTTGGGCAGGACAATTGAAGGTAGCAGAGAGGCTGTCCATATAATACTCAACATCTCCCTTTTCATAGTACTTGACTAAATTATAATTATCTGCCTACTGTCTGTCTGTCCTTAAAAGTGAGGATCTGGCTTTACCTTTATTTTCTCAGCCGTGCTATGGTACAGTGCCTAGCACTTGAAAACCTTTGATATCTGTTTTCTTCATGGAAAGAAGATAGGAAAAGACTAAAAAATGGAGAGGGATGCAAGAAGAAAGGAAAGAAAGTGAAAGAAAGAACCTGACATAATCAGGTGGAATTAGAAACTTTTTAATTATTTATTTATTTCAGATAACAGTCTTCTTCCAAGTCTTCTTCCAATCTTCAAGCACCCTGTCAGTCAGAAGTACTGCAAATGTTTCCTCATTTTTCTTTTATAGTTAAATAGATTTGTGGTAAACTCTGTTTGGAGGAAAGTTTCCTTGACTTTTGGTGAACGAGTTGTCTGCTGAGTTAGGGTAAAGACCCCAGACACCCACATAGCTGGGAATATCTCTGAGGGAACTAACTGCATAACTAGATAAGAGATATTATTGATGTTTGCCTGGTGTTTAAAGCATGGATCCATATATAAATGAATTATTTCATTCCAGGAGGTAATAGTGGGCACTGTTTGTGGGTGCAGGTTTTGATGAAGGAGAGCCTTTAGAAGCAATTTTCTTCTCAATAACAATTCTCTCTCCCACTGGAAAGTGTTTCATAAACTTCCTGTGAAAAATCATGCCTCTAATTCTCATCTGTGAGTAGAATTTTCTCCAACACCAGGTGTATTGGCTTAAACCAATTGGACAATCCATCTCACACTCCACAATAATTGGTTCAGTAGCACAGAACAGAGTTGATCAAAGAAAGCATTTTCTGGGACTTCTGAAAAGGAAAACCTTTCACTGTTTTTGGAAAGAGTAGCGCCAGTTTGGGAGGCTGGGGCTGCTGAAGTCAGTTGGTTATCCTGAAGGGAAGCAGCTTGGTGATGAAACAGAAGAAAGGGTCTTAAGATAGGGAACTCCATGACCTGGTGTGAGCTTTAACTGCAGGTAAAACCAGGTTTAACCATACTTTTTCAGATCTATGAACCAATCAATTTCTTTTTATTTTATTACAATTTGGGTCAAGATCTCCTCTAATTACAAGCAAAACAATTCTTAATGACGCAAGTCATGAACTAAGAATTATAAAACAAGTATTTGAGTCAATAATCTTGCCACTAACCAACTTCACTTGGTTGGTTAGTCACCTCTGCAGTTGAGAAACTGACTACCAAAAAAGAAAGAAAGAAAAATATTTCCCGCCTACTTCAAAATATCATTGTGAGTCTCAGTAGAGACAATGTTTGTTAAAATACTTTTTAAGTAGTACATTAATAAACAAATAAATATGAGACTATCATGAATGCCTCAAAAATGAACATTACTTTTTTTCTTCTTACTGACAATGAAACTGAGGTATAGAAACTAGATGGTAGAAAGTTAAATCAAGATATTTCAACTTTTTATCCAACTACATCTCTGCTCTTCTGTGCTGCTAATAAAATGTAGAATAATTTGCAAAATTGTATCTCATTAATGTTGGCAGTTTCTGATTAATTATTACACACGTCTCCCTTGATAGCCCTGCTGCCAAAAATACCCTTATGGGCTCTGATTGCACAGACATGACCTTGTGTTTCAATGTTGTCATGTCTTCAGTTACAGACAGACATGATTTGAAGCAGCCATATTTCCTTTTTACAACTAGTAATTCACATTTAGGCTGTTCAAAATACTCTTGGGGTTAGCACATCGAGAAGACATTATCCTAAAATTAAACACTCATAGTTACTTGCAAAATGCTTGCCAATACTCCGTATTTGCAGGTGGCTGAATAGATGCAATTGTAGTATGCTGTAGAGATTTGGGGAAAATTTAGGAATGGAACATATTAAGTGTGATAATTTTCTTCCACTGTCTGCTAGTCTTTGTTCACAGATAAATTTATTTCTTCCAAATGACATCCTGCTAGAATCTTGGCTGTACTGCAAACTAAAACGTTGCTTTCAGATATTCTACTTGTGTCTGTGGTCCTTGTATACTCCACTGATCTACCTGTCATTCTTCACACTGAGGAGATATTTATGTGGGGAGTACTTGGAGGTCTCTATGAATAATGCCAAAGTGAGACAGAACTGTAGCCAGTGTAATTTAGGAACAAGTGATTAGTCCTTAGAGAATCCATTCTAAGGACCACAATCATGCCTGTGGGAAGACTAAGATTGAGGCAGATGACTGGGCTGATACCGCAGACGTTCATTCTTAAAATTAAGTGAGACAAGCAAGAGGACAGTATGATCTCAGAGCCTAAAACCTACATCATACTATCAGTAGGTCATGTGTTCCTCAAGGATAAGGATGGGGTTTTATATATTTCTGTTTTTCAGAGCCAAGCATACTGTTTTACATGATAACTTCTGTAAATTGGCTAAACAAATACATTGGTGTGGTGGTGGGTTAAGTGCTGCAGTAGAAAGCCAAGACCCTGGTGTCTAATGCTGGGATACCCTAACCTGGGACAAGGTATAAGGTAAAGTGACTGGAATCTAGGGTCTCTTCCCCCATATTTTGCTGGGGATACTTGTGGTCTTAAGCCTAACATAGCTTAGGGACACAAAGGAGACTAAGGCTGTGGTTTAGATTGCAGCTAGAGTATTTTGTGAGAGACCAGGGAGAAGTAAGGGAAATAGGGAAGGGGCCTGAACATGTGCTCCAGGAAGCTTTTCCTGAATGTTCCCTTCAAAAGTAATGTATTCCTCTACATTTTATTTGCAGCATGTCTATAATATTTAACAGATTATGCCTTGTATTTCTAATGCTCATGATTTATTATTCCTGGTAGATTATAATCTCTTTGAAAATAAGATTCATATCTCGTTACAGTCATATTACCTCAACATGTTTCTTCTAGGTAGTAAGCTTCCAATGAATATTTCTTGAAAGAAAATGAGCCCAAAATAGTTACCTTGCTAGCTTTCTGTGGCAATGGTGTATGTAAAAGAATGATCTGGAGAGATTTTAAACATGCAGATGTGACCTATCCACCAGACATTCTGATGCATTCAATCAACTGGGGTTTTAGGACATTGTTTAATACTCCCAGATGATTCTGATATATATCCCTGATTAAATATCTGTACTTTCGTGAGTGGAAAAGAAAATGCTGTTGATTTCCAATACATGTATCCTTAAGATAAATTTCAATTTGTCCAAATTTTCTTTAACATCCTTATTCTCTTTCAGTATTAAGCTCAATCCATGCAAAGTGGTCTGTTGACCATCAATTTTCATAGTAATGACTATATTATCTTTTTTAAATAAAAATAATTTTCTTACTACTAACCTAAACTAATATTAGTAAAATAGATGATGTATGTAAAAGTCTCTATTATAAAATCTAGTACATATTAATTGGTTGCTTACTTTAGCAGTTGATTAATAAATAGTCTCAATTTGAGTTTTTGGTCCAAATTCTAGTGAGCAGTTTCCAGGTATAAGCTTTTCTTTCTTACTTCCCTGCTTTTGTTTTCACTTCCCAACTATTGAAGAAAGAAAGGTTAGTATGGCAGATATCATTCTATTAAAACGTGAGTGATTTAATATTAGTTTGTCAATATTTTTATTCATTTATTTTTTTCATTTATTTATCCAATATCTACTGGTTTTGTACAGAGTGTTAAGCTTTGTTACAGGAATAAAGAAAACGGATGCCAGTCCTGCTCTTAAGAAGCCCATTGTCTAGGGTGAGAGTCAGACATGTGTACACACAAAAAAGGGTAGAGAGAAATAAAAACTATAGAAACCAGTGGAGGAGACATACTAGACTGAGGAGAGTATGAGGAAACAGTCTCCTTCCTCAGTACGGTAAAACAGAGATAATCCAAGAGATGCGATGCAAGAAGACTTTGGGTAGATGTGGGATGGTTGGACTTGGAGTCCTGATTCTAGGCTTTCAAATTCCCACTTCACTTTCAAGGTCACTTACCAATTATAATTGTCAACACCACCTTTGTTTCATGAGTAACACTGTTGCTAAATTAATTTCAGAGGGTTAAAAGAGAATTCCTGGAAGCGTATATCTTTGAATGAAATATTGAACAAAAATCAGTATTATATAGGTGAAGTTTGAAAAAGGAGTGGAGGAAGAGACACTGGCTAAGAAGAATATTATAATGAAGCAATGATGTAAGGTTCAGTGCTGACATGAAACTATATTCCAAGACCAAGAGATAAATCACATTCAGGTACATACATGTTGTTCTGTAGAATAGAAACAAAGTTTTAAAGGGTTAGGGTGGTGAACAGAGGCCCACTTCACGGATATCACCTCTCTACCATGATCAGGAGCTTCCTCTCCCTGCACTCCAGTTTTGAGGTGAAGTAGTATTTTTACTACTAGCATTTTATAAAAAGTAGACTTTGTATAATTCCCAGAATGGGCAGCCAAGTCAAATGAGCATGGTTCTCATAAATCCAATTTAATTGTATTAATTTGGTTGCAATTAGAGTGAGACTGATAAGCGGAAGCTTTCAATTCAAACATCTGTGGAAGCTGAGTTGTTTTTTTGTTTGTTTGTTTTTTGCAGTACGTGGGTCTCTCACTGTTGTGGCCTCTCCTGTTGCGGAGCACAGGCTCCGGACGCACAGGCTCAGTGGCCATGGCTCACAGGCCTAGCCGCTCTGTAACATGTGGGATCTTCCCGGACCAGGGCACGAACCCGTGTCCCCTGCATCGGCAGGTGGACTCTCAACCACTGCGCCACTAGGGAAGCCCTTGGAGCTGAGTTTTTATGTTAGACTTTTAAAATTACATTATAAGAGTAATTTAAACCATGACTTACACCTGCTATTTAGTAATGTTGATTGCAGAGTGTTTAATAAGTTTATAAATTTATCTTAAAAAGTGCATCACCTTTATCAATAATATGAAAGTTCAATGATTTTAAAAGGAGAAAGGAGAGAGGTTTATGGAAAATATTAGAAACATTAAATTCAAGGTACCCAAAATTCCTGTTGCTTAACTAAAAATGCTATGTTTTACTTTTATTTCATGCAGCTACCTATTTGGAAGTTCCCTATGGCCATTTTAATTAGCTTTCCCACCACTCCTGTGAGATAGGCAGATAGCATAATGGGTTGAGTTGGATGAATCTGGCTGTATGGCTTAACTATGTTTTATAGAAATTTGGAGGTTTTGATGGTGATGAAAGAAAACCCCAAATCTCTTTAGTCCATTTGAAAATTCACTAGGATTAAACAATCGGAGGTCAAACTATTATTGGGATATATATGTTAAGCAGTATGTTTAGCTACTATATATGTATTCCCAGCATTTCCTCTCCTTCTAAGGGCCTCTTTTGCCTCTTTAAATTTGCTTAAGGGAAAATGTTTTTCTTACTCTTATTAGATAACTCTGTTGTTTTCTGAAATGTAGTGTCCAATAGAGAAAGTCCTAATATCAGCAAACATTTTTTGTTAATTACAGTATCATTACAGGTGTGCCTCAGAGATATAGTAGATTCGTTTCCAGACCACTGAAATAAAGTAAATATTACAATAAAGCGAGTCACACAATTTGTTTTTTGTTTTACCAATGCATATAAAAGTTGTGTTTACACTATAGTGTAGTCTATTAAGGGTGCATTAACATTATGTCTAAAAAATAATGTATATGACTTACCTTAAAAAACGTTTTATTGCTAAAAAAAATGCTAGCCATCATCTGAGCCTAAGCGAGTAATCTTTTTGCAATTGTAACATCAAAAATCATTGATAACATATCACCATACCAATGAGAAAGTTTGAAATATTGTGAGAATTACCAAAATGTGACACAGAGACAGGAAGTGAGTGAATGCTGTTGGAAAAATGACACCAATTGACTTGCTTGAGGCAAGGTTACCACAAATCTTTAATTTATAAAAAAATGCAATATCTGCAAAATGCAATAAACTGAAGCACAAATAAAAGGAGGTGTGCCTGTATTGTAAAAAGCTGACCCATCAAATTGAATAAAACTCTTTGCCAGTATTAAGTACCAGTCATTTGGAAAAAGATGATGGGGAAATTAAAAATAGTGACAACTGAAGAGCATGCTTTTTCACCAGCACACAATTACACCAATTTTGTATTTGCTTTTCATTTCTATAAATCTGTTATGTGACAATATTTTAAAGTAGAGTGAATAGCTAAATCAGAAACCAGAACATCGTCATGCAACATTCCCGTAAGGAGAACTGATCTAAGGCCCATCCTCCTATATGAAACAATAAATTAGAATAGAAGTAGTATTCTGTTATTTATCCAGGCAAGACAACTTATGATTCTAACTTACTCATGTTGAATGCTAAGATGGATTCTTTAAAACTATAACAATAAATTACACTGCATTATATTTATCTATAAGGTATGTTATAAAATGATTTTAAAAGTGTAATAAACATTTTTCTTCCTCTTAGTGAGTAAAAAAGAAAATCCCTCAACCAAATTTCCTTTCCTAAAATATAAGTCTGTTTCTCATATAAATGGGCAAAAAGATGTTACCTATTAAAACAACAACAGAAACAAAAGTTAGTTATATTTAATGTTGGCTATTGCATTATATAATCAGAGTCAGTGTAGGATTAAGTTTCAAGATGATAATGGCAAAATGTGACACTTAAATCTCAGAGTGGACAGAGATTTAAAGGGAGAAATTATCTAAAAGACTCACCTCAATTATCTAAGTCCTGCCAACTGTCTTAGAATTATCTAGGACCTATCAAGTCCCAACCACATTACTGAAGAATTAGAAGTCATTAATTAAATACTTATTAAGTAGAGCAAAAAGATAAAGAAGAAATAAAAGTTCAATATAGTTGACGGTGAATTTGTTTTTTTTAATAATATATATATAGATAAATATATTTCTATTATGTACATAAAATCTTCCCAATTTCCATTATTTCTGATTCATCACTCATTCATTTATTCACTCCCTCTTTGTACAAATATTAAATACTCACTCTACTCCAAGTACTATACTAAATACTAGAAATCCACCTGAAGCAACACATACCTTCTAACCTCAAGGAATTTGCAATCCTATGGCAACCACAAAACAATACTAGCAGTAAGTGATTTCTGGGAGAAAGATCAGGGCACTGTGAATACACACAGGAGAGTAAACCACTCACCTTATGGGGACTGTAACAGCATTTCTGTTGCTATGGAATTCTGAGAAGAGATCTTAAAACAGGAGCTATCAGGATTAAAAAAAAACAGAATATTGGGTAGGAAGGATTTTAGATAGACAGGACCACAATTATCAATATATACATATAGAGAAAGAGATTATAACCAAAAGACTGAAATTAGTTCAGGAGAATTAGAACCCTGAAACCAAGATGTCAGTGGAAGGTTTTTTGTTTGTTTTTTTGTTGTTGTTCATTTGCATGGTGGCTGTGGAGGAATACTATTAAAAGGGCAGGATAGAAAGGCAAACTGATGATTAAGTTTGTCCTGATCAGGTGAGGTACTTTAAAACTTACCTTAGGTTAGCAAGGAGTCACTGTTAGGTTTTCAGCACAAAAATTGTATGACCACATTTGTACTTGAGAAGGATTTTTATGGCTTAGTGTGGGGAGTGGCTTAAAAAGAGTGAAAAATGAAAATGTTCACATAGGAATCTAAGAAATAATAATGTTGACCTATATTAGGATAGTGACCACCAGAAAGTAGAAAAGTGTGTACATTTTTTATGAGCAAAAGGACTAATTTTTTCTCTCATCTACCACCATAATGCAGAGCCCTGAAGCTGGTAGATATTCAACAAATATGTGTAGGGATCCATGAAATGTCATATAGGCCCTTCTCAGAGTATATTCTAATGAATAAATCATTTGTGAGGATTTTCAGCAGAGAAATGGTATGATCTGATACATTTTCGAAGTCCTTCTCTGTCTGCTCTATATAAACATGAGACAAAACTGTGGGAATGTGAAGCAAGAAAAGAACAGGGAGACTTGTCAGAAACTTCTCTCAAGTATCCAGGTTAAAACTTGGCCTTGAACTCAGGCAATGGTATACAAGTGGAGGAAAGTGAGGCTTGGAGATATAAACCAGCTACATGTACTGATGGATGAGCTGTGAGATGAAAGAGAAAGAAGTCAATGACAGTTTAAAGCATTTCAGTCTTGGAAGCCAGGTGAACTGTAGGGCCAATTTCTGAGCTGTAGGCTTTAGATCAAATTGAAGGGTCAATTATTCAACTGTAGGCAATAGAACAAAATAAATAATAAAAAAATGTAAAAAGGCAGAATATACATTAGACATGATGGAGGATAAAGCAAAGAATATAGAGAGGATTATACCACAAAGTAAAGAAAGTATTTTAAGAAGAATGGGCTCAGCATGATCAGATACTGGGAGATAAAGTAAAGATGAAGATGAAGAATTGGTCAAAGAATTGGGAGAAAAGTAGTAGAGATGGTGTTTACAGATTGTTCTAGAAAACTTTGCTGATTCAGGGAACAGAGAATGGGGAAGTGGCTGGAAAGGTGTAGAAATAAGCAGCACCCCTCCCCTTTTCCAGTAAAGACTGGAAATATTACAGCATACACATATGAATTATCTAGCTAAGAGGAAAATCTTGATGAAGGGGAAGAGATTGAGAAAACTTTCTGGTTTAGAATTTAAATTTATTAGAAAATATGGTATCTTGTTCATGGTTGGAGGACTGTCATTATAGAAACAAGAGAGGGGTAAGAGTAATATATAAAAATGCAGATATAGAACATGTGGGGAGAGGATATACCTGCTCTTATCTGATTACTTCTATTTTTTGTAGTCTGGGAATAACAAGGAAAATTCTGCTTATCTCCAGGACTTCTGTGAATTGGCATGAGAGAAAATAGACAAAAGAAAAACATCTGCTTCTTGAAAAGATTTCCGAGAAATCTATTTTATACAACTGCAGCCTGATTACATGAAGGAGATATGCAGAGAAGAAATTGAGGGTGTCTGTTGATAAGGACATACTTTAAAGGCCAGAGGAAGGAGTGAGACTCAAATTAGGCTGTGTATAAAACATAATGGGGGTATGTGTTCAACTTCAAATTATTGCATTTTCTTGAGACTGGGTAGTGTCATAGTTGATCATATGGGCATATTGAGGAAGAGTGGTGGTCTGACCAGGAGAAAAAAGACTTTCATGGCTCTACATAGTCTTTTGGGGTCAGTGGTGAGGTCTGGAGTGAGGATGAGGAGCAGGTTGATCCTTGTGGGCTTCTGCTTCAATACTGCCAGGGCAGTGCTGAGCAGCTGATGGTCGCTTGTGAACACACTGTGCCAGGTAACATGATGTTATCTCATTCAGTTATCTTAACAACCCCATGCTATAGGGACCATTAGTTGACCATTTCATAAATTAGCAAAAGAGAATTTGAAGTGCCTTTACCCAAGTTTTCTGAGATAGGTTTCAATCCAAGTTGCCTGACTTTATGGTCTATACTTTTGGCAACTTTTAAGAAGACAAAATGGGGAGGGAATTATAAGATTTAACTTGCACATGTTTTCCAAATTCCCTTTTTGGAGTAAGTTTATTGTCATATTTAAGGGCAAGGACACTGATTTTTATTATGTCTTCAGCAACTTACTGTGTGACTTTGAGCAAATCACTGAAATGTTTTCAAGTGTTTGATGACTCCTTATTTACCTGTAGACAGTAAGGAACCACCTACTTAATGCAAAGTGACCCTATAGGTAAGGGGTGTAATGTAGAAAGCCAAATTATACCCAAGGTATCAGTTTAACAATTTACTGATAAGAGGACAGAACATAAGGTCCAGCACATGGAAAGACAATGACATGCATCATTCTGTTTACTTAGCATAGAAACATGATTTTTAAAAGACGATAATAGTATGAGTTTAAATGGTTAGTGGCATATACATGAGATAAACTAAGGATAGTTTCATATAAAGAATAGTAGAGACAGAGAAAGCAAATCAAATTATAGGACCAGGGTACCTCAAGGCTCACCATAGCTATGGAATGAACATTGCGGAGGTTTTTCTTTATGACTCTCCTTTGTATTCTATGTCCTGAAAAGCTACACCTCTTTAGAGAGATAAATTATTTCGTAGAGATGATAAATAATTTGATCAGATTATAATCACATCCTAATGGCCTGTGAACCATCAAGTCTTTTTAAAATGCCTTTTCTTATCTTCTCTCTGATTCATTGTCTGCTGATGTTTGCATTTAATTAGCAGAAATCAGTCTTAGAGGTCTTCCCACCATAAAGGAAGACACTGAGAGTTAGCACATCACAATAAGGAATGACTAAAATTGCAAGCAATGGCCATGAAATATGGGATCAGAGGACCTGAGTTCCAGTCTTGATTTGATAACTTATTCTAAGATGGGCATTCTTATTACACCTGTTACAGATTAACTATGTGAATGGAAATATTTTAGTATAACCTCACATACATATTTTGTTAATCAACTAGTGTTCAGCATATATTACACACTCTCTACAGTTAGTAAACGTTTGTTGAATGTATAAGCAAATCAAAGACTCAGTCGATCTTTGTGTCTTGCTGTACTGGAAGCCACCGGTCAGAGCTTCCTGTTATGTACAACTTTCCCATGGGTAAAGTGAAGAAGAGCAATAAGAGAAGACAGTAGTGATGTATTGTCTTCTGTGCATAAATAGCCTTCTCTTATGGAATGTATATTCAGACATTGACCTCTATTGACCCTGCTGTTCAACCTTCCAGCAGCAACAATGCCACTTAATCACTTTTCTGTTCTATGTGTTGTTCAGGAAAGTGTACAGGTCGTTTGGTCTCACCAGTAAGTAACTTGTTGTTAACTATGGTGCTGAAACATAAACCTTTGACACTGTTTTTCTTAAACTCTCATAATCTAGTATGCATTGTTTTGGCCTATCATAAAAAATAAACTTGTAGTAAATTTTCTTGGATTTTAAGAGGATTTGAGGTTGTCGTTTATTACCCAGGCAAAGACCATATCATGTGTATGTGTGATTTATTCAGAAGCACTTTCACAAAATGTAGACCCTAGAGATAACCAAAAATTCAATTTTGTTGTTCTCTCTTTCCATCTCTCTCTCTCTCTCTCAGTCTCTCTCGTTCTCTTCTTCCTTTCCTCCCTCTATTCCAATCCTTCTCCATTTCTTTTTATCTTTCCTCCCTTCTCCATTTATTTTTCTTTGTATCATTTTATTTTCAATACATTGTGTTTTGTAGGGCCTAGAAAATTAAGACTCAGAAATTCAAACATGCTACATTAGGCAAAAGGGAGAAAGAGTGTGGATTATTGAGAAATACTGATAATCACTTTCTAAATATAGAATATTGCCTTTTTGTTCTCTACTGAATACTTCTTCCACTATCAACTGAAAATAAGGGTAGATGGTGTCGACTGAAGAAATGCACAACCTAAAATTTGAGAATTATGTTTTATATGGTGGACAAAACTGATGACTTAAGTCCAGGAGGCAGCCTCTCAGATAACTCTGAGGGACGGCTCTGAAGAGGAAAGGGAGAAGCCAGGATATAGAGGAGTTTTTGCAACAAAGACCAGGTAGTTGGAACATCAAAAAATTACTGTTAATTAAAGAAAACCAGAAAACTCAAGTTAAAAAACTTAGCACTTTTTTATGTATGGGAAGATGCAAGAGTCTGAGCTCACTGAAATCATTCTTTTGATCTGCACCTCAGCTATCTGGGGCCAGTATCCTGTGCTTTCTCATCCTGAGTCTCCTCAGGGTGCACCATTGGGACTGTTTGCAGTCTGATGACTGTTAGATAGCAAGCATCCCGTTCCATCCTGTGTTCCTTCAGGGCTCACTGTAGGTGTGGCTGTAATGTGATGGCTTGATGGCCACAATATCCTTTGGTTACTGATGTGGCAAGCAACATTATTTCATTGACAATGGCAACAACTGCAGCTATCTGCATACTATGAATGACCCTAGAGATCTGTCAACTGAAGTGAAGAAACAGGAGTGAATGCCTCCTCATCTAGAATATTCCAAGAGATCACTCACAGTAGATACTTTATAAAAATCCATGGATCTATTCAGTTGAATGAATATTGAATAAGTGAGGATCTCTGAAGCATTAGGTTTCTGTTATGCAAATTAACACTGAGAAAATAAAGTGTTAATGGAAAGAGATCTTTCAAAAGATCAAATATAAAACTTCCAATTAAAATCAGATGATACATGTAAAGACCTCAGCATATAACAGTTACTCAATAAATGCTATGTTATTTCTTATTTATGCTGACTTACAAAATATTTCTATTATAACATTTCCATCAATAGGTAAATTTTATTTAAGGAAAAAAATGATTGTGGATATTTTCCTTAATGTGTCCATTATATAAATAAGCCCATTTTACAGAAGAGAAAACTGACACACATTTTAAGTAACTTGCTCAAGATCTCACAGCCAGTCAGTGAAGGAGACAGGACACAAACTTTTGTCAGCTGACTGAGGTCCCAGAAGAAATGTCCAGCTGTTAAGGAGCCCAGAAACTTATACATGTGCAACTCCAAAGTAATTTTCTTGCTTTTGAAAAAAATGTACTGTGGATAAACTGTCATTAGTACGTTCAGGTTTTTTTTAACAGTAGTGATCAATTTTATCTGTACTCTCCAACATCATCCCGTCCTTGCAAAGGAACAGTTGTGTTTTAAGAAAAGTAAGAAGTTAAATTACCTATAAAGGATTGAGTTCATATTATAATATTTTAATCTGATTAAGTGGCTGAAAAGAATAGAGAAACTATATACCAGGGTAGCTCTATGGATGGGAAGTGCCTCTGAATTTAGAAGCTTCCAAACTTTTAAATTTTCTCATGTATCTAAGTGCTAAAATTTGGCTTGAAATGCCTTGCTTTCTGGATATTACAGTCATTATTTGTGAAAACAACACTGTTTTGGTAGTCTTTTGCTACTTATCAAATCTTTTTGAGAAATAGGAAAAATAACAAATATTAAATTAAATAAATAATTCAGTTGCTATTGAATGTTTCAAAAGTTTGAGCTTACCACACAGATTATCCAGTAGGGATAACTCCTTGTCTGTTAATAATTTAGTGATATTCAAAGGGCATCAAAAGATAAGACTTTTACATTCTCACTGGCAAGAAATGGGCTTTTCTCAGTGTCATGCTTTCCCTTTAAGGTACAACATTTTAAATTGTTGTCCAATGACATTTTTGCTCAGGACACCAAAGTGGCTCTCTCACTTACAGTCAGGACAAACTGTCAAGAATTTTGAACACCCAGGTATTAAAAGGTCATTTTGGTCAAAGTTGGTTCCCAAACTTCTAGTCTGATGGCCGTCATTCCTATGACTTTTGACAGGAAACGTGCTACATTCTATCTGGTAAGGAGAAAGTTCAATTGTTAGGTTTCCTTGTTTTAATGACAATCCTAACACAAGTACAACCTAACCAAGATTGTGAATAAAAGATAAGAAAATCAATTTTAAAATACTATTGTTTTTTTTTCTTCTAGCTTCAGTTCAAGGAGAAGTAAATATGTTTACACTTTTGTATGCCACAGTCTTTGTAAAGCTCTTCATTCCTGCTAAGCAAACAGACCACACATTTCGATACTTTTAAGGAAAGTTAGGCTTTTACAAACAATTATGTTTCTGTAGTATATCTTTATATTGTATGAGTGTTGTCTTGATTTTCTCTTTTGTTGAAGGAAATGCATGGTTTCATTTGTTTTCATTTATTCTTTAAGGAAAATGGTCTTTATGATTTTATTTTCACCTCAAAATAATGTAAATCAACTATTTTAGATTTCTTTACCCATAGCCTCTATTGCTAGAATGTTCCTTTTGGTGATTCAGGTGTGGAAATGTGACTGATACAAGTGTAATTTTTGGATTAGTGATCTAGAGCAAGGATTGCCATGGACAATCCCAATATGGGTACATTAAAACGTGACTTCCTTCTCTGTGTTGTATCTATCCCTATAGAGACCAGCTTTTCTGTTCTACTTATCTGTACTCTGCAAACAGAGGGGTATGCCCTGACCTCTTTGTCATTGCTCGTCATAAGAAAGGGATCTACAGCATCGGGGAAACCCTTACCAAGTAGAAAATTAACTGATTTCAGTTTAGTGTGTCCATACTCCTGCTACTGAACTTTGCTCCAAATCAGCTGCCCTGAAAATTTATTTTATCCACAGTGGCCAAAGGATTCCTAGCAGAATAGTTCCATTCTTTCCCTCCAGTCCTCACCTTTCTAAATTAAGACTTGTTTGTGAGATTCAGTTTTTTTTTTCTTTTTTTCCCACTTACTTAGCAGAATCTTGTATTGCTATTTCAGGAAGTAAATGGTTGCTCCTTCAATAAGGTTCTATTTTAATTGAATTAAGCAGAGACTCCTTGAGGATTTCAAAACGTGGATGTCTTCCTTCCCTATTAACAGTGCTAATGCAAATTTTCTCTACTTTTATATACCTTTGTTCAGTCAACTTCTGATATCAAGGGGGGGATTTTGGCTGCCAATTCTGAAGCCACCACTATTCTATGAAGACCCTCTATGGAATAAGCTTTTGGCCTTTGGCATTTGTAGACTATTCAGGTAAGTTGCTATATCAGAAACTGTATTGTTTTGCTTCACTGCACAATATAGAAGGATTGTATAATAGAAGGCAGGATAATAAATCTAAAGTACTTTCTATTTTCACCTTAAATCCGTTTTAACCTCACATCTGCAATAGAAGATGGTACTTAGTGATAAAAAATAATTTAAGGTTTGAGAAATAAAATATATCAGTGAGAAATAAAAGAAAGGTCTGAGGAAAAGCTTATAGGGACTAGATTTGCTGCATTTTAATAAAACATTTCTAGACTGAGGGGTCAAATAAACTAAATTTACTGTTTTCTGCCATTCATTTAACAAACAATTAACAAGTACTCACAGTATGCAAAGCTGTATGTAGGCACTGTGGGAGCTATAAAGATGAATTAAACACAGTTCCTACCTGTGAAAATCTTAGGGGAGACAAGAAATATGCATAAATAGCTTGATTACAAGCTCCAAAAATGATGAAATCCATAAGAGGAGCATAAACAAAGTCTACTGACTCCAGCAGCTGCAGAGATTACTTTCCTGCTGAAGGTAAATGTGAAATGCATATGCATAGATGCGTGTACATATTTGCACAGGTACACACATATGTATACAAGCTTTAGAGGCTTTTTATGTGTTAATTAGCCTTTAAAATGTTAACTAGTCTTTAAAGTGGATAAATCATTTTGGTGGTTTTAATAAATAAATCAACAAAATTAAGCATGCCTTGGTAATAGAATCTAAATGATTCCAAACATAATCCTGATTTTAATAAAGTTCGAAGAAATGTTTCAGTAAAAATATCAATTGCAAGACATGAAAGATATGAGATAATTAATAATGAACAAAATTAACTCCTTGTCTCTTTGGCTAATGTCATAGAAACATCCATTTGTATCTAATTATTTTAAATGTAGCAAAAATTAAGAAGAAAACTGGGTCATTTAAGAAAAAAATGTCTAAGGAGAACAACTGAGGTAGTGCTGAAATGGATATTAAGTGAATACTAAAGCATCAAAACACTTTTTGAGTGTTTAAATAATTTGAAATAAATCCTTGCCCACTGGGCTTAAAGAATATAAATGAAGTTTTGAAAATATCCCTGGTCAGCTAGTCTCATTTGTGTCTGTGCAGAGACAAAGAATAAATACATATTAGTTGTTTTTTTTTTAAATTACCATTTCTTATTTATTTATTTTTGGCTGTATTGGGTTTTCATTGCTGTGTGTGGGCTTCCTCTAGTGGCTGCAAGAGGGGGCTACTCTTCATTGTAGTGCACGAGCTTCTCATTGTGGTGGCTCCCCTCGTTGTGGAGCACAGGTTCTAGGCATGCAGGCTTCAGTGGTTGTGGCACATGGGCTCAGCTGCTCTGCGGAATGTGGAATCTTCCCGGACCAGGGATCGAACCCATGTCCCCTGGATTGGCAGGTGGATTCTTAACCACTGCACCACCAGGGAAGTCCCTACATTTTAGTTTTCCAAAGACAAAGTTTCTGTTAGATTTTTAAAATTTTCAGAAACAGCAACCTAAGTATGATAGAAGCATCATAAAAACTTATTAAGACTTGTCAGCTTATAAAATCCTATATGTTACACAAAGCGACATGAGGGAAGCTATAGTTGAGGGTCTCTTCAAGGGAATTAGTATTGTGGCATAGTCAAAACTAAATTCAAGCACTGATACTTTTGGGTCTAGTTATGTGATTTCAGGTAAATTTTTAACTGTTTTGAGACTTCTTTATACAGTAGATAAAGCCAGGTAACATTAATATCTACCTTATTAATTGTTAAATGAGTTTACACATGTGAAGTTTTAGACTAGTATTTTCTCAGATATTAAATAACTCTGAGTAATAAACTCTTCCCCACAAAGCAAAAACAAAAATCAGCAAGGAAGAGAGGGAGAAAACACTGATATAGGGAAAATGTTTGTCACTAATATCATGATGATTCTTTAGTTTCCTGAATGAAAATATGGAAGGAAGCCAGGGGCATTATAACAGAATAAAAATAAGTTCCTTGAATTTTTTATTTAAATTTATTCTATTTTTACAATATTAGCTTTCCCTTGCTCCAGTCTTTTCTAGTCTTAGATTTGCTTTTTCTGGTATCCTTGATTTAAAGTTATTAGTTGTATTACATGAGACATAGACCTGTACTTGTGTTAGAAATTAGATAAATTCTTGAATATTGCAAAAATTCAGGTGCTATATCTAATACTGTGCCACAGTATGATTGTCAGATTAAATACAGGACACTTGTTTAAACTTGAATTTCAAATAAACCATGAATGATTTTTTTTAGAGAAATGTCCTGAATTTACATGGAGCATGTTTTATTAATAAATTATTGTATGTTTATCTAAAATTCACATTTAGCTGATCATTCTGTATTTTTATTTGATTTCTGGCAACCCTGTATGGTAGGAAGTTCATTAAATCCCAATGTGTCAACTTCAAAACAAATTAATCAACAAGTAATTCTGTACATTCATCTCAGGACCTGCTGCCACCTCCTTCCTTTAGACCATAATCATTCTCATTCTAATCGTTCCAAAAGCCTCCTAACTGTCTCTGGCTTTATTCTCTCACTCTTCCAATCTATTCTCCACACTGTAGCAAAATGATTGTTCTAAAACACATATCAGATTACAGTGACTTGCCTGCTACACATTTGTCAGTGGTTCCCCAGAGCTCTCTGGATAAAATTTAAACTCCTTACTAAATAAGGTAAGGTAAAGCCTTAGGTGATCTAGGACTTGTGTTCCTCTCCAGTTTATCCACTGTAAATTAAACTTCACTTACAGTGAGCCTCATTTTGTCTTGATTCCTCTGCCTTAAAAGAACTTCTCATACATTCCCTCTTCCTCCCTTATCTAACCCCAACTTGCCAGTCTGTTTCATACCTTTTCCTTTATGTTGTCCCATGCTAGGTAAAAGACATCCAATTATTTGTTTAAATACTGTATAGAAGTATAGGCTGTAATATCTTCTTTTCGTATGTACTGAAGACAGAATGGAACTGACTAATGTGAGCTGTGTGAGAATTTCCCTACCCTTAACAAAACTCTCTTTAAAAATGATTGAATTAAAAGCTATTTTTAATAGGTAACATACACAATGTTCAATAAGTAGAGAAAACAAATAATATAAAGTTATAAAACTTTCATCTGACATATTCAAGCTGTGGATTTCATGAAAATATTTTTTTTCTCAGTTTCACTGCTTCTGTCAGCAAATAAGTAATTAAATATTCATTAATAAAGAATTTATAATGTCCTGATTGCAAATTTTAAGTGGGTCATGCCCTACAAATATATGCTCCATGTCACAGTCTCAAGCTTTTAAAAATTTAAGCACACAGCCTCTCTAAAGATTATATATTTCCCTTTGTTTTCATTTTTTCTTCTGTTACATTTTTAAATTTCCCATTTTCCTAACAGTCATTATACTCATTCTCAATACTCAAAAGGATTAAAAATTAAATCATGATTTATTCAACATATATAGAATTGCATATATTTAATAAAAATATAAACTAAACTAAATAAATCAAGATATTAACTGCTTGATACAAAAAAAATTTTCCTCTAAATTATTTAAAATTATGTAGTATAATTTGTTTTGACTCCATTTAAATGTAAACCAAATTTTTTTTTTTTTTTTTTTTTTGCAGTGCACAGGCCTCTCACTGTTGTGGCCTCTCCCGTTGCAGAGCACAGGCTCCAGACGTGCAGGCTCAGTGGTCATGGCTCATGGGCCAAGCCTCTCTGTGGCATGTGGGATCCTCCCGGACTGGGACACGAACCCATATCCCCTGAATTGGCAGGCAGACTCTCAACCACTGTGCCACCAGGGAAGCCCTAAACCAAAATTTTAAATTATGTTTATATGAAAATCGTTTTACTTAGCGGTTTTTTTTTTTTTTTACTTTTTGAATTTTATTTTATTTATTTTTTTATACAGTAGGTTCTTATTAATCATCAATTTTATACACATCAGTGTATACATGTCAGTCCCAATCCCCCAAATCATCACACCACCATCCCCACCCCACCGAGGCTTTCCCCCCACTGGGGTCCATATGTTTGTTCTCTATATCTGTGTCTCAATTTCTGCACTGCAAACCAGTTCATCTGAACCATTTTTCTAGGTTCCACATACATGTGTTAATATACACTATTTGTTTTTCTCTGTCTGACTTACTTCACTCTGTATGACAGACTCTAGAATTCGTTCCTTTTTATGGTTGAGTTATATTCCGTTGTATATATGTACCACATCTTCTTTATCCATTCGTCTGTTGATGGGCATTTAGGTTGCTTCCATGACCTGGCTACTGTAAATAGTGTTGCAATGAGCATTGGGGTGCATGTGTCTTTTTGAATTATGGTTTTCTCTGAGTATAAGCCCAGAAGTGGGTTTGCTGGATCATATGGTAATTCCATTTTTAGTTTTTTAAGGAACGTCCATACTGTTCTCCATAGTGACTGAATCAATTTACATTCCCACCAACAGTGCAAGAGGGTTCCCTTTTCTCCACACCCTCTCCAGCATTTGTTGTTTGTAGATTTTCTGATGATGCCCATTCTAACTGGTGTGAGGTGATACCTCATTGTAGTTTTGATTTGCATTTCTCTAATAATTAGTGATGTTGAGCAGCTTTTCATGTGCTTCTTGGCCATCTGTATGATTTCTTTGGAGAAATGTTTATTTGGGTCTTCTGCCGATTTTTGGATTGGGTTGTTTGTTTTTTTTGATATTGAGCTGCATGAGCTGCTTATATATATTAGAGATTAAACCTTTGTCAGTTGCTTCATTTTCAAATATTTTCGCTAATTCTGAGGGTGGTCTTTTCATCTTGTTTATGTTTTCCTTTGCTGTGCAAAAGCTTTTAAGTTTTACTAGGTCCCATTTGTTTATTGTAGTTTAATTTCCCTGTCTCTAGGAAGTGGGTCAAAAAGGATCTGGCTGTGACTTATGTCATACAGTGTCCTGCCTATGATTTCCTCTAAGAGTTTTATAGTGTCTGGCATTACATATAGGTCTTTAATTCATTTTGAGTTTATTTTTGTGCATGGTGTTAGAGAGTGTTCTAATTTCATTCTTCTACATGTAGCTGTCTAGTATTCCCAGCACCACTTATTGCAGAGGCAGTCTTTTCTCCATTGTATATTCTTTCCTTCTTTATCGAAGATAAAGTGACCATATGTGTATGGATTTATCCCTGGCCTATCTATCCTGTTCCATTGATCTATATTTCTGTTTTTGTGCCAGTACCATACTGTCTTGATTACTGTAGCTTTGTAGTGTAGTCTGAAGTCAGGAACCCTGATTCTTGCAGCTCCGTTTTTCCTTCCCATGATTGCTCTGGCTATTCAAGTTCTTTTATGTTTCCATACAAATTTTGAAAATTTTTGTTCTAGTTCTGTGAAAAATGCTATTGGTCATGTGAGAGGGATTACACTGAATCTTTAGACTGCTTTGGGTAGTACAAGTCATTATCACAATGTTGATTCTTTCAGTCCAAGAACATGATATGTCTCATCATCTGTTTTTATCATTTCTAATTTCTTTCATCAGTGTCATATAGTTTTCTGCATACAGGTCTTTTGTCTCCTTACGTAGGTTTATTCCTAGGTATTTTATTCTTTTGGTTGCAATGATAAATGGGAGTGTTTCCTCAATTTCTCTTTCAGATTTTTCATCACTAGTGCATAGGAATGTAAGAGATTTCTGTGCTTTAATTTTGTATCCTGCTGCTTTACCAAATTCATTGATTAGCTCTAATAGTTTTCTGGTAGCATCTTTAGGATCCTCTATGTACAGTATAATGTCATCTGCAAACACTGACAGTTTTACTTCTTTCCATTTTGGATTCCTTTTATTTCTTTTTCTTCTCTGATTGCTGAGGCTAAGACTTCCAAACCTATGTTGAATAATAGTTTTGAGAGTGGACAGCCTTGTCTTTTTCCTGATCTTAGAGGAAATGATTTCAGTTTTTCAGCATAGAGAATGACGTTGGCTGTGGTTTGATCATATATGGACTTTTTATGTTGAGGTAAATTCCCTCTATGCCTACTTTCTGGAGTGTTTTTATCAAAAAATTGTTGAATTTTGTCAAAATCTTTTTCTGCATCTATTGAGATAATCATATGTTTTTTCTCCTTCAATTTGTTAATATGGTGTATCACATTGATTGATTTGCATATATTAAAGAATCCTTGTGGGCTTCTCCGGTGGCACAGTGGTTGAGAGTCCGCCTGCTGATGCAGATGACACAGGTTCATTCCCCGGTCTAGGAAGATCCCATATGCTGCAGAGTGGCTGGGCCCATAAGCCATGGCCGCTGAGCCTGCGCGTCTGGAGACTGTGCTCCACAATGGGAGAGGCCACAGCAGTGAGAGGTCCGTGTACCACAAAGAAAAAAAAAAACCTTACATTCCTGGGATAAACCCCACTTGATCATGGTATATGATCCTTTTAATGTGATGTTGGATTCGTTTTGCTAGTATTTTGTTGAGGAAATTTTCATCTATATTCTTCAGTGATCTTGGCTTGTAGTTTTCTTTCTGAGTGACATCTTTGTTTGGTTTTGGTATCAGGGTGATGGTGGCCTCTTAGAATGAGTTTGGGAATGTTCCTCCCTCTGCTATATTTTGGAAGAATTTGAGAAGGATAGGTTTTAGCTCTTCCCTTAATGTTTGATAGAATTCACCTGTGAAGCCATCTGGTCCTGGGCTTTTGTTTGTTGGAAGATTTTTAATCACAGTCTCAATTTCAGTGTTTCTGACTGCTCTGTTTATATTTTCTATTCCTTCCTGGTTCAGTCTTGGAAGGTTGTGCTTTTCTAAGAATTTGTCCATTTCTTCCCAGTTGTCCATTTTATTGACATATAGCTGCTTGTAGTAATCTCTCATGATCCTTTGTATTTCTGCAGTGTCAGTTGTTACTTCCCCTTTTTCATTTCTAATTCTATTGATTTGAGTCTTCTCCCTTTTTTTCTTGATGGTTCTGGCTAACGGTTTACCAATTTTGTTTATCTTCTCAAAGAACCATCTTTTAGTTTTGTTGATCTTTGCTATCGTTTCCTCCATTTCTTTTTTCATTTATTTCTGTTCTGAACTTTATGATTTCTTTCCTTCTGCTAACTTTGTTTTTTTTTTTTTGTTGTTATTGTTGTTGTTGTTCTTTCTCTAATTGCTTTAGGTGTAAGTTTAGGTTGTTTGTTTGAGATGTTTCTTGTTTCTTGAGGTAGGACTGTATTGCTCTAAGCTTCCCTCTTAGAACTGCTTTTGCTGCATCCCATAGGTTTTTCATCACTGTGTTTCCATTGTCCTTTGTTTCTAGGTATTCTTTGATTTCCCCTTCGATTTCTTCAGTGATCTCTTGGTTATTTAGTAGTGTATTATTTAGCCTCCATGTGCTTGTACTTTTTACAGAATTTTTCCTGTAATTGATATCTTGTCTCATAGCATTGTGTTAGGAAATAAACTTGATATAATTTCAATTTTCTTAAATTTACCAAGGCTTGATTTGTAACCAACGATATAATCTATCCTGGAGAATGTTCCATGAGCACTTGAGAAGAAAGTGTATTCTGTTGTTTTTGGGTGGAATGACCTATAAATATCAACTAAGTCCATCTTGTTTAATGTATCATTTAAGGCTTGTGTTTCCTTATTTATTTTCATTTTGGATGATCTGTCCTTTGTTTAAAGTAGGGTGTTAAAGTCCACTACTATGATTGTGTTACTGTCAATTTCCCCTTTTATGGCTGTTAGCATTTGCCTTATGTATTGAGGTGCTCCTATGTAGTGTGCATAAATGTTTACAATTGTTATATCTTCTTCTTGGGTTCTTCCCTTGATCATTATGTAGTGTCCTCCTTTGCCTCTTGTAATAGTCTTTATTTTAAAGTCTACTTTGTCTGTATGATAATTGCTACTCCACCTTTCTTTTTGATTTCCCTTTGCAAAGAATATCTTTTTCCAACCCCTCACTCTCAGTCTGTATGTGTCCCTGGGTCTGAAGTGAATTTCTTGTAGACAGCATATATACAGGTCTTGTTTTTGTATCCATTCATCCAGTTTGTGTCTTTTGGTGGGAGCATTTAATCCATTTACATTTAAGGTAGTTATTGATATGTATGTTCCTATTACCATTTTCTTGATTGTTTTGTGTTTGTTATTTTATGCCTTTGCCTTCTCTTATATTTCCTGCCTAGAGAAATTCCTTTAGCATTTGTTGTAAAGGTGGTTTTGTGGTGCTGAATTTCTTAGCTTTTGTTTGTTAGTAAAAGTTTTAATTTCTCCTTCGAATCTGAATGTGATCCTTGCTGAGTAATCTTGGTGGTAGGTTTTTCCCTTTCATCACTTTAAATATGTCCTGCCACTCCCTTCTGGCTTGCAGAGTTTCTGCTGAAAGATCAGCTGTTAACCTTATAGGGATTCCCTCTTATATTATTTGTTGTTTTTCCCTTTCTGCTTTTAATATTATTTCTTTGTATTTAATTTTTGAAAGTTTGATTAATATGTGTCTTGGTGTGTTTCTGCTCGGATTTATCCTGAATGGGACTCTCTGAACTTCCTGAACATGTTTGACTATTTCCTTTCCCATATTAGGGAAGTTTTCAACACCAATCTCTTCAAATATTTTCTCAGTTCCTTTTATTTTCTCTTCTTTTCTGGGCCCCCTATAATTTGAATGTTGGTGCATTTAATGTTTTCCCAAAGGTCTCGGAGACTGTCCTCAATTCTTTTCATTCTTTTTTCTTTATTCTGCTCTGAAGTAGTTATTTCCTCTATTTTATCTTCCAGGTCACTTAACCGTTCTTCTGCCTCAGTTATTCTGCTGTTGATTCCTTCTAGTGAATGGTTAATTTCATTTATTGTGTTGTTCATCATTGTTTGTGTGCTCCTTAGTTCTTCTAGGTCCTTGTTAACATTTATTGTATTTACTCCATTCTATTTCCAAGACTTTGGATCATCTTTACTGTATCATTACTCTGAATTCTTTTTTTCAGATAGACTGCCTATTTATTCTTTGTTTGTTTTGGCCTGGTCCATTTTTACCTTGCTCCTTCATCTGCTACGTGTTTCTGTCTTCTCATTTTGCTTAACTTGCTGTATTTGGGGTCTCATTTTCACAGGCTGCATGTTCACTGTTCCCATTATTTTTCGTGTCTGCCCCCAGTGGTTAAGGTTGATTCAGTGGGTTGTGCAGGCTTCCTGTTGGAGGCGACTGGTGCCTGGTTTCTGGTGGAAGAGGCTGGATCTTGTCTTTCTGGTGAGCAGGGCCGCATCCAGTGGTGTGTTTTCATGTGTCTTTGACCTTACCTTTAGGTAAGCTAGTCCTTGTCAAGAACTATGAAGTGCCCAAGATGTTACCCTGCTTACAAGCTCACAAGTTAGCCTGCCACACTTTCACAGAAGCTGGGAGAAGGTGCATGAAAACTCAAGGCACAGCAGACAGCATGAGCTTCCCGTTCACATGGCTTCTCTTGCTTCCCCAGCTCTACAGGGTGATATGGAGTTGTCCAGCTTGATGGTGAGCAACTTTGAGTTCAGGAAACTCCAGTCTTTTAGAGGACCAAACCTGCTCAACTTTGTTCCAAATGGAGATATCCTGGACAGCAAAGAAACATGCCCCTTGCTTAGAAGACATGCAGAAACATGCAGGATACATGAAAAATTGTCTCTCAACAGTGCTCATAATCAAAGAAAAATCAAAAGCAAAAAATGTAGAAAATTAACCTTTATATATAAATCTACATGCTTATAAAAATTAGAATGTTCCTAAGGACATTAGGAAGGAAGACATTCTAATCAACCAAATCTAGTCATATCTAACATCTATTAAATTCCTATCATATTCCAGGCATTTTCATATATATTTTTACTCTAATTTCTAAATCATCTCTATGAAGCATATTATATAATTCTCAATTACATATTCTCTATGAAAAATATTATATAATTCTCAGTTACATTCTTAATTATATAAGAATATTATATAATTCTCAATTGAGAAGGAATATTATTTCCTTCTCAATTACAAGGAAATTTATGGTCTCACAAGGAATATTACCTGTCTCTTGGTCATAAAACCATCCCATAGAAGCAGTGGGATCTAAACTGGTATAACACATTGAGAAATAATATGTATGAGGGCCTTATGTGAAATGAAGGTAATAATCAACTTTTGATTAAAAATTTTCTCTTTGTTTTATTGACTTAGTAGATGCACTGAATTTATTTAACCTTGTTAGGAGGTAATAGCATCCTTATATAAATGTGCTAATAGAGGATTAAGTAGATTCATAGGTTTATGAATTCTGTCCCTTTTGCTCATGTTATAAAGCTTATTGATCAAATATAGCCAACACTACTCTTTCCTCTCCTTTTGGTCTTTAGGCTTTCTAGTGCAGTTATTTTAGAACAATTTGATGAGGAGTTAGGCTCAATAACATATCTTACAAATATTTTCTCTTAGAAATAATCTATCTTCTACATCAGAACTTCTAAATCTCTACCATGTAATGTGTTTTAAGTGTAATCTAGATTTTTATTCAAAAAGAAGAAAAAAACAAACAAGAGAAAAAGAAGAAAGTCTACTTATTAACTTCAGACATCTGGTATTATTGATGGCATTATTGATGGAGAAATTCTGAGGTTCATAAATTTCAAAAGTATGTTTTAAAGTAAACTTGATCATCTTAAGACTATCGTAAGTCATGCTTATTCAATATGAGTTTTTGCTAGAAAACTACTCCCATTTTAAAGCTTATGATTGCCTTGAGACAACTGCCTAAGTAGTCAGTGAGTGGGTTAACTGAGGAGCAAAGAATTCTGCTACACAAATATTTTCAAAGCCAACAATAACTAAAGAGGATTTGTTCTTTACCAGTGAATCTACTTCAGAAATCTCTTTGCAACCACGGTAAATACAAATCTGTTCTCTTGTCTATTGTTAATACTAGTGTTAGTTGACTTAATTTTGGCTAAGCCTTAAGGATAAAAGGTTTAGAAATGTACAGTTAGAATTATGGATGGAATTTATAAAATCAAATGGGTCATGAGAGTGCAATCTACTCTGATCCCTTTTGAAGAATTCCATTTACCATTATCTCTTGACCTGTTTCTCAGCCTGCAGATATCCTACTGTGATTGTTACCTCTTAAAAGGCATTACCCAACAATGTTATTTTTCTGCTTTCTAAAAGTGTTATTATTTTTTACTTCAAGTTGCCTTCCTATGCATTTTTCACTGGGAATTGCATTTAAAGGATTAACAGAAGACAGTATAGCTGGGAGATTATTAGATTATTGTAAATGCTACTACTTGAGTACTGTAATTTTCATAGCTTTGCTGTAGTATATATTATTTATATAAAGTGAAATTTCTTTAATAGAGATGAATTTTAGTTTATAGCAAGATAGTACCCACATATATTAACTTTAAATCTAAACTTGATCCATCTTCATCTACTGTCCTTCACAAACCTGTTATTGTATCAAAACTGGTGTATTACTTTCCCAGAAATATTTTTTTTTCAAATTTCTCGTTTTACCAGCTCCTTTTCCTTTTCACTAGGGAAAGATAAAGACAGACCTTGCTCAATTTAGGCCTCATCTTTTCTTTAAACTTTTCCTTGAACACCAAAGTCCTCAGTGATCTTTCAAGTTCATCAAATTATAATTAACCTCTTTTATTTTTGCTGTTCATTTGTATTTTTACATATATTGCATACTGCTAGTATTACAACTACTAGTAATAGTAATAGTAGGAAGAAATGTAGTGATAAGTAATTAACACTTATTGGAAGCTTAATATATGTTAGACATTGTCCAAAATACACACTTTCTCATTTAATTCTCATAAAAACCTAATATGTTGAGTTATTTTAAGAAAACAATTAGAAATCAAGTATTTGAACAAATAATGGATAAAGTCACACAAACTATATATAACTATATATGTTCTATAGAGCATTTTTAATGATCTTTTTTTTAATATTCTTATATTCCTAATTATATTAAAAGCTCTTTGAGGGAAATGACAATGTCTTACACATTTCTTGCTCCCTTGTAGAACCTAATTTCATGTACACTGAAAGTTCTTAATGAATATTAAGTCATTAATTGAACAACTGATGCAGTGAATTATAAAATATGCAGTTTAACAAAATATAAATATTAAGAGTAATAATAAAGTAACCAACAATAGCCTCATTTATTCCAGCACATTTCTATCTGCAAACACAGCTCTTGTAAAATTAAGCACTGCAAAAGTGCAGCTTAGTGTAGTGGTTCTCATATTTAAACTTGCATTAGAATTCCCTGGAGGGATTATCACAGCACAGATTTTTGGACCCTCAGAGGTTCTGATTCAGTAGATCTGGTGTAGTTGCAATACTTTGCATTTCTAACAAGTTCCCAGGTGATGTTAATGATGCTATTCCAGGAACGAATCTTTGAGAACCACTGGTTAGTGATTCTAGAAGTGTGGAGCTAGAACCCCAACTCTGTCACTTTTAAGCTGTGTGAACTTGAGCAAATAATTAATATCTCTGGGCTTCAGTTTCTTCATCTATTGAAAGGACACTTTAGATTTTTTGTGTGGATTAAATGAGATAGCATGTGTAAATTCCTTACAATAGTGCCTAGCACATACATAATTTCTCAGTAATTATTAACCATATTAATTTTTATATTAGCTATAATTATTAAGTTACAAGCATTGATATAACAAACTGATTCCTAAACTGTTTTGTGTGTGTGTGTGTTGTGGTGAAAAAAACAAAGCATTGAGAAATAGACTCAGCTGTGATTCTCAGAATAACAAAGAAGAGTTTGAGGTATAAGAAAAGCATGAGAAAAGCCTTAGTAGAAGATCCAAACAATTGTACAATGAACACAGAGAGCCTCGTAGGGGGAAAAAAAAAAAGGTATATGACAAGTGGAAGAAAGCAGGATGATTTAAAAAGAAGCAAAGTAGAGGTCAGAAAGTCAAGTAAGAGAGGGAGATCTTATTTGAAAAACAGAAATAGAGATGTAGATGTAGAGAACAAACGTATGGATACCAAGGGGAAAAGGTGGGGTGGTGGATGAATTGTGAGACTGGGATTGACACATATACACTACTATGTATAAAATAGTTAACTAAAGAGAACCTACTGTATAGCATGGGGAAATCTACTCTGTGCTCTGTGGTGACATAAATGGGAAGGAAATCCAAAAAATAAGGGATATATGTGTACATATGGCTGAGTCACTTTGCTGTACAGCACAAACTGACACAGAAGTGTGAAGCAACTATACTCCAATAAAATTAATTAATTAATTAATTTTAAAAAAAGAAATTCAGGTAATTTTTAATTATCTGAAATGTACAAAATTCAAGATGAATGTTTTTAAGAATAAAATTATCATCACTACTTTATAAGTAGTTAACATGATCCATAGTTTTCTCAATCATTTTACTTTAGTTTATGAAACAGGAAATTGATATAATTTCCAAAATTTAATTTGAGGCACAAAAAACATATCAAATATTTCCTTGTTCCTTGTGAACATGCTAGCAATAAAATTGAAACTGAGGGAATTTTGCAATTTATGTCTCTAAATGGAGAATATGTATATTTTTTTAGCAACGGAATGTGCTGTACCAGGGTTCCATTCAAATGAGGTTTTTAAACAGCAAAAGTAACCACATAACAGGATAATATCTAAAGATATAAAGTAAGTGATTTACGTATGGCTAGTACTCTACCGATTGCCCCATTTTTCAGCTTAGATCCCCTGTATATTTAGATTTCAATTTTAAAAAATATATTCCTTTCTGCTTTTACCAGGGCTACTTTATTCTAATCTAAAATGATGTGAGGAAAACATATAGCAGGGGCATGATATCCAGTGTTAACAGTTTTACATAAAAAGTCATTCTGTGGCCACTGTTGTGAGAATATGCTCCTGAATATTTTTGCATACCTTATGAGGCAGACGGCAGGGGAATAATATCAGATTAACATTGCTAGGATTTACATAAAGGGCAAATACTTTTGTTAGTGTTTTTCAGAGTGTGGTCTGTGGGTGCCTGCCCCAGAATCACAGAGGATGTTGGTGAAAAATTTAGGTCTCTGGGCATCTCCCAGGACCACTGACTTATAACCTCTGGGAGTTTACTCATGAATCAATTATTTTAGATATATCACAGGCACTTTCTCCTGAACTTGTAACTATCTGATGTTGACAAGTGCAGGCCTCCTGGGAGAAATTAGGTGGTTAAAAATAAATTACATTTTTTTCCCTGTAGGTTAGGAAGTGTACAAATAAATTAAGCATGCCAATCAGGGGTAAAATACCTGTAGAGAGAACAAAGCATGTATTAATAAATATTTTATTTTATATTTGGTTTGAAAAACGCTGTCATTCTCATGTATGCCAGATTACACAAAAATCTTCAAGGAGTATATAATAAATCTGAATACTTCAGTCCTAACCATGACTTGAAAGACAGTAGAAAAGTTCTACAAACTTATTCTCTTTATACAAATATTCTTAACCTGAAAATACCTAAATAGGTATTCATATTGCATGATAACAATACAAAAACTATTCTATAACTTGTTTATTAGTATTCCAGTGAGAAACTGAAATACTTTATATATTTATTATATTTACATATTATATCATAAATTATATAAATTTTTCTTCTTTTGCTAAAGTCCATCACCCTGTCACAAGAAAATGAGTGTTCTCAAACATTCTTTTTCTGTGCAAAAATGTGTATGTGTGACTATATAGTTAATATCTAGAAGTGTGTACACTGGATATTCTTTTTCAAAATACCACTAAATCACCTAACTAAAAAGGTTGTGACAATTTGCATGCTCATCAAAACACTAAAATGACCAACTCCTTTCCCAAATTCCTATTCACCTTGGCTATTAATAAACTTTTTAATCTTTACCTGACATATGAATAGAAAATGGTAGGTTTTTATTATGATTTGCAGTTATTTAAATCAACTGAGATTGTACATTTGTATGCTTCTTGGCTATTTATCTATTTATTGATCAATTCTGCTACTGGTCTTTTTTTTATTGATTTCTAAGAGATGTTTTATGTAAAGCACTTCACCCTCTTGCTGTCATATAGTTGCCAGGTTTTTTCTGGTTATTTTTCCTTCAGTTTGGCTTATTATATCATCTATACAAGAACTTTAAAATTTTATGTAATAAAATTCATTAATATTTCCTTTTCTGCCTTTCTTTCATGTATTACACTAAGAAAATGTTTCTATACTTTTCTAAGCCTGAAATCTCTGACTTATTAATCTCCATTTTTCAGTGGTCTCATAAATTAATAATAACTAATTATACACTATGTTATAAACATCTTATTTATATCCATTTTTACTAGGTTTCTTGTGTTCCTCCCATTCAAAATAATTGATTCACCTGATCACAAGGGTGATTCACATAAATAGCTTAGAAAGCTTAGAAAACTAAAAGAAAATTAAAAGTATTCACCATGATACTGCACAAATGCTGCAACTGCCACTAGTTGATATATATTGTTCACTTATTTTCTTATGTTTTATCTATAAATGTATTAATCAATTAATTTGACCATATTTTTATCTCGTATATATATTTTTTATAAAGTAATTTTTAACATGACATGTCTTTTCCCCTGAAGTTCCTTGTAAACCTTACATTAATAGCACGGTAAGTGTTTCTTTACATAGACATGCCATAAGTTTTAAGCAGGCTAATTCCAGCTTCTTTGCTATTTTATTTAAAATTGTGTTAAGTATCTTTTTCATAGTCTTCTGAATAAAATTATCATTATGAACAATTCTTAGAAGTTAAGGTCCTGGGTAAATCTATATGAATATATTTTCGGATTTTTTCATATGTTGACATATTACCCCAAAGGGATGTTTTACTGACTGTTACCCCCTGAGTTGTGTGTGACGTTTTTCCTTTAACTGAAACCTTGCCAATATTTGATAATGTTTCTTAAAGTCAATCTATAACAATAAAAATCTTTGAAAATTTAATATACAAAGGATTTTTAAACTAATTATATGTTTCAATGGAATAGTTGCCCTTGTTGTGTCTTAAGCATATTACCTAATGAGCTATAAATATAAATGTCTATACTATTTGAGATGATTGCTAAGAATTACAACTTCATAGTCTAAAAAAAAAAAAACCTAAAGAAATGAGACCCACATATGCCTTTTTGTTGCTTGCTATCTGCATATAAACACAGAATTATAAAACTGTAGATTATCAAACACTAAATAAAAATTTTAAAAACAACTAGAAATAAAAATAGATTAACTACAAATCAATAACGAGATTGAGAGCAGACTTCCAAACTTCAACATAAAGGTCAGAAAATAGTGACATCATATGTTTAACTTGTTGCAAAAAATAACTGCCATTCAGATAGCCAGATTAACTACCATGGATGAAAGGCAGAAAAATAAAAGTTAAAACTATATAGAGTTTATTTATAAGCCTTTTCTAAAGAACTACCACAAAGGTTTAATTCAAGTTAACACAGAAAACACAGGGAAATAACAATTATGAGCAAATCAACTGATAGTCATGTAGTGAAATCTATATATAATTTACTGTAAGTATCAATATTAATAGCAGGAACTAGTGAAGAAAATTAAATTTAAGATAGAGGTAAAATAAAGGACAACAATAATATACTGTGTATAAGACTAGCCACTGGAGTTAACTAATCTAAGTGTCAGATGTTATTGGAAAGAGAATGGAGTGTATAATTCTTTAGATTTTGCCATGCCAAATATTCATATTACAGATACGCACACAAACATTAAAACTACATAAATATAAGATATTACTTCCAAGCCAGTGAAGATAAAGAAAGGAAATAAAAGTTAATACAGAAAATTCTATCAATGAATAGATGTCCAGAAAGGAGATAAGGGAGAAAGAATAAACACTGAAAATAAAAGCACAAAATATAGCAAAAAAATAAATCCAAAATATTAATAATCAAAAGAGTGAAAATAAAATCAACTCTTAAAGGACAGAAATATATATTCAATGGAAATATATACATCTTTAAAACAGACACCTCTGAAAACTATAAGATTAAAATATAAGATTAAAAGCAAACAATGAGAACGTATACTAGAGTCACTTACAAACAAAAATTTTCGACAAAATCATGAAAAAAAATGAGTTTTTTAGTCACAAAGAGCACTATTATGCATAATGACAAAAGGAAGAGTTTACCAGGAAGATAAATTTCTGAGCTTTTGAAATGTGAAATGGCAAACACTATGTCACCTAATACATTTCAGCCCAGCCTCTAGGTGCTTCACACACATTAATTTGCTCACAATGTATCACAACCAAATAGGAGGGTCCATTGTACACATGAGGTCACAGCAGTTGAAAGTTTAAGTACCTATTCTGAACCCACACATCTAGCTGTGGATAAAGTCAGGTGTATGCAGTAAGCCTGGCTGCAAAGCCTAGGATGGTGTAGGACATAAGAAGCTACCACAATTGCAGAAAGAGACATTTACCTCACTTCTGAAATAATGCAGACTGAATCCAGGCACGTGCGGGACTTTTAACAACACCTGATCAAGTTACAAAGAAAGTCTCAAAAATGCCTAATAGTTGAAAATAGAGAGCATGTTCTCAAAGCACTCAGTTAATTATCCAGGAAAGGATATGATAGCTCCAAAAAAGTAATATAGAGAGAATTAAAAAGAAAAACACACACATGCACACATGAGATAAAGAACTGCTCTATGAAGAAATCATAATAAAAATAATATATATTTAAACAACAAAAATACCAGATATCTAAACATGGGGAATGAATTTAAGGCAGTCTTTGAAATAAAAATTATAACCTTAAATGTATTAGAATAATGATATAAAATCAATTAAATTTATTTATCACAAGGAGAGAAGGACAAATACTCCCCAAAAGTAGGAAAAATGATAAAATCAGCTTTAATAAAGTGGAAAATAAATTGAAATACCGTATAGAGAATAACTAATACCTTTAAATACTGTCATTTGAAAAATAAAACAAAATATACATATGACAAGATTACAAAAAGAAGAAAAAAAGATTAAAAGTTAAATAAAATAACATTTAAACTACAGATGTAGTTTTTAAATTATAAATGGATATCATGAATAATTGTAAAACAGTAAATATGAAAACTTGGCAAAATGGACTTTTATAGAACAACCTAAATTAATAAACTTTTTAAAGATGTAAAATTTTTATAGGAATACAGACATTAAAGAGATCAAATTAAGTTTTAAAAGGTTAATAGACTGATTTTACTTTAAGAAAATAGATGCAAAATTATAAAATAAAGTCTTAGCATGTTTTATAAAGTGATGAAAAGATAAATATAATATATCTTGACTAAAAAGAGTTTAATTTCAGACAGGGAAGGAAGTCTTTTTAGAAAATCTATTCATGTAATTCATCACATAAACCAATTTAAAAGAGAAAAAAAGAATGTGATATTCTCCGGTGATTCAGAAAAGCATGTGATAATATTGAGCACCCCATAAGATGTATTTATTTTTTTTAGCAGTTTGTAGAGAGAAGATTACATCTTTAACCTGATAAGTAGTATTATCAAAAACTTGCAGAAAACATTGCACTTTACAAAAAGTAGTAGAACATACAATTTTATATTGTTCTGGAGATGTATCCAAAACAGTAAGACCAAAAATAAAGATGAATCAATATTGTAAAATGTCAACTAACCCCAAGTAATCTATATGAAGGGTCAGAAAACTATGACTTGGCCAAATCCAGCTCATGGTCTGTTTTTGTACTGCCCCATGAGCTAAGAGTTTAGTAGTTTGTTGTTGTTGCAGTACTAATTGTCAGGCAATTTTCTAAGGTCTTTATTTGTTTCAATTTTTTTTCCTCTCACAAACACTCCATGAAGCAATCGCCATGTTTTCCCATTTTACAGAGAAAGAAATCAAGACACACAGTCAGATAGTTACTTGCCCAACATCACAGAGCTAGGAAACAGTGGAGCACAGATTCAAACTCAAGCTGTTTCCCTAAGCATTGATTGGAATGATAATGCCAATTTACTGAGGTTAGAGAAAGAAAAAAAGCCTTGGAGGCTAGAGGTCTAGCAATAAATACAATGTGAGTTTTGTTTCTTTTCTTGTTTAGCTTTTTTCCCCTAATTTTGCTGTGTCCTTTCTTCCAGAGAAAGCTTAAGGTAACTGTAGCAAATTACAAACAAATCCTGTTTCTTATTTACATCTACATTTATTTTTTAATCAAATTAAAGAGTTCTCTTGAGTGTGAAAAAGTTGTGATTTGAAATTTGTAAAATTTGAGTTCTCATTGAGTGGTAAGGTTCACACAGAGAGAGAGAAAAGGCAGATGGAAACAAGAAAAGAGTGAATAGATGTATGACTTGTAAACTTCGTTTAAAAGAAAAAAATGGTTTGAACTAATATTCAGAACAAATTTAGGAAAAATGGAACGTGGGAAGCTGATAAAATTAGAATAAACTGAGGAAACTGAGATATTAGTAGGATCATCCAATAATATCTGGATGAAATTCCAGAAATTAAAGTTTATACTAGAAAAACAATTAATACTTTTCTTTCCTTTTACTAAGGAAAACTGGAAAGTCCTTCTCTACAAAATGACTTTGGAACTTAAAATTTATAGCAACTAGATCAAGAAATGCTACAACCACAGAATGTTTGATACTGCATTTATAAACTAGATATAGATAAATCTTTGAGACCAGATGGTCTCTAGTCAAGATTTTTGCAAGAAATTAAGACTGGCACTAAAGTTTCATAGTAAAAATAAATAGTCATTGAGAGTAGCCATTCTGTTAGAATCAAAATTTACTGACATCCAAAAGAAAAGTCCCACTATAAACCCTAGAGTTAAAATCTAGTGACTTTCACTTCCATATTAGAAAAGTTGGCAAAATCTGTGCAAAGTTATTAGCTTCACTCACATTTAAACAAATAATTTTAAGAAGAGAAATCGTGGTTTTTTTTTGTTTGTTTGTTTATATGTTTGAGAAAATCATGTCTGTCTAATATAGAAACCATAGGGAAATGGGTATTAAGTTTTAGTTCCTGGATTACTCTTTGTAAACACCTTTGTAAATTATGGAAAGAGGAAGTTCACTGATTAATTCCCTGCAAGTCAGGTCCCTCTTCTGTCTTCAATATATTTATTCCCATTTGCTTTGAAATTCCTTCTTAGCTCCTCGATCTCACATTTTCATCACAGCTCATTTTAAATTTCAGTCTTTTTTTTTTCTTGCAGCTATTTCCTGGAGCCTCACATCTTCATGTAATCTTTTGAGTGTGCCAAACTTTCTAACGTTATATATTTTTATTCAGCAATGGAAACTGTGGCTAGGCAGGATAAGGACATGAGCTTGCCCTCTAGCTTCAGAAGTGAGTGAGTAAAATAGGGCATGTGGAAAGGTCCCTGTCCAGTTTCTCACTTCCAGTGAGGCTTTGCCTATTTGACTCTGTACCTGTGCAGTTTCATCTCTATTTTCTACTACGGAGTGGACTTTTCATTGTACAGTGATCCAGGCTGTTTCCATTCTTGCCTAGACTTTTCTGACTCTATGTTAACAGCAATGTCTCCTGCAGGGGGCACATCCACTTCCACTCCCACTTCATTCCTACCATATACTTCCTGACCAATTGTTTTCTGAGTCATATATCTGAATATAGCTTTAAAAATGAAGGGGAGGGAAAGAAAAGTGATGAAATCCAAATAAGGTGGATAACTTAGTTAATAGTATGGTAACAATCCTAATTCCTGGTTTGATGTTATATGCTTATATAAGATGTTTTCATTGAAGGAGCCTAGGTAGAGGGTACCTTGGAACTCTGTACTGTTGTTACAACTTCTTATGAACCTAATATATTTCAAATTAAAAAGCTGAAAAAAGGAAGAAGGTGGGAGATATGAAGCAGTGAGTGTTTCATATACCTCAAAACACAGTACCAATGTTGTTGAAGGACAGTGCTTCCATTTTATATTTTGTATAAACCTTGGATTTCTGAGTCTGGAGACAGAAAGAAACTGAAGATAAATCCTTTTCTAACATTTTTTTTTCACAAGTGAGTTTTATTTCCTGGTTGCCTATAATGCAAACATTCAATATAATAATTGTTTACTTCTTAAATAATCTCTTTTCTACTCTTACAGTTAGTGAAATGTATTCAAAGACCCTCATTATAAGTTATCCATAAGTGTAAGTTTTAGAAATTTTAAGTGACTATTTTTTATTCTCATACCATCCTAGTTTTTGTTGGTTTTTATTTTTAAATTTTAGTTTATTTTCCTTTATTATTTTTTGTTTTGTTTTTGAGGACTGGGAAAAGTTCCATAAAGGTCAAATGCCATTTTAAGCCAAAAGTATCCCCAATCAGGTTGATATTTCTTATGACCATTTTTAGTAAACTTTTTTTTTTCCCCAGAAATCATTAGGTTCATTTCTGTGAGCAAGTAAATTGTGTTTGACCAGCTGTTCTACTGCACTCATTTCCAGAAGGAATTGAATTTGCTTCTGAACTCTGAACTCACAATGGCTAAACTTGGCACAATGTGTTTTCTCATCCCTACCCCAAAAGACCAAGCACATGCAGTTATTTAATATGCAATTTTGAATGTGGGCTTAAAACAACATGGAGGCTTACAGCAACTACAACAGTATATTTTTCCATGAAGTGACATGTGTGCCTTCCAGAGTGAAGAAAGCACTGTTAATGCTGAAATATTATTTGCAATTTATTCATTTTTATTGGATCAGTACTAATATATGTCAAGATTTTTTTTTACCAGATATCAATGCCTAGTAACATTTCTGCAGTTTATAATGAAATGACTACCTGTGACTTATGATTTATAATTAAGGGTTTTTAAAAATCACCATTATTCCTGAAATGTGTTGTGAGGTTCATTGTGTTTATTAAGAATTCAATTCTTCAGGGCTTCCCTGGTAGCGCAGTGGTTGAGAGTCCGCCTGCCAATGCAGGGGACACAGGTTCATGCCCCGGTCGGGGAAGATCCCACATGCCACGGAGCGCCTGGGCCCGTGAGCCATGGCCGCTGAGCCTGTGCGTCCAGAGCCTGTGCTCTGTAACAGGAGAGGCCACAACAGTGAGAGGCCCACGTACCACAAAAAAAAAAAAAAAAAAAAAAAAAAAAAAAGAATTAAATTCTCCACCTCTGGTACTGTACTGTGTTCTGCAACTCTGTAACTCCCCATCTAGCAAAATGACTGTAATATAGACGTTCAGTAGATTTTTTTCAAATTAATAAGAATACAAATAAAGGCAACTTTTTGAAGATCAATTCTCCATGGCATTTCTAAATGGGTTGGGACAGCTTTTGTCCAAGATTATATTTCCAAAGATGTCTGTATAACAGAAGGCCTTGGAAGATAGAGATACTTTCTTCCTCGGCAGAGGGCAGGTTTGCAGCTGACCATTATAACAAAGATAATGTCTTCTTCCTGCACAAAGTTGGATGAATCTGCCAGCAGCCTGCTATAATACTGGGGTTTATCTAAATGTTATTGGTTCCTTAGCTGTAAGATAAACCCACTGTGTACACAGTATACCTCCTTGGCCATAAGCATCACTTCTGTGGGCCCTAGGGGCCCAGGCAACCAAAGTAAATATAAAGCTCATGCTTCTTGCTGTACCATGAGTAATAAAGACCTTTATCTCTTACATATGAGTTTTGTGTCTCCTGCCACTATGCATAAAACTGTGACAGACTGAGTTGCTAGCCTTCAAGTGGAGTAAAATCACAATCCCTTCAAGTTTCTTGAAATAACGATTTAGCTTGGAGCACATTACGACTTTGTGAGTAGCTAGGGGGAACGTGAAGCCAAAGGGAGGCATATCAGATTTGGAGGATCAAGCTCAGAGAGAGGAGCACAAAGGAGAGGTTGAACATATGTAAAGGAGATATGACTGATGTAGTCAGCTCCTAGAACAGAATTGACAGGAGAATCTCAAGGCACAAGAGTAAAGCATGGCTTTGAGAAAGAGGAAGTCCACTTCATCCTGTGTGAATGGAGAAAAGAAAGAAAGAACGTTGTGGCAGTGGAAAGATTAATAGATAAAGAGGTGGAAAATTGAAGAAAATCAAGCCTGTTGACCATAATTTTCTAGTTTGTCAGGCAATCTGCTGAGGGAAGGGGTGAGAATTGAGTACAGAGAAAGTCTGAGGAAAATGAATATTGTCAGTAAGAGGATGGGAGAAGTAGCTGACTAAAGACAGGTAATAGGATTGGTAGGTGGTTTTGAGGGCCCGGCTGAGTTCAGAAAATACTCATCTGTAGAGTTCTTAAAATACTCTCGCATAATTGTCTCTAGCAGAAGCAAGTTGCTGTGAAATAGTAGAGAAGGCCCATTTTAGAAGTTTAATTCTCATGGTAAAGACAAAGAATAATACCCATTGCCTGTTATTTTGGGATGAACCTTAAAGTTTCATGCCCATCCCAGGTCCTAGTTAATTGTGCATCCACAGAGGTAGATGACCATTGAGATGATAGATGAGTAGCATCCTTTTTTTTTTTTTAACATCTTTATTGGAATATAATTGCTTTACAGTGTTGGGTTAGTTGCTGTTATATAACAAAATGAATCAGCTATATGTATACATATATCCCTATATCCCCTCCCTCTTGCATCTCCCTCCCACCCTCCCTATCCCACCCCTCTAGGTGGTCACAAAGCACCGAGCTGATCTCCCTTTGCTATGCAGCTGCTTCCCACTAGCTACATATTTGAGTAACATACTTTTAACATAAAACTTACTGTTTGATTCTCCAGTAAAAGTTGAAACTTACATACATGTTCTAACACCTTTTTACTATATGATACAGTCCTCTCCCATCTAACTAACCATATTACAGATTAAATGCACCTTGTCTTGAAATCGTGTATTAATGAGGGGACCTGGGCATGAAACTAGAGTTAATTTGCCTGAATGCCTCCATTATTTTTATTAGTGAAGTCTAACCAGACCATGTCACCAAGGAGCTGTGAGTGATGGGGAACTTCAGTGAAGCACTTGGCAAACGCATTTCAGAGAAATTCTTAATAATAATAAATCCTCGGACAAGACAAGAGCACTTAAGTCTGATGGTGACAGTTTAGTTTACAGAAATAAAGCCTATGTTCTCTACTCCATTTTCTGAGTCTGAATGGTTTTAATCGTGCTGTTTGGCAGATAGCTACATCAATCCATCTCATCTTATCTAAATTCTGTCATCTTTGGTTAGTCATCCAAAGACATATTTATAAACTTCAAAAACAAAGAAAACCTCTTTTTATTTTTCATTTTCTTTTAGCAGCCATAGAAGCATTCTCTCGTTTACAGTTTGAAAATGAATGAATCTCCTGTGAAATGAAATGATGCTGCTTCTCCAAAATTAGAAAAGTAAAGATTGGTGTCAAATCAACCTTATGTTAATGTTTCATAAAGTATCATTGCTAGTGGCAGTAGTTATTATACTTAGAAACTTGATGGGCTATATATCTACAGTCCTACATCAGATTTGTCCCCATTTTCTGACCGCCACCCCCTTGCTTTCTCAAACCAATCTCAACATCTTCCCTTGCTTCTTTCCAGCCTGAGAGTATAGATTAGCTTTAGTGAAGAGTGTATCTCTCTAGAAATACCATGTACATTGCTCTGACCATAGACTTTGTGGATACTTCAACTCCAATCTATTCAAGTGTTTCTGGTAACTGTTTTATGTTGATCAGAAAGTTTGAGGATGACCTCAGTCTCAGTCTTTTCTTGGCATTTTCCTATATTATACACAAAACCCTACATCAGTATCATTAGTTTCTGTTTCTTTCCTATACTTTGATCCACAATGGATTAAAAATATATAAAAATATATATATAAACCAAGGGCAATGCCTTATTTATGCTTTTATTCCCAGCTTCTAAAACAGAGACTTTTACCTTGCATATATTGTAGCATAATAGAAATGTGACCCATTTTCAATTCACATAAACCATATAGATTTGAATTTGGGCTCTATTGCTTTATATTGAACTCATTAAGCCAAAGTACCCTCATCTGTAAATAGAAATATTAAAATATACCTCATGATTTATTATGAGGATTAAATAAAAGTTATTCAAGCTAGCTTATTTATTTTTTTAAAGTAGCTTATGTTTAAGGATTCAAGGGTATCTCATAGTACCCCAAGGGCAAAGATAAAGAAAGGACTCAGAACAAGACTGTATGTGAATACAACCATGACTTCCATTTTCCTTCTCATACCTGGTTGATGGTAATCTGCTACCTTCTTATTTCTTGAATCCAATTTCTCTTCCTCTCCAAAGCACATGGTAGAAACAGGTGAGTTACCTGCAGATAAATTTATCTTTCTCTTCTTCAGCCCAAATTCCAAATTACTTGAGAAAAGAGAGGTTGCCCTACCTTGGGAACCTGGCTATACCTGTTCCTGGGTGAAGAGGGTAGTGAGTATTGGCAAGGTCATACAGTAGAAAGCTGAATCTTCTAAGCGACCTCTGGGTAGTTCAGGTAACACTCCTGGTGGCTTGGATTAGAAGAGAAGACTAGGTTATGACAGAGGAAGAAATCTTTTCCTACTACAGAGTTTTTTTTATTTAAAACACAGATTATCGAATAATATTGTCTAATTGAGCTTTATATGATGCTGGACATAAGCAGCTAAATTATTTCCTTGCAAACCAGGAAATAATATTTGATTTTAATTAATTTAAATTTAAATAGCCATATGTGGTTATTGACTAGTATATTGGACAATGCAGCTTCAAAATTTCGCTGTCAACAAATGGAAGCTGTTCCTATGAGGTAATCTATCCTTGTTTAATGAATGTGTAAGTGAACGTCTTCCCTAGACAGAGAACAGTTACTGGCCATCTCTTATTACTCAATCCTGCAGCTGTTTTTATACTTTCTGTAATTTCCTCTATTCTTTAGGTACTTGGAAACAGAAGTAACCTGGGAGAGGTGTGTTACAATTGTTTAGTAAGAGTAGAATTAGCTGCAGCCTGCTGTGGGGGTCACTGAGTTTCTAAAGATGAGGAATCACCAGAAATTAGAAGCGGGTAGTAAAAATGGAAGAAGAGAGCAGAGGTATTAATAGTCTTTGCCTACTCCACAATTTCACATGAGATATGTTCTATTCAAAAGTCCTTTAGACAAGTTATTCAATTCTAAACAGTTTACTACCTCAAGTAAAAAATGAAATATGTGTTCACAATTAATCATTGTCTCATGTACATATTTTCATGGCAGTAGCTGGAGTTGCAATAAAAAATAATATAGACAGGCTCCCACTTTTGTGTAGCTTATTATCTAGTAAGTGACACTAAAAACTGAAAGAATGACACCAAGTGCAAGTGCCATGGAAATCTGTGTGGGAGTGTGGAGGGGCATTGACCCAGGTTGGGAGGAAAGGAAGGATTCTCTGTGGAAGTACCCCTTTAACTGAGAGCTGCAAAATGATTTTGTCTTCATATAAGAGCAGTTGGAATTTACTAATAATGGGGAGGAGGAAGAGGGAGAGATAGTGATGTGACAAGACTTGTAATTTTTTAAATGTTGCTTTGATTTTAGCTTGGAAAGACAGACAGGAGAGGGAGAAGTTAAGTGGATAATGCAGTGTCTGGGGTAGAGATGATAATAACTTGACCAAGGATATTGCTCAAGATAGACATAAAAATGATAATAGTAAGTACAGTTCTTGAGACTGAAGAAGGTATTGGATAGTGTAGATGAGTGTGAAATAAACAATATTGATGACTTTCTGTGTTTCATTTATACTGCTGCATGGATGGTGGTACATTTCACTGAGATAAGAGACTGGAAGTTGGAAGCGTTTGAGAGAGGTAAGAGGAATTATAGATTAAATTTTTTATGATATTATCCTTTGAGATACCCAGTGGAGATGTCAGATTAAAAGTTAATAAATTGCTTGGAACTTTTAGGAGTGGTCAGGGCTAGAGACATAAATTTGGCTTGGGGTGGAAATGAGATAATTCGGGTGAGAATATAAAGTAAGAAAAGGAAGCCATCTAGGAATAAGCCTAGAAGATTTTGAATAGTTAAAGACTGAGGGGAAAGTAATAAAGCTTAAAATGTGGAGAAGAAGTAACTAGACAAATAGGCAAGGATATGTCTTGGAAGCCAAGGAAAAACATGTTTCAAGGAAAAGAGAATAGTCAACTGAAGTGGATCAACTAGGAAATTAAGTAAGTTGAGTGCCATTGAGTAAATGACTATTAGATCTGGAGACCTTGGTGAGAGATGCTGTGGAGGAGAGCTATAAGGAGCCAGATTGGACTGAATGTGTGAGAAGGAGGTAAATCAATGGATGTAGAAATAATGAACAATGCTTTTAACAAAGTTGTCTGTGAAGAGAAAGTTCATTATATTTATTTTTGACTTTTAACTTTCAAAGTGGTACATCAACCAATCTGGCACATTTCATTTCATATATATATATATATATATATATATATATATATATATATATATATATATATATATGTATATATATGTCTCTGTGTGTGTGGGGGGGTTGTATAATCAAACTGTTCCATCAACAAGAAGGGATTTATTGCTTAGATTTTTAAAAAAATATGTGGCACATATATACAATGGAATATTACTCAGTCATAAAAAGAAACGTAATTAAGCTATTTGTAATGAGGGGGATAGACCTAGAGTCTGTCATACAGAGTGCAGTAAGTCAGAAAGAGAAAGACAAATACCGTATGCTAACACATATATATGGAATTTAAGAAAAAAAATGTCATGAAGAACATTGGGGTAAAACAGGAATAAAGACACAGACCTACTTGAGAATGGACTTGAGGATACAGGCAGGGGGAAGGGTAAGCTGTGACAAAGCAATAGAGAGGCATGGACATATATACACTACCAAACCAAATGTAAGGTAGATAGCTAGTGAGAAGCAGCTGCATAGCACAGGGAGATCAGATAAGTGCTTTGTGACCCCCTGGAGGGGTAGGATAGGGAAGGTAGGAGGGAGGGAGATGCAAAAGGGAAGGGATATGGGAACAGATGTATATGTATAACTGATTCACTTTGTTATAAAGCAGAAACTAACACACCATTGTGAAAATTAATTAATTAATTAATTAATTAATTAATTAATATAAATATTATGTAGATAAAGATGCAAATAAAAACATTTACAATCCAACACTCTTACATGGTTTATTTGCATATATTAATAGGTAATATTTATGCTAATAAGTATTAATAAAGTCACTCAAGCAAACTAATAAGTAACAAACAAATCTTATTATTTACCTTCCGTTTTTTTAGGCGGAGGTCTTACAGTTTATCTTAGAGACATGCCAAATCTAAACTTATTAACCTCTATGAAAAAATACTGTGTCAAGAGAAAAATCATGAGAGCTTTTCTGGTTGCTTGATCACTGAATGACTGCTTAGTTTATTCATAATTTTTTCACATAATTAAAAAAAAAAAGCTGAGTGTTTTCACAGAGCTGGAACACAGGCTGATAGGATACAATTAAGTATTATGTTCTGGGGACTGACCTGAACTTTGTGGTATTTGGCAATTAACTAGGTGATAACAAGACTTTTATCATTGACTCTAATATTTCTTGAGAAAATCAACATTCAGTAAACATGTTCTTGATAAATTTTATTCTACTTAAGGCTATTTTTTATGTGTAAGAGTCAAAATGTAGATCTAGACTCTACCTGCATAAAGAAAAAACATTCTACTCTTTCTTTTTTTCTTTTAAAGATTATTAGTTCTTACATCTCATTAGTGTTGAACTTCTACCCTGAAAATAGATGTAGAGGTTTGGGCCCTGAAAGACTTGAGAGAATCCATAAAAGTGAAATCCTTCTCACTGGAAGGATCAATGTTGGTTTAAAAGTTTGATTTAAATAAATGTTGTTTGTTTATCTGCTAAGAGGTAGGATTATATGATTATTGGGATTTGTTCTACTCTGGTGAATCTAAAAGCAGTGATTTTCCCACACAGAAATTACTACAACAATGAAAATAGCAAAAATAATATAGGTGATTCTGGTTATTATGAATCAGAAGATCTCTCTTATGATGAACCTAAGATCTCTAAGCTCATTTTACACGCCTACCTTACTGTTAAGCTACTTATTGGAGTGGATTTAGTTAGACTGCTGTCTTCTTCCTTCACGGGGTAGAGGCTGCATTAAAGACTGTTGACTCACTGAGGGTGAGGCAAACTTCCAGGAAATTGAGGAGGTAGCAAAAGGAGGGAGTGAAAGGACATTATGGGGATTGCAGAGGGGAAAATAGGAATTCAGATGGCTCTATAAATTAAAAGAGCAGTGTCTCCAATTTTCATTATGGCTACTAGACTCTTAGGGCTGTCCCTTTAAAATATATCCTGGTAGAGGTTTTGCCTGTAAGTTAACATTTGGCCCTCTCCTGGTTAACTCTTTCTTTCTTGTTTGGACTTGAATCCACAATTCCCTTTAATTCTCTAAGTCCTTTAAAATGGAATCAATTTTGTAGCTTTCTCCAAATGCACCCCCTATGTATAGCAGTTAGTTTGAAGATTCAACTTTTAGTGGAATTTTAAACAAACGGGTGCTGAGGAGCAGAAGGTAAACATTCTTGTACTCGGAAACCACTCATTCTGCTACACTGTGGCAGGTATACTGATATTGAATGCAAATAAAAGTTCATGCACACAGAGGGAAGTAAACAAGAGTTTTTTGTTTGTTTGTTTGTTTTTGCTTGTTGTCCATGGCGTTCTCTGCTTCTAAATGCACGATTTATGAGAAGGACTTTACCAACTAAATTTGCCTTTGAGATTCAAATTTAGATATGTATAGAGGGAATACATGTAGCCCATTATCTTTAGTAATTTTGTAACTGTGGTAAATGTGTCAATCATATGTGGAATTATATATCACTTGTAATTGAAACTTTCCATTATACTAAGAAGTACTCTAGTTCAACTATTTTAAACGGTTTCTTTTCATTTGAGAATTCAAAGAGTTATATAATAGGTTTAGTTTAAATTGCAAAGCATTCCTCTTAATGCCTTCTTGCAAAAGAGGAGATAAATCTTATATATATACTCTGTGTTCAGTTAGAGCTGTAGTCTATGTATAGAGAATGCAATTATTTGTGGTAAATTCTCCCCCTTTTATTGAGGACCTAATGTTAATGAGACAGAGGTTTGAAGAGCACTTTTATTAGTCATTTACTATTTATGTCACGATTCTGAGTCAGAATGGAATTTTGGGTTGGATGTAAAGCTCAGTAAACCATTTCAGGATGACAGGACACAGAATTCATGAAATGGTACATGGCCTTGATTCCTTAAAGGACATAAGGGAAATTACCACCACTACTTCTATCCAGTGAGATGACTGGTAATAATAACTGGCTTTGTTATTTTCCATCTCACTACTGTCATTAGGGGCAACGCTGGAGTCCGTGTCAGTTCAGGACTATATGCTATATTCTTAGGAGCACATTTTTCTTTTTCTTCTGATTTCCTACACTTTTCAGTTTCATTATTTTTCTTCTTTGCCTCCTACTTTTTTTTCTTTCCAATATTCAGTGCCAAGTACTAAAGATATGTGGATAGCCCATGAGAACTACATAACATGAAATCTGAAAGCATAGCATAATGTTTTTATTACCAACCCTGATAACGTTTATTGTGGATTTTAATTATGGATATAGTATAAATTATAAAGGGACAAAATAGCATTGTTGTTAAGAACATGGATTTGGGGGACATATTGCCTAGTTTCAAGTGCCCTCTTCACACTTATTACTTATTAATCTTGGGCAAGTTACTTAATCTCTTGTTGCCTCAGTCTTCTCATCTGTGGGCAGTAATAGTACCCATATGGATTCTTATGAATATCCTTTATTAAACACATAATATTGTACATTAAAATTAAATTAAATTTTCTTGCTTTATAAATTAAGAAATGTGCTAATGTTGGACCAGCTTTTGTTTACACACTAACTATTCTAGTTTTCCTACTGAATTGTTTAGTCTCAAGAAATTTATAAATTAGGCACTTAAAAGTAGGAATCACTTATATGGTTGTTATGGAGAAAATTCTTTTTTTAATGGAAGGAATAGTTATGATATCTTCTATCTTATGGCCCTGATGCCAAGGCAGAATCAGTCAGGTTTTCATCTCATCACAGGTCAGACTTTATTCAATACTTGCCGTAAAATGGGCTACTCTAGAATGACAGCTATATTAAGCCAGTCCCCGTATTACCTCTCATGGGGAAGAGGAGGAATAGGGTCAGCTTTAGGGTAGCATCTGTCCCTGGTTCTCATCTTTCAAAGCACCTAGTTTCTCCCCCAAAGTTGTTCTACATTAGAAGTGTTGGTTTGATCTCTAATTGCTTTAGGTTTTTCCAATCATAGAGGTGTGAATCGAAGTTCTATTTATGCTTATCTTACTTAGGGAGACCAGTCTTATATACTAGAATCTTCTTCTGACCAGGAAATGCTGAGCATAGTTATGAGACAGATATGTTTGATGGTTAAGTCTATGAACTCTGAAGACAGACTGCCTGGAATGAAATCCAGGAATATGCCACTTTCAGCAACTTAACCAAACTTTCTGGGCCTCTGTTTTCTTAATCATGAAATATCATGGCTATAGTGATAGTGATAGAAATGGAGAAAGAGGGATGGGTTTAAGAAAAACAAGACGTAAAATATTTGACGTTGATGTGGAATGATACTAAGATGACACCAGATTTCACCTTATGTCACTGATCTTAAGTTTACAAAATTTTTGCCAGTTTTGTTTGTTTGTGTTTGTCTTTTATAGTTTGTTTAATGGACTGTTTAAAGTTATATCAGGCATAATTATTTCACTGAAAAGATAAATGGTATGTCTTCTAGCTTATATTTTCAAGCAGTTTAGCTCTGAAAATAATACATAGAACCACAGTTAGCAGAAGATTTCAGGGAACATTTTCTTTTAAGGTGAGATAAAATTGAGCATTATAATTTAGCTAAAGTAATGAGTCAAAAAAAGTAAGAGTGAGGATGGAGAGAATGAAGGTGTTTGAAATAACAGGATATCTCAAATGTTAGAGAAAAAGGCTTAAATTTTCATGTAGAGAAGAAAACCCCTCAACTAAAATGGGACGAATGGATGGAAGAATGTAGAGTTTGATTCATCTGCGAGTGGCAAAAGGAGGAAGTTTAGAAAGTTCTTGCCTGATTGCCTTTTTTTTTTTCAGTGAAGGAGGAAGGATCATTTGCTGAGAGGAGGAAGGGAGTGAGGCATATGGGATTACAGGAAATAAATCAATATGTAGAAGAATTCCTGAAGGAGTTACACTTACTAGGAACATATTGAGGAGGAACTGTCAGAGTTTAGAATCTGGATGTTTTATGAAGCTGTAACAAGATTGTGAGATTTTCTTATGCATTCATTCAGCTGTCCAAGACCAGAAACAGAAAGCTAAATTTTTGGATTCATCACAGCCTGGGACAAAATGTGGGTAACTAACTAAGAAAGTTAAGTCCAATGGTAAGATACCAATAGAAATGGTGGCAGATGTGACAGACACTGAGTGAACTACTGAGGGAAAATAATTAATGAACTTGGGAGAAGATTAATGTAGGAAGCTGCAATATACCCTTAGAAAATTCCTAATGCAATAAGAGTATCCTGGAGGGATCAATGGCTACTACTTAATAAAAGTTAACATTCCTAATATATTTGTTGAATTTCAGTTAAGTCTATTCAGTTATATCACAGTACTTTGGACTATTCAAAAGATTCTAGAACCCCAAATCCCAGTTCTGCTCTGTTCTTCTCTAGCAAGGGGACATTAGAGAAGTCACTTAAATTCACTGGGCTAATTTATTTATCTATAAATTATAGCAGTATGTATTTTTGGTAGACATTCGATTCATATCAGGTGAATAAATTAGTGAATAGAATAGTTGGGATTTAAAGATAAAGTTTTTGTAAGTTATTATAAAATGTTTATACAACACTACATTTCCATTTCTCAGATATGTAAACATATATCCTATTTTTTTAAAAGACTATAGAGCAGGAAAATTCAGGTTCTATTTTATTGACTATGTCAGAGCTTATTAAAAAGTCCCTATCTGCAATGTCTCCTTTAACTAACTTAAATTGGCCATAATGTATTTCAAGTTAATTTACCCTGTTGAGTAGAAGTCTAGGGGAAGATACAAAGCAAATATTATTTACCAGATAACTTTCATATCTCATCTCTCTCTTAATTTGCACAACCATCATTTGAGGGAAGTATCACTGCTCACATTTTATGCTTGAAAATAATTAGACTTAATGCAATCATATATAGTGGCAGATCTAGGATTCCAACCTAGGTCTATAAAAGATACCTGACAAAATCTTAGCCTTCCAGGCTTTTATATTGTTCTTAGTTTATGGAGAGATTGAAAATCCTTCCTAATGATAATACAGTTTATAGAAATATAGTTCATAAGACCTACATATACTATGTCATAAATACCTTCATATTTTTCTCTAATTAGAAAAAATCTCAGAATAATAAGGAAATGAAAGCATGGAATTAAGGAAATATGAGATGGGAAACTTTTTTAAACTACAGGAGTTAACATAATTTATTATTAGTGAAAAATAGAATGGAAAACTCAAAGAGACCTCAAAACTTGCAAGAATTTTATATGATAGATGATTGATTATATCAAAAATCTAATTTAAATAATTTGATTGGAATTGGGGAAAATAAATTAGAAGATCTGTGCCTAACAATAAGAAAAATCCATTTAATTTAGATTAAAAGATTAAAGTTGAAAACCAACAATACAATATAATTACAAACTAGAGTAAACAGTCATCTGATTTTAGGCTGAGAAAGGTTTATGACCAAGTCCAAATGCAAAAAAATTTAAAATGTGATACATTTATTTCATAAGATTTTAAAAATTTTGAAATCAAAAGCATTAATAAAAGTAAGAAACTAGTAAAATATTGTAATTAAATGAAAAATAAATGATAATTAATAGAATTGATGAAATGCTTTCATTGATCAATAAGAAAAAGCTGAATCACCTAATGGGGAAAGAGACAAAATATCAAAAGAGGAAATTCACACACAAATAAATGATAATTCATTAGCCAAAGTATATATTAAATATTTAATATTAAATATTTGTACCCAACTCTATTAATAATGAACAACATTTTAAAATTAAATTTTCCATTTTTATATTTGGAAAAATTGTAAAATTGTTAACAAATATTCCCAAATCATAAGGTAGTGGGCAATCTCATTTACTGATATTGGGTATACATATTAGAAAAATCTCTCAAGAATAAAATTTGTCAATGTACATTAAAACCTCATATTCTTTAATGGAGTAATTCAACATCTAGTAATTATCTCATTAAAAATTCCAAAATGTGGAAAAATTTATGTAAGAAAATGAATACTGTTAAAAACTGAAAATAAACACAAAATATAATTGTTTCCTGACATAAAACATTATGTTTGGGCTCCCCTGATGGCACATTGGTGAAGGATCTACCTGCCAATGCAGGGGACATGGGTTAAACCCCTGGTCCAGGAAGATCCCACATACCGTGGAACAACTAAGCCCTTGCACCACAACTACTGAGCCTGTGCTCTAGAGCCTGTGAGCCACAACTACTGAGTCTGCATGCTTCAATTACTGAAGCCTAGAGCCTGTGCTCCACAACAAGAGAAGCCACCACAATGAGAAGCCCATGTATTGCAACAAAAGAGCAGCCCCCTCTCGCTGCAACTAGAGAAAGCTCACGCACAGCAGTGAAGACCCAATGCAGTCAAAAATAAATAAATAACAACAAACAAAAACATTATGTTTTAGGAGAAAGTTTAAGGACATGATTTCAACGTATATTAAGTGGGAGAAAAAAAGCTGAATTCAAAGCAGTATATATAGTATGACCCTAACTTTCTCTAAAATATTATCTATTTCATCATACTACTCATAAACATCAAAAAAATATATGAAGGAAATACACTAAAATAATAATATTCCTTATGACTGGTGAGTTATTGTTTTTCTTTTCATTTTCACCCCTTACTGTGTTTTATAAGTCCCTAAAATAAGCATTTGTTTTAAAAATGTTATGTGTATGTGAACTAATCTTATACTCATTAAAAATTAGAAGTGTTTTTAATAGATATAATGGTGTTTAATGCAATAAATTGTACATTATCTTATCTTAAATTTATGTAAATTTTAGTCGTTTCCAAATTTGTTGTGGTAACACACTGTCTTTTAATTGTCTTTGTCGTCTTAACACCCAAAGCATTTCCAAGAATAGAGAGATCAATCAAAGTTGGTTTGGCAGATGAATGAAGTTTGTATTTATATGCATAACTCTTGGGAAGATTTGAAGCAGACGTTTAAGCTAACTAGTTATTTTCCATTTAATTAGTATTTAGGAGGATAAGGAATATTGGGGGAGAATTTTCCAAGCAATGATTAAAATACCAATGTGGAATGCAATATGTGGTCATGGTTCTTGATTTTCTATAGAATATTCCAGCTGTGATAATTTATAATGTTATGGGAAATAGGAAAATGCCAGTATCATCTTTGCTCATTTTGCAACACTATAATAACACATTTTTGTTGTAAAATGTTCTTATTTTAGTTTTCATTTCTTTGTTTTTCTTCTTGAAAGACTTTTGAAATTAGTTTTCCCTTCCACTATTTAAACAAATAATAAAATCAACTTAAACATTTTGAAGGTAAGAAAAGGAATCTGAATATAATGCCAATATAATAAAATATGTCAGGCAAAACACAATTTAATCTGATATTAGTTCATAACCATGAAACTCAAGAGATTATAATGTACAGTATCCAAATAATACTTTAAGTCACTAAAAACTAAAAATTGTAAAGTTTCTCAAAATGAGAGGAAGAAGACATGGTGAATTACTAGGTGTAGGTGTTTCATAATCATGATAGTCAAATGGCACATAATACTCTTTCAAATACATTCAAATGTGTTAAATGTGTTACATTTCACCCATAATAACAATTATAATGCCTAGAATATAGCACATACCCACCCTCATTTTACAGATAGAAAAAACTGACACAACAAAAGGTGTAATGAAAATCTAAAATCCCACAATGAATAGGCCTAGTGTTAAGACTGGATTTCAAGTTTTTGGTTTTATAATTATTTCAAGTGGACATCTGCACTTAGCCTTGCCTACTAGCCCCTGTAGTCATTATACATGTTTATGTGACTATTCTGAAATGATAGCATAGTGCCAAGGCACAGAAAACAGATGCCTTGTCTTACTGATTCCTTTTAATAGGCATTTCTCCAAACAAATTGTTCCTTATTCTCATTCTAACCAACTAAGCTGAAGACACTTTTTACTTTTGATGTGATTTCTTTTTTTGCTGCTCTATGTTACAGAAATGCATTTCTTCCAGTTTTTGATCTTCAGCACATTAGAGTGATCTTTGAAGCTACCTCCTCTTAAGTTCTTCCATCTTTGTATGTTTTCTGTTATTATTTTCCTTTGAGTTATCAATGTATTTTGAAGAAATTCCACTGCCATCACACTAGTAGAGATTTTTGCAACCTCAAAACTCAAGTAATTCAGGAACCTCCAAAACTGGTCTAATGTCTTTTAGAAGATTTTTCAGACCACCAGGAAAGCCAGCATCCATTAAATACTCTTAAAATGTTGCCATGGTCATGTTACATTACTCCTCTGAGGGAAATCTTTAATTTTTCAATTACTCTATAATCTGCATTAAAAAAAAAATATCCTGGCATTCAAAGCCCACCTATAATTTAATTCCAACATAAACTTCAACAGGGGTTACACTAGTGCCATGCATTGAACCAGAAGCTGTCAAACAAATTGCCATTCCTCAGCAGGCATCATTTTATAGGCCCTTTATCTCTGCTCTTTCAGACTAACTTTCCTCTTCACAGGGGTTTGATGTATTTGTTTATGTCTTATCTTTGAGCGCTTTGATACTGAGAAAAACAAACAGAATCTGTGTTTTCTTTGTCCTTTGTCTGAATATGCATGTTCTCCAATGATAACCTTATTGTTACAGCAATTTATGACCATGCAAGTGATCAGGAAAACTAGTGATTAGTACAGATGCATCATTCTGGCATAACAGGTGACTTTTTCAACATTGATAATTTACTCTGAGTGGTAAGAAATTCTTAGAGAGAGCCTCCAAAGGATTTTGGAAACAGAAAGCAAGATATTCAAATTTACTCTTTGTTGTCCAGTGTAAATTACTTAGGAGGGAGGGGTTGATAGTATAACATCCATCCTTAATTTTAAAAACACCATCGCAATTGTTATTTTAATACGAAATGGAATTAGTTAAAATTCCCAAAGATGTTATCCAACACTTTTTACCTATAAATACTTATGGTATAATAAATGGCACTTACATTCATTAGACCAGAGCATAGTAAACATTAGAAGAAAGTCATTAGGTGTTTAAGTGTTTGTAATACAGAATCCGTGTATTAGATGATCACATTGTTTCTCATATTCAATAATACATTTCAATGAAATAGGGCATTATACAGACTTAGGAGAGACTATACAATTGTTTACATGGTTTCTATTCATTCCATTTTTATTGTCAAGTATATTTAAAGCCAACTGAAGAAATAGTTAGCAGCCCTTGCATAACAAGAGAGACAGAGAAACGGCTTTGTCTCTGTACCACCCAGTGCCCTGTGGATCTGTGATTCTGTTCTGAGCACGGTTCACTTTGCCTGTAGGTGAAGAGAGGTGGAAAGGCTGGGAGTATATTGAGCCCATTTCTAAGAGGTCCTTAGCCGGTGGCTGACTAGTGGAAGCATGAAAGAGCAATTCCCTTGCCTAGAGCTGAGAAGAAGCTCAGAGCTCTCTCAGAAATCACTTGTACCTTGGAGACCCCTTGTGGTATCTGGCTAAATTTTAGACTCTGCCTGAAATCACAACACTGCTGGTCTTTCTCTGCTTTCCTGTCCTGTTTCCCTCATTCTCTTTCCAGTGTCTCTTGGAAGAACTTCCTTTAATAAAATACTTACCCAAGATTCCTGGTTTCAAATTTGTTTCTGGGAAACTCACTGAGTTATATGGTTGATTAGTAAAAACCAAGTACAGAACATGCTACCCAAAGTGTAGTCCTCAAACCAACAACAGTAGCAGGATCTGGGAAGTAATTAGAAATGCAAATTCTGTGGCCTCACCCCAGATTCAGTGAATAAAATTTCTAGGAGGTATGTCAGAAAAATGTGTGTTGTAGGAAGTTCTCCAGATGTTTTTTTATGTTTGCTAAAGTTTAAGAACCACTTGTCTGGAAATGTATCTCCTAATTCATAGTCCACAGTTTTTTAACATCTTTGTTTCTCTCCTCTACCCCCGTCTGTTCCTCTGTCATTCTCCTCTCATTTTTTTTACCTATCTTTCCTCCTTCTTCCTGTCCTCCCTCCCTTCCTTCCTTCTTTCCTCCCATCCTTCCTTCCTTCCATCTCTGTCTGTCCCTTCTTTCCTTCCTGTTATCTATTTATCTGCCTGTCATTTATCATTTATCATCATCTTGTTAACAAGACAAATAAATAAATAAAGCTATTTTTATTTATTTGCCTTTTCCTCTACCCATATTAAAGGCTTGCCAATAACCTCAAAGAGTTTCCTTACCCTCCTGCAGGGAAAAAATGATCAGAATTTTCACCCCTGTACTCCTTAACAAATGATGAGCAGTTTAAATCATAAGTAACTGTTGCTTACTAGTTATTTGACTTCTGTTTTTTTTTCTTTAAGAATAAAAAAGAATTCAAATTAGATATAGTAAGAAATGGAATCTTCTAAATTTATTTTGATATAACAATTTTTGTGAAAAATATTATTTCACCAAGTGTTGAATGATTATCTGACACTAATTAGTATTAGACTGTTCATATTTACTTATTTGGTATTCTGTTTTTTTTTTTTTGTGTGTGTGTGTGTGTGTGTGTGGTTCATGGGGTTCTAACTGTTGTGGCCTCTCCCGTTGTGGAGCACAGGCTTCGGACGCACAGGCTTAGCGGCCATGGCTCACGGGCCCAGCCGCTCCGTGGCATGTGGGATCTTCCCAGACCGGGGCACGAACCTGTGTCCCCTGCATCGGCAGGCGGACTCTCAACAACTGCGCCACCAGGGAAGCCCTGGCATACATTTTTGATAAATGTAATATCTTGAGAACTTGCTGTGTGCAAGGTACTGTTTTATATCACATGAATTATCTCACTTAATCCTTGCAGCAACCTTATGCATATGCATTATTATCATACTCATTTACGAAAGAGGATACTCAAGTTGAGAGGGATTAAGAAAGTTTCTCAGATTGTTTACTTCTATGCAAATTTCTTCTGGCTTGCAGACTCTAAGATTTCAGACATGACCGACTTGTGTATTCTTTAAACAATTGTTTATAAGTTTAAAGACTTACAGTTAAAACTCCAAAGAGATTTTAAAAACTGGGAAAAGTGAGTTTAAATAACAGTTGGCAGGATAAATAGGCAAGAATATCATAGGTGTTTTTTAAAAATAAATATGAGGAGTGACTTGCTCTGTCAGATACCCGATATATTCTAAGTCTGTAATAAGTTTAAAAATCCAAATGGAACCAGAATACAACAGTGGATGGATTGGTCAATGGCATGTATATCCACATACGTGTGCATAAATCTATGCATATAAACACAATACACATTTATATATATGTGTTACAAATTTATGTGCACCAATATAGATACAAAAGTATACACACAGAAATGCATGCAATACATTTTTACTTTGAAGTATCATTGCTTACAATATTATATTAGTGTTAAGTGTACAACATAGTGATTCAATAATTTTATAGATTATACTACCTGCAAAGTTATTCTAATATTATTAACTATATGACCTGTGCTGTACATTATGTCCCTGTGACTTATTTATTTTATAACTGGGAGTTTGTACCTCTTAATCACTTTCATCTATTTCACCCTTTCTCTCACCTCCCTCCATTTGGCAACCACTAGTTTATTCTTTGTTTCTGTTTTGTTATATGCATTTGTTTGTTTTGTTTCTTATATTCCACATATAATTGAAACCATTTGATATTTGTCTTTCTCTGTCTGACTTATTTCACTTTGCATAATATTGTCCAGGTCCATACATGTTGTCACAAATGGCAAGATTTTAGTCTTTTTTATGGCTGAGTAATATTTCAGTATATATATATATATATATATATATATATATATATATATATATATATATATATATATATATCTCACTTCTTTATCCATTCATCTGTCAATGAACATCACCTAAATTGCTTCCCTATCTTGGCTATTGTAAATAATTCCACCACTCAGGAGTAGAATTCCTGGATTATACAGTACTTATATTTTTAGTTTTTTGAGGAACCTCTGTAATGTGTTCCATAGTGGCTTCACCAATATACATTCCCATGAATAGTGCACAAGGATTCCCTTTCTGCACAGATTCACCAACACTTGTTATGTCTTGTCTTTTTGATGATAACCATTCTGACAGGTGTGAGGTAATACCTCACTGTGATTTTGATTTGCATTTCCCTGATGATTAGTGATGTTGACCATCTTTTCATGTGCCTATTGGTCATCTGTATTTCTATGGGAAAATAGCTAGTCAGGTCCTCTGCCCAATTCTTAAATCAAAGTTTGTTTTATTGATATTGAGTTGGATGAGTTCTTTATATATTTTAGATATTCTTTATCAAACAATCATTTGCAAATATCTTCTCCCATTCAACACTGACTTTTCCTTTTGTTGATGGTTTCTTTTGCTGTGCAAAATATTTTTAGTTTGATGTGGTCCCATTTGCTGAATTTTGCTTTTGGTGCCCTAGTCAAAAAATCTAAAAAATATTGCTAAGATATGCCTCAAAGAGCATACTGCCTATGTTTTCTTCTAAGGGTTTTATGGTTTCAGGTCTTACATTTAAGGCTTTAATCCATTTTGAGGTTTCTTTGTGTTTTTTTTTTTTTTTTGTATATTGTGTAAGAAAGCAGTCCAGTTACTTTTGCTTGTGGCTGTCCAATTTTTTAACACTATTTATTGAAGAGACTATTCTTTCTCCATTCTATATATTTGCTCCTTTGTCATAAATTAATTGTACATATATGTGTGGGCTTTTTGCTGAGCTCTCTATTCACTTCCATTGAAATGTGTGTCTGTTTTTTTCTATGCCAGGACTGTACAGTTTTTATTACCAGAGCTTTGTAGTACAGTTTGAAATCAGGGAGCAAGATAACTCCATCTTTGTTCTTTTGTCTCTAGATTGCTTTGGCTATTTGGTATCTTTTGTGGGTCCACACAAATTCCGGAATTTATTTTTTGTTCTGTTCTGTAAAAATGCAATTGGTATATTAATAAAGATTGCATTGAATCTGTGGAGAGCTGTGGGGAGTGTGGACAATTCAACAATATTAATTCTTCCAATCCATTAAATTTCTTTCTTTAATATCTTACAGTTTTTGCAGGACAGGTCTTTCAACTCCTTGGTTAAATTTATTCCTGGCATTTTATTCTTTTTAATGCAATTGTAAATGTGATTATTTTCTTAATTTCTCTTCTTGATAATTTGTTATTAGTGTATAAAAATGCAACAGGCTTTCTGTATATTAATTGTATATCCTACAACTTTGCTGAAATCATTTGTTATTTCTACTGGTTTTTGGTGGAGTCTTTAGGTCTTTCTATATATTGTATCATATAGTGAACATTGACAGTTTTACATATTCTGTTCCAATGTGGATGCCTTTTACTTTTTTTTTTTTTTTTTTTTGGTCTGATTACTGTGGATAGGACTTCTAATACTATGTTAAGTAAAAGTGGCAATAGTGGGCATCTTGGTCTTGTTCCTGATATTAAAGGAAAGGTTTTCAGCTTTTCACCTTTGATTATGATGTTACCTGTGTGTTTGTCATAAGTGACCTTTATTTTATGTCATTTATGCGAACTTTGATGAGAGTTTATGTGAATGGATGTTGAATTTTGTTAAATGTTTTTTCTACATTTATTGAAGTCATAACGTGATTTTTATCCTTCATATTGTTAATGTGTTGTAACATGTTGATTGATTTGTGGCTATTGAACCATTCTTGCATCCTTGAAATAAACCTCACTTGATCATAATGTATGATCATTGTAATGTACAGTTGAATTTGGTTTGCTAATATTTTGTAGAGAATTTTTGCATCTAAGGTAAAATTTTAACAATTGATCAATACTGTTTATCTGCTTTTGGTCTTTATTTTTTTTTAGCCCTGATATTTATTATTTCCTTTCTTCTACCAACTTGGGTTTTGCTTATTCTTTTTTTCTAGTTCCTTTATGTGTAAAGTTAGATTTTTTTCTTGTCCCTTAAGGTAGGCCTGCATTGTTATAAACTCTCTTAGAACTGCTTTTGCTGCATCCCATAGATGTGGAAAGTGTGTTTCCATTTTCATTCATCTCAAGCTATTTTTTTTATTTTCTCTTTGGTTTCTTCATTGACCCACTGTTTTTTTAGAAGTATGTTGTTTAGTCTCCACTTATTTGTGTGTTTTTTTTTCATTTTATTTGTTTAATTAACTTATAGCTTCATATCCTTGTCATCACACAAAAAATGCTTAATATGATTACAGTCTTAAGTTCACTGAGACTTATTTTATGCCTTAGTATGTTACCTATCCTGAAGGAAGTTCCATGTTCACTTAAAACAATGTGTATTCTGCTACTTTGGGTTGGAATGTTCTGTGGATATCTTTTTAAGTGGTTGATGCACTGTCTTCACTATATATTTGCTTTTACCAGTGAGATTGTTTCCTTCATTTACTTTTTAAATTTCTTATTGTGGATTTTTTTTTTTCTTAAAAAAGACCCTTTAAAATGTCTTGTAAGGCTGGTTAAGTGGTGATGAACTCTTTTAGGTTTTGCTTATCTAAGAACATCTATCACTCCTTCAATTCTGAATGATACATCCTGGAATAGATATCCTTGGTTGTTTTCTCCTTTCAGAACTTTAAATATATCATACTAATCCTTTCTGGCTTGCAAAGATGCTGCTGAAAAATCAGTTGATAATCTTATGGGTATTTCCTTGTAAGGGACTCTTTGATTTTCACTTACTGCCTTTAAAATTATCTTATTATCTTTAATTTTTGCTATTTTATTATTATATGTCCTGGCCTGGATCTCTCTGAGTTCATCTTGTTTGGGATTCTCTGTGAATTCCTGATCTGAATATCTGTTACCTTCCCCAAGTTGGGGAAGTTTTAAGCCATTATTTCATCAAATACATTTCTACCACTTTTTATCTCTCTTCTTATTTTGGGACCCTTAAAATATAAACGTTAGCATGCCTGATGTTATTCCAGAGGTAACTTAAACTATCCTATTTTTTTCTATTTTTTTTCCTTTTTCTGTTCTGTTTGGGTGATTTCCACTATTTTGTCTTCCAGGTAACTCATGTGTCCTTTGGTTTCACCTAATCTACTATTAATTCCCTGTTATGAATTTTTTTTAATTTATTTTATTCTTCAGCTTTTTTTTTTCTGTTCTTTTTTATATTTCCTAATCTTTGTTGAAGTTCTCCCTGTGTTCCTCTAGTCTTCTCTTGAGTTTAGTGAGCATTTTATGACTGTTGCTTTAAACTCTTAATCAGTTAAATTTCTTATCTCCATTTCATTAGGATTTCTTCCCGGGGTTTTATCTTGTTCTTTCATTTGGAACATATTCCTTTCTCATTTTGTTTGACTTTCTGTGTTTGGCTCTATGAATTAGGCAAAACAGTTACATTTCCCAGGCTTGAAAATGCATCCTTGTGTAAGGCATCCCTAAGCAGACTGCAGGTACCCGATGGCTTTGGCAGGAGGTCTAGGGTTGAAGAGAGCACAAGCCAATACTTTTTTGGGGGCATGCTGGGGTCACCACCTTGGCAGGGACATCTAGAGTCAAAGGGACTAGAGCACAGGCTATGGCTTCTACAAGGATGCACTAGGGGTTGTGGCCTTGGCATGGGGGTTTGGAGCTGAATCAGGTACATTCTTGAGTGCATATTGGGACTACCTTTGCACGCTGGCTAAAGCACCATGTGCTTTTCAATTTGCTGTCTCTTTGCTGGGACTTGGAGTGAGTGAGTTTGTGTATGCACCCTTTAAATGTGTAGTCTTGGGTTCCTACAGCCCTCCAACTCTCTTGCTTGTAAGCCCCACTGGTTTCCAAAACCATTTAAGGTGGTTTGTCTTCTTGTTCCTAGTCCCCAAAACTGGTGTACCCAATGTGGGGCTTGAACCCCTTACTCCTCAGGGAGAACTTCTGAGTTTGTTATATCCCTTTCCACTTTTGGGTCACTCACTGGGTTGTGGTCTTGACTTGATAGCCTCTCTTCCTCTCCTACTCTTCTCAGTGTGGTTTTGTTCTTTATATCCTTGGCTGTGGAAGAGCCATTCTGCTAGCCTTCAGAATATTTTCAGAGAGAGTGGTTTTATATGTGGTTGTAGTTTTGGTGTTTCTGTCAGAGGAGATGAGCTGAGGGTTTTCCTATTCTACTATCTCAATCCTACCTCTGAAGGATATTTAATATCAGTGTGTGATAATTGTTCAGTAAGTAATATTGGTATATTTAAAAATCTATTAAGTTTAAAAATTAAGATACATTTTTATACCAAAGTAAACTTTAAAAGGTAAAAATAATTAATAGAATTATAAAATAATTAGATGAAAATATAAATATTTTTATTACTTCAACATGGTGTCATTATCTCTACATATACAATTCAGAAAAGATACATGTATATTGATGTTTATTACAGTTTATATGAAGGAAAAAGTTGAAACAACCTGAATATTTTAAAAACAGGAAATGCACTTTATATATTATGATTTAGCCATACAGAAGAAAACTACTTAGTCTTCAAACATAGCACTCTAGAAATTATAAACATTAAAAAATGTTTTAAAAATACAGTAAGTGGGCTTCCCTGGTGGTGCAGTGGTTGAGAGTCCACCTGCCGATGCAGGGGGCACGGGTTCATGCCCCCGTCTGGGAAGATCCCACATGCCACGGAGCAGCTGGGCCCGTGAGCCATGGCTGCTGAGCCTGCGCATCCAGAGCCTGTGCTCCACAACGGGAGAGGCCACAACAGTGAGAGGCCTGCATACAGCAAAAAAAAAAAAAAAAAAAAAAAAAAAAAAATACAGTAAGCAACAAAGAATATATGCATTTTTATTTTTCAGAGAAAAAATAAATCCTTGAAATATACATTAAAAGTTAATATCTATTAACTGAAGATGATAAAATTATAGTGATTCTTACTTGCATCTTTAAGTCCTTTAATTTTAATTTTTCCATTTTTTAATGTTACTACATCTAACATATATATTGTAATATAAATAAAAGCATTTTTAAATAAAATATTTTAATTCATTTTTTAACATGTGTAAAACCAGTACTTAAAAATTTTAAAGTATTTTATACTGCTTATCTTAAATGTTGTAGAATTCAAATTCACAGAATAAAATTAGTTATAAATTTTAATTACTTAAACCTATTAATAAGAATATAAAAATTAGTTATAGCTACTTTTTTTGATGTGTTTAATATTACCAATTAGGCTCTTTGCTAAAAATTGTGCAATTGACTTCCTACTCTGTATGTTCTTGTTTCTCCATCAGTCAACTTACACTGAAAAGGCACTTGTAATAGCTTACACCAAGGAACAACAACAACAACAAACTGTTTTCTTGTTTGTTTATTTTTATTCTCCTTAACTCCTCGAACTTTCCACGCCAGGTTGCAATAAAATCTTAGCCTGGATTGGGAGACGGAATTGTTGTAATGCTTAAGGGATCTCTGTACTGTCACATTTAGATCAATAACTCATGTTAAAATTTAACTCTAGGGCCTCCCTGGTGGCGCAGTGGTTGGGAGTCCGCCTGCCGATGCAGGGGATGCGGGTTCGTGCCCCGGTCTGGGAGGATCCCATGTGCCGCGGAGCGGCTGGGCCCGTGAGCCATGGCCACTGGGCCTGTGCGTCCGGAGCCTGTGCTCCGCAGCAGGAGAGGCCACAACAGTGAGAGGCCCGCATACCGCAAAAAGAAAAAAAAAAAAATTAACTCTATTAAGCAGGGACAAATCCGGTCTCTCCTCAAATGTAAACACCTAGAGCAATGAGAACTTTTGATTACATCTAGTTTGAAGCAAGTTAAATAAGATGGGTCATGCATAACATTAATTGCAATTTCTGGAGTTTCCATAAAGATCCAAGGGTGTTGCAGATCACTTAATAATTGCCAGAATAATCTGTCTTCACTGTGTTAGGTCACTGAGGGAGAGGTTGAATTTACTCTTCATTGCAGTCAAATGAAGGAAACTAACACATTTTCTGCTGGCCATCTGGTGAATTGTACATCAAATCAGTAATATGACTTCACTCCTAAAATCTAATTATCATTCAAGCATTGGTAAAGAGAACTAAACAAATAGCTTTAAACTTCTATTCCATAAAGGAAGGTCAGGCTCAGCATCAGGAAGAGAGTGAATTGCTTCTCGTTAATGTTAAGCAGAGGAAAAGAAAAGTTGTCTTGAATCTTCCCTCATTCCCAATTGATTGACTAGGAATTATGACATGAAACTTGATCCTTCATTTCCCATTTTAATTTACACTGTCTCATATTTCAAACATGTAATAAAGTTAACTTTGTTAATAAAATTATACAAAAGAAACAAAGAAGATACTCAGAGAAATGTAGACAAGAAATAGCAGCTGTTCCTAAATGTATTTTATAGTAATCCTTATTTTGTTTTAAATTTGTTTTTACAAACACAAAGTACAGACACACATACACACACACACACTCATGAAGGAATTCTATTGTCTTATATACTCTTTTTTTCACATTTTTTCTTCTTGTTGCTATTTTGCAGTAGTATGATCCTCCTTTTATTCCTAATTTGTTTGGTTTCTGCCTCTTCATTGCACACATTAAACACCAAGTAGTCTGAGTTAATGACTCAGTATGAATCCTTCCATAATTTTCTCTATATTCATGTGTGCGTGTATGTGTGTAAACTTATAACATAAATTCACATACATAAGGGTTTGTTATTCATTCATGAAAGTATATTATTTTTTGCATCTTGCTTTTATCATTCAAATATGTTGCATAGAAATGCTTACAAATCATTTGGCTTAGTTCTGCTTATCCTTTAATATTCCATGGTACAGAAGTACCTCAAGATCATTAGCCATCCAATTACTGATGAGAATTCAATTTGTTTCAAGTCTTTTACAATTATACTGTAATAAATACTTCAATAAACATCATTCTACTTGCATCATTCAATATACTTGTTATTTACAAGAAAAAGAATACTTGAATTGGGGACATCTTGTCAAAGAAAATATGCAATTCAGTATTTTATAGATTTTGACCACTTGATATCAAAATGCACTGTAACAATTTATATTTTCACCAGTAAACGTTTTGTTTGGTTGTTAAGCTTTACTTTTTTTAGCAATAAGCTCAAAATGAAATTTTACTGAAATGAAGTAATATTATACACTGCATATTCTTGAGTACTGATGAGTCTGAACAGCTTCATATATGTTTTTGGATTATTTTGTAGTTAATAATACTCTGCTGGTGGAAATAAGTCTCTCCAACTCTATTGTTTGTACCTTTAATTTGTCTATGGTATTTCTACAAACTATTTTAAATTATTCTTATAATTAAATATATCTCCATTTGTTTCATAGTTTTTTGTTTGTTTGTCTGTTTGTTTGTTTTATTTTATTTTTTTGCTACTCAGGCCTCTCACTCTTGTGGCCTCTCCTGTTGCGGAGCAGAGGCTCTGGATGTGCAGGCTCAGTAGCCATGGCTCACGGACCCATCCACTCTGTGGCATGTGGTATCTTCTCAGACTGGGGCATGAACCCATGTCCCCTGCATCGGCAGGCAGACTCTCAACCAGTGCAACACCAGGGAAGCCCTTGGTTATCCTTTAATGATGCATTATGCATATAATTTCAGAGAAATCTTAAAGAAGTTTTTAACACTTAAATATTCATTTACTCCAAATTATTATATTTCTCAAATTATTCTAAATTCATTCTTTGAAATCTCAGCATTATCAACTTCTCTGTGAGAAAAAACTTATGAGGGGAAAATTGAAGTCTCTGAAGTTAAGGTTCCATTCTTGAAGAGTCTGAACCTAGTTCTAGGGGAATAATTGGTAATTTATTTTTGTATGTGGTGTAAAACAGGAGAATAATTTTATATTCTTCTAGTTAGCCATGTAGCATTCCTGGTGACAATAATTTATAGTCCATTTTTACATACTGAGTTGAAATAACACAACTTTCTTAACTTACGTTTTCATAAACTTTGGAATTTTATTTTTATGAATTTCCTATTTGGCTCCATTGATTTTTTTTACAGTTTCCATATAAGTTTTATTGCATAAATTTATAGATTTTCTAATATCTGGCAAAGCATGTCCTTTTTTTCCATTGTTCTTTAGCAAAAAGTATATTTGGTTTTTATTCATTTATTTTTTCTTATAATCTTTAAGGTCATCTTATCTCCACCCTACCATCCACACGAACAACAACAAAAAACACATCAACAGCAAAAATGTCACAAGTCATCTGCTTTCATAATTATTTTAAATGTACAGTAAATTTTGAGAAAATAAGCCTCTGGTTAAGAGCATAGTATCACTTTCCATTTGCTGAAATCTGATTTATGTCCTTCAAAAAGATGATTAGAGTTTTCTTCATCAATTCTTCTGGACCATTCTTACAAAATTCACTCATGAGCTATTTCTAGGTGATTTTTTTTTTTGTGGTATGTGGGCCTCTCACCGTTGTGGCCTCTCCCGTTGCAGAGCACAGGCTCCGGATGCGCAGGCTCAGTGGCCATGGTTCACGGGCCCAGCTGCTCCGTGGCATGTGGGATCCTACCGGACCGGGGCATGAACCTGTGTCCCCTGCATCGGCAGGTGGACTCTCAACCACTTCACCACCAGGGAAGCCCTCTAGGTGATTTTGTGGTTATGAATGGGAAAAAAAAATAAATTTTTATCAGCTTTTCCAGGTAACTACTGCTGGAATAGAAAAGAGCTAGGGTTTTATTTTTTAATCTTTTACCTTTTATGCAGCCAACATACGAAAGTCAATCATTAACTTTAATGGCTTTTCACTAGTCTTTAATATTCTAAGCATAAATAGGGTATTATCTCTATTTTTCTAATGTTATTTCATTTTCTTATTGCATTCACTAGATCATTCAAAGGATTATTGATTTTAAAAATGGAGCGAGCCAGTAGCCCTGTCCACCTCCTCATATTACTGGAAATGCTTTTAGTGGTTTGATATTTATAATCATGTTTGCTGTCAGTTTTAATGGTCTTCTATTTTTGTTTCCTTTGGTGTTTTTATTTTAAGCAGCTGCTGTACTTTATCAAATGCCTTTTCTTTTCCTTATTAATTTGTGGATGTGAGATTATGTTGATAGATTTTTTTCATCTAACCACATCTGCATTCATGTACTACATTCTATTTAAACATAATCTTTTTATATTAATGTCTTCTATTTGCTATTATTTTTGTATACTTTTTGTAACTATGTTCATAAAGTTTTATCTGTATGTGTTTACCTTTTAAATTTCAAATTATGGGTTCATTGACAATATTTGAAGATTATTTATTATCAAAAGGATAAAATAAAATGATAATCTCAGTAACTTTAACATAATGTTTTTATATTTTTCCAGAATAATATTCTTTAAATTTTGACATTCTGTTTTGCATATTTGTAAATTATATTTCACTTAGCTAAATATTTCTATCTTTCCATGACATTATATATGCTTCTACAATTTTATTTTATGGTTGGCTTTGTGTTCTATTATGATTTTATGAAAGCATTTTAAACTCTTCCTTTTGATTGGATCTTTATTTGATTTTTCCAGTTTTTCTTGTCTTGTGAATAATACTGTTAAGCTTAATTGTCAGGTCAAAAAGTATGCTCATTTAAACATTTATATAATTTCTGCCTATCTGTACTGTGCAGTATAGATACTGCCCCAGGCAGTATATGAGAGAGCTATATTCTCCAAAACTTTAGCAGTAAAAGAGACTGTATATATGTTTGTGTATATTCTGGATTTTGTTACTGATTTTTTTAATGTTCATTCATATATTTATCAAATATTTATTAAGTACCTAATAGGTGACAAGGTACTGTTTTGGCATCATTAACTATACCTATGTATAGATAGATAGAAATAGATGTAAATAGATAAAATATATGGCTATAGATACAGATAGAGATACAGGTATCATCTTGACCATATTTTAGACCAATGCTACCAAAATTGTGGTCTGCAAAGAGATGTAGGTACAGAAACATAAATTAAAATATTTAGAAATATTTATAGCAATTTAACAGAACAATTTTATGTCTCCTGAATTTAAATATAAAAGATGTGGGCTTGTATATGCATTTTAAATTTAACTTTCTATAATTACCTTCATTATATTTAATAAAACTCTATATTCATGACAGATTAGAAAACAAGTAATCTCTCACAATAAGTAGTTTGACAAACATTATTGTAGTAAATTACATTTTTTTCCTTTTGTAGATACAAAACTCCACATAACACACATAATAGTAAATAACTCAGAAAACACATGCATAGAAGTAAATCCACATAAAAGTAATATAAATAAATAAATACTTTTCCATAACAAGGGATAACTTCTGCTAATGTTTTAGTGAAGGTAATGTTCAGGATCCTGACAGGAAATACCTAGTATTAAAGTGAGCTGATTATTGATACAATTTAACAAATAAACTACTTAAAAGGCTTCAGGTTAATGACAAGGGAAGCTGAAAAACTCCAGGGTTGAGACCAGTATGAAACCATCATATCTCCTGAGTCTGAATAAGAAGTGGTTATTGGAGGTCTGTGTAAACTCTGGGTTTAAATACTTGACAGGAGTTATAGCCTTTGGTTAAGTCATGTAATTACTATCAAATCATAGTCTTCAAGGAGAGAGCTGAGGAATAAACACTTTCAATCTTCTCCCTCCTTTCCAATTTAGTCGGTGTCTTAGATTGACCCAACCAGCTGGAAGCCAGGGAGCAAGGGAGCCCATTGATGTAGTCCCACGGCAGGGAGGAGAGGGTGGAGAGTGGATCTGTAGAGAAGAGTGAAAGATGTAACACCTAATGCACATGATTTGTACTATTTGGGGTAGTGTACAAATTAAGAAATATATAAATAGTATTTAGAAAATATTATGAAAATGTCTTTATATTCTGTAACTAATTTAAAAAAATCTGTTACGGTGATTATTTCCTTTTAAGTAAATATATTTCTCAGCACCATTTCAATGTCTGCTTGTATTATTATTATTATTTAATCAAACCTGTATTAATCATTATTTAAATCTCATTGAATTATTCAATATTATAAGTAAATCTACAGTTGAAAATCCCAAAGCTACATTTTTGTCTACATTGATTAGACAAAATTTGATTTCAAGAAGTAGCATTCCTTTACTTTTTTGAAAATATTTAAGGCTTATCATAAATATTCCAAGGACTATTGTACCAATTTAAAATCCCTACTGACAACATATATCTGTCTATTTTTCCACATTTTCATTGCTCACGTCCACAGATAAGTACATAGATTCCTCCACACAGACACATGTGTATATGCACTTATACACATCTATATCTATCTTTCATTTTGTTAGGCATCCTTCTCACACTTCTTAAATTTATGCTTATTTGATCGCAAATTAAAACATATTTCATATCATATTAATCATTTGTATTTCCATTTCCTTTGAATGGCCTTAATATGGTTTTAACCATTTTTTAATTTGGGTATCAATTTTTTTTTAATGAATTGGCAAGAGCTCTTCATAACTTAGGGTTAATTAAAACTGTTATATTCACATTCTTTGCAAAATCTCTCATCAGGTATAACCTGCTTGCACTTTTTTGCATTTATCTCTCACTAAACACTTTAATTTTCTTTCAAATCTATATTTTTCTAGCACAATTTATGCCTGTATATAAACTTGAAAAAGTACAACCAAACTTTCTCATAGTCTTCATTTTTTTTTTTTTTGGTTTACCACTCTATGAATTTTAACACATGGTTAGATCCATGTAACTACTATCATAATTGGGATATAAAACAGTTCTATCACCTTACCAAGTACTACACCTTTGTACTCAGTCTCCTCTGTGCCTAACCCCTAGCAACCACTGATCTGTTTTCTGTTCCTACAGTTTGCCATTTTCAGAATGTTATGTAAAGGAATCATACATTAAATAACCTTTTGAGAATGGCTTCTTTTACTCAGCATAATATCCTTGAGATTCACACATGTTGTTGTGTGTAACTATAGTTCATTCCTTTTTATTGGTGAGGAGTAGCTCATTGTACAAAAGTACCAGTTTGTCTATCCATTCATTCAGTAAAATACATTTGGATTTTATTGTTATCAATGTAACTTCTATAAACATAATGTACAAATATTATGTGAATGTAAGCTTTCATCTCTATGGTAAATATCTAGGAATGATATCACAAATTCTTATGGTAAATGTATATCTAACTTTAAAAGAAAATGCCAAACTGTTTTCCATGGTAACTCTTATCACATGGCATTCTCACCTATAATGTTTGTCTTTCCAATTGCTGCTCATCCTCACCAGCAAATGGTATTGTCAGAGCATTGTTGTCATTATTGTTTCATTCGAGTTGGTATTTGGTGATATCTCATGATATTTTGATATTTTAATTTGCATTACCCTGTAGATTGTCTCTTCCTACTCTTATCATTGCATTTCTCAGAGAAAAAAACAATTAACTTCAATAAAGGCTAACTTACCATTTTAAAAATATATTCTCACAGTCTGTTTTTCTTTTTAATTAATATGATTACACAATTTATATTTAATATGGCTATTAGAATGTTTGGATTTTACTTTTTTATTTTACTTTTTGTTTTCTATTTTTCTCTTTATTTTATAATTGTTTTATGTTTCTTTCTTTCTTTGAATTGCCTGCATATTTTGATTATTTTATTTAACTTTGTATTGAGTGTTTTATTATTTGTATGATGTGTTTAGTAGTTGCTCTAAAGTGTTCTGCCTTTAGTTTTCAGCAGTTTGATTGCAATATACCCTAACACAGATTTCTTTGATTTAATACTGTTTGAGGTTCTCTGAGCTTTTTAAATTTGTGAATTCATCACTTTCACAAAGTTTGGAAGTTTTCTTCACCACACTCTTCTTTTCTTCTGGTAGTATAATAATACAAATACTAAACTTCGGTATTACCCATAAGTCCCTAATGTTTTCTGTTCATTTTTTTCCTCAATTTTTTTCCTCCCTGTTATTCAGATTAGATCATTTCTATTGTTATATCTTCAAGTTCACTCACATTTTTTGGATGTAAAAGTCCCATTCTTCTATGAAGACTAATCCATTATTTTTCATTCTAAAACTTACCTTTACTTCTCTTATATTTCTCTGCCAGGACTTGGTGTGTCTTAATTCATATGACGTGTTTGCTCTTATTTATATTGGTTCTTTATAGTCTTTGTCAGATAATTTCAACATCTATGTAACTCAGAATTAATTAGTATCTGTTAATCATCTTTTTACTATGACATGTCAATATGATAACTTATGATGTATATTTAATATGATTTATTATGATATATGTCTTTTGTATTTAATTTTGGTTTGTATTCTGAATAGTTTATTATGTTATGGAAAACTAAGTCCTGCTTATGTCATATAGAGAATGCTGATTTTTTGTTTTCTTCCTCACTTGCTCGTTTGTTTGTTTTAGAAGGCTTGTGTGAATACCACTTAATGGCCAGACTGACACAAATTTTAAAGTTTATTATTTATTTTGTACCCAGTTTTCCCATGCTTTTTTCTAGCCACCCCATCCTTTCTTCTATTTCACCAGGGCAACAATCTAATTCCCTAAGGACATTTGTATGAAGTATTTGAATTTCCTGATGTACTCTTCTTGCAATTCTACCTGCCTAACTTCCCTACTTTCAGATAGCAGCTTTAATCTTCTTTTTTTCAGAAAAGCCTTCCCTGACTACCTGCATAAAGTTGTACCTCATTTTATTGTGCTTCACAGATATCACGTTTTTTACAATTGAAGGTTTGTGGCAACCCTGCATCAAGCAAGTCTATCAGATACATTTTTCTAAAAGCATTTGCTCATTTTGTGACTCTGTGTAACATTTTGGTAACTCTCCCAATATTTCTAACTTTTTCATTATTCTCATATATATATATATATATATTTTTAAATTTATATTTGGCTGTGTTGGGTCTTCATTTCTGTGCAAGGGCTTTCTCTAGTTGTGGCGAGCGGGGGCCACTCTTCATCACGGTGTGCACGCCTCTCACTATTGTGGTCTCTCTTGTTGTGGAGCACAGGCTCCAGACACACAGGCTCAGTAGTTGCAGCTCACAGACCCAGTTGCTCTGCAATATGTGGGATCTTCCCAGATCAGGGTTCGAACTCGTGTCCCCTGCATTGGCAGGCAGATTTTTACCACTGTGCCACCAGGGAAGCCTTATTATCAGATTTTATAGTGATCTGGGAGCAGTAATCTTTTATGTTATTATTGCAAAAAGATTATAACTCACTGAAGACTCACATGATGTTAGCATTTTTTAGCAATTATTTTTTTAATTAAGGGATGTACATTTTTTTTAGACATAATGCTATTCCACACTTAACAGATTACAAATATAGTGTAAACATAATGTTTATATGCACTGGGAAACAAAAACATTCAAGTGACTCACTTTATTGCAATGTTTGCTTTATTATGGTGGTCTGGAACTGAACCCACAATCTCCCCAAGGTATGCCGGTACTTATATTTATATCACAATTTCTTATTACCTCATGGTACAAAACTACAAGGGTTTTACCTCATTATTTGTCTTCATCATTAAGATAAACATCAGTTTTTCAACATAGTAACTGGCACATCGTAGTCACATACCTAATAAAAAGATCTGCTATATATAGCTAAAAATTGTTTTATTATTCTACATTTAGAGTATATAATAGTTATAGTCATAATATTTTCAACTTTTTTTTTTTTTTTTTTTTGCTTTACCAGACTTTTTTGGGGAAATTCAGCACACAAGTTATGCAAGTACTGCTAGCCTTATATGACTAAAATTAGAAACTAAATTTTTAAAATAGAATGAAAGATTATTATTACCACAGGTTTGAGATCTACTTGTCTTGGAAAGTTAATATACCTTGGACGAAATCCCATAACTAACTTAAGGTTAAGGAATTCTTAATATTTTAATTCAATAATATGATTTGAATTAATTTCTATGAAACATTTTAATATTTTTCTCCTAAGGCAATCTATTTTATGATGAAGTCAAGACAGTTACATAGGATAACCCTATTATAATGTATGTTAGAAAACATGAGAACTCTCCATTTCCTACAGAATGAATAATAATTGTATCTATGTATTTCAGGAGTCTTTTGATTGCAAGTGACAGACACCCAATGAGCTAACTAAAGAAAAATAGAAGCTTTTCTTACCTCAAATGATGATGGAGGCTTCAGAGATGATTGGATACAGAGCTTAAATTCAGTCTTTCCATCTACACCTCTTATATTTGCTGTCTGCTCAATACAAGCTTTAAACTCTTTTACTGTAAAAGAGTTTTAATCATATCCAATAGAACTGTAGCTCAATCTCTTGACAAGGGAGCAAGATTGTTATTTTCTATCAAGTGTGGAATCCTTGAGAAAGTCATTAATGTCCTGGTTTGGATCATCTGCTCATACTCAGGATTCAAATTGTGGCTACTGGCACAGCATCCTAAGTTAGAACCAGCTTGAGGAACAACATACTGGTATGTCCCTGGAGTAGAGTTTGCAGAAAAAGAAGGATTCCTGGGTGTACATTGAACACCCAAATAAATAAACAACACCATCTAGCTATCACAGTTTTCATCTATTAAACGACTATTCTAAAGGCAGATTATCCCACTGTACAATTTCATACACATTACTTTTCTTCAAATATTTACCCTCAAAATTAATTTCATTTCTATTTTTCCAGTGAAGAGTCTGAGGTCTAGTCAGATTAAATAATTTAAAATTCAACAGTTAAGCAGAAAAATGGAGACTTCAAGTCCTCTCTGAATCCATAATGGTTGTTTTTTCTACTCCACTAGATTTTCTCAACTTTGACATTATGGGCTGAATAATTCTTTGTTATGGTGGCTGTCTTGAGCATTGCAGGATATTTAGCAATATCTTTGGCTTTGACTCAGTAGAAATCAGTAGCAGCTCCTAACCTGCACAGTTGTGACAAACAAAGTATCTCCAGACAGTGTCAAATGTCCTCTGGGGTAAAAAAATTAAACCCACCCCACTTGAGAACCTTGAACTACACTACTGATTCCCAGAATGTGTTTTGTGTATGTACAATTTTTCATGATGCTCCATGGAAAAGAGAAGTTCTCCTTAGATAAATATGTTAAGGACACTCTATATAAACTATAAACTTCATGGTTAAAGTCCATTATGTAGTACACTGGTATAACAAATAGCTCTGAGACATCCTACAATAATGAAACCTGTAAAAATTTTATTTAACTTAAATGTTCTTTTCTTTCTGAATCACCCAATAGTTGACACAGACTTCTGTGATACTTTGATGCTTCATCTATCTTGATCCCAATGCCTTTGCATATTATACTAAGCCCTTTACAATCTGTCCTTCACAAACTATTATTCTCTACAAGGAAGTTTTCCAATTCAAACTTGGAAAAGATCCTTTAGGTTTTAAAAATGCTTTCTTTCTGTCTATAAATGCCCTTCTCCTTTATCCTGCCTGAATAAACTCCTATTAGAGCCTTAAGAGCCTCATGAAAGAGTCACTATTCAATATAAACTCCCTAGTCTTCCCAGAAAATAAATTATTTTATCTTAGTAGCCTCTCAGCATTTAACCCAAATTGTCAGGACACATTTGTTTTTTCATTCATTCAACAGATATTTATTGAGTAGAGTCTCTTGTGCTGAATGAAAGCCTATGTAGTTCTTCTCCTCATAGAGCATAGCAGCTAGAAGGGGAGAGAAAGTTAGCATGCTATTATCAATAAAACTGTGATAAACATTATTCTAGGACAGGGTCTGCTGGGCCGTGGACAGCAGGAGGAGAGCAGCAAGTGAGCAAATCTTCATCTGCCGCTCCCCATGGCTCGCATTACAGCCTGAACCATCACCACCACCACCACCACCACCAATCCTTAGAAAAACTGTCTTCAATGCAGCCGGTCCCTGGTGCCAAAAAGTTTGGGGACTGCTGTTCTAGGAAGTATAGATTGTTCTATATAACCATAGTAGCTGAAATAACCTCCAGGTTCCCATGGAGGAGTGATATCTCGTCTGAAACCTCAAAGCTTAGCAGGATCTACCAGGAAAACAAAAAGAGTAGCAGTGGAGAGGAGCATCACAGGCAGAAGGAAAACATGAACAAAGGCTCAGAGGCAAAAGAGAACATGTTTCATTCATAGAACTGGAACAACAAAAATCCTAGGAGGAATTTATCTTAGATTTTGAGCATGGGAAAGGTAATTTAGTACAGATGTGCATGTACTTCTCCACCTGGTTATGTTCAGCCAGATATTAAGGACTGTGTCCTAGTCTTCACATCTGCCCATGTGGCTAGCAGAGTGTTAGTTATTCACAAAATATTTTTGAGTAAATGGACCATTATAGTCTTGATAACCCATGAGATGGTAAGAGATATGTATGTATGTCATTGTGCATATGAAGGATTTCATTTATCTGGCAGGACACCTGAAATTGGAATTTCAAAATGCTTTATGTCAGGATTTTATGCTGCCTGAATGTTCTCTTACTCAGAGGTATTTTATGAGGTTGGGTGATATGCACTGTTAAATTTCCTCTCTATACTGTAACCAAGTAACTTTTTTTAGACTTATTTTACTTTGAAATGTAGATCTTGCTCCCTGAACAAGTTGCATATATTTATTCTATTAAGCAACTTATAGAGTCAAATGCCTGAAAAGAATATTGAAATCATGAATCATGAAGACCAAATTAAAATAATTTCTGGTCTCAGTAAATAATAAATCAAGGCACTACACACACAGTGACATCATAAATTCTTTTATTTTTATATTAATTAGAATTCTTGACTCATAATTCCACCCCTACCAATTCTTATCCAAATATAAGCACTCCTCATTTACTGCATGTGACAGTGAAAGTGTTTAAAAAGTCAACAACCTGTGTAGAGCTTTACTGTGGTTAATTTAGTGTTATTTCAGCATTTATGTATGCATTTGATTATTTGAACAGGAATACCTAACCTTTAGTAAGGATTTACAATGTGTCACATAGTGTACTAAACTCATTACATGTATTGAGTTTTGTAATCTAATTGAAGATACCAATTTAAAATGGTTGTTTTGCCCAATATCTGTGACTTCATAAATTATGGATTTATACCCTTCTTATTCCAAAGCCACATTCTTCACCACTGCTCTATGCTACCACCTCTAATAATGCATAGCTGAGGGTATATCTTTAACATTTATATTTTAGTGAAACCAAACAGATGCATACTAAGTTATATGGCAAGAATAAAGTTTACTCTATGACACTTATCCTCTTCAGGATGCACTAATAATGTTAATCAATTTCTTAAAAATCTATCAGAATATGGTACATCACATTTCTTATGAAATTTGTTTTAACCTAACATTCCTTTAAATCCATGTAAACTCATATTCAGACTGTAGATTTAGAGCCTCTAAGTGTTTTCTCATTTCTTTGGTCACAATTATCATTCTAGTTAGGAAATAAAGCAACATTCATTGGAGAGAATAAAAACAAGTGTGAGGGTTAAGAGTGCATAAGTTTCCCTGGCATAAATATTTTCTCTGCTTAAGAGATGAGTCTATTCTTCTCCTCCACTTGTCACACTATTCCCAGACTCTGAGAGAGGAGATATAGCTGTAACCTTTTCTTGCATTCTATTCAGTATCCATATATCTGCCTCTGACCCATCTCAGGTTGGGGAGGATAAGGCGGCATAGTAAAGTGAGAGTTTTTAAGGAATAAGAGTCTGAAACCTTAATAATGAGCTACATGGTCTCAAACACTCATTTATGCATAAAGAGTCTCATTTTTCTAATTTCTAATTTAGGGCACTAATACACACATCTCCAATAGACAGGGATTATCTAATTATTCATTTAACATATATTTATTAAACACCTGCTACATGGCCATGCTGCCTTAATGGAATTAAATGAAGAAGACAAATAGTAAACAAGTAAATAAATATGTAAACATGCTATCAAATAGTGATAATTGTTTTTGATAAAATAAAGCAAGAAAAAAAAATGGAATGGAGAGTGATGGGGAAACAGGAGAGGATACTTTAGGTAGGACTGACAGGGAAGAGTTTCCTGAGAAGTTGGGCTTTGAATGAGTCATAAATGAAGTGATAGAGCAAGGCATAGCTTTCTGAATGTGAAGTTTTATGTTAATATTTTATTTTGTTAAGTCTTATCAAATTTATTCAGAGTGTGGGTCTCAGAGGAAGGAAACAGGCCAATTTCCTGGAATAATGAGATAGGTAAGGCAGAAAACATTAGGGTGAGCAATGGCTATCAGAGACCTCCAGTTCATCCAGGCATAGGCACAAGGTCCTCTGATGCCTATAAATACCTGTGGTGCTTTTATAATATCTATTTAGTTATGTGAATCATTGGGCACTTGTAAGTTGATGGCACAATTAAATTTTGGAATGCCAAATCATTTCACAGAGCCATTTCAAGGCAGTGTCTTATTAGTTATATGTCAACTATTTCTTAAATGGGCTACTAGTTAAAAGGAATGTGAAATGGATTGGTAAAATGTCCTTGCAGTCACAGCAGCATTCTAAGTATTTCCCTTAAAAAGCTAGGTGACTTCAAATTTAGACCATGTTTAAACAATATGAACTTCGATTATGACTACACTGATAGGACATTCTTTTTTGACCTAGTTGTAAAAGTAGTTTTTGTAAGAGAGGATTTATTTAGTTTAGTCAAAAAACTTTAAAACTATTTTAAACTAAAACTTAAAAACAATTTTAGGTTTTAAAGCAAAGAAACAGATGTACTAGACTTGACTACAACTGCAAGCAGGGACTGATTATGAGAGATCCTTGTCTGAACCACTGTACAAAGATCAGTGACCTTCGATGACCTCCAATACACTGATGTCAGAGAGAGAAAAAAATTGTTTATCCTAACACTATTAATTTTAGAAAAGGTAATTAGATAAAACTATTTAAAATATATTGTGAAAAGTAATTTGAAAAAAACTCAAGATTAGTTTGGTATATCTTAAAAGGAGTTGTAGGAAACAGTTTATAGTTTTGGTCAAAAACTCATTTATGAGCTAATTGTTGAAAATCCAAGACTTTCATAAGGCATTGTGAGGTAGTGTTTCTTTTTCTTTTTTTTTCTCTCTTTTTTGTTTATTTTTTAGAAATAATTTCACAGAAGCACCGTACAATCTCCTGAGTATGGAACAGCAAATTATGGCCTGCAGACAAAATCCAGCCCACAGCCTGTTTTTTATAAGTGAAATTTTATTGGAAGTAAGACACACCCATTCATTTATGTACTGTCTACAGCTACTATTGTGCTACACCAGCAGCACTGAGTTACTCTGACAGATACTGTATAGTTCAGGAAGCCTAACATATTTGTTGTCTGCTCCTTTACGGAACAAGTTTGCTCACCCCTGCACTAAACCCTAACTTGTTGAGTGCAAAGACTGTTAGACATGACAAATTAACAAAGGATACTTTGCAAGAAGCTCCAAAACTACTTCTATTTGAAAACTCCTGACTGAAGTAGAGATGACTCAGCTCTGAAGGGTGTGCTAAGGAAATATGGACCCATTCACTACATTCTGCAGTGCTAGGTCAGCAAATGCCTCTTTATGCCAAGGATATGTACTGAGGATTACTGTGTAGGGGACATCACATTAAGTGTTTTATTGCAGTACCTCACTCAACCTCACAAATCACATGAGCAAAGAACTATGCTATTCCTGTTTAAAGATGAGAAAACTGGAGTTAGAGCATTTAAGACCAAATAACTAGTGAATGTCAGAACTTGTGTAAATACCCAAGTTTACCAGACCTCAAAGTCCATGCTCTTTTTACTACTAGTATTAAACAATATTGTCTACAATGAAATATATTTTTATACATTGTACTGAAAAAATATATAATTAAATATATTAGTATGTAAATTATTATAAATCCAAGAAAATGCAAAAAAACAGTTGTAATTAATTTAGGGATGTTGGGGCATTTTTATATTATTACTGAGGAAAATACTTGGAACTATAATCTGACCCTTCTGTCATTGCTTTCTAAAAATGAATATGATTAACAACGTTTTCTTAAAGCCTATTTAAAGACAAAAGTCTGGTAGAATTTTTTTGTTTTGTTTTGTTTTGTTTTGTTGATTTGTGGTACGTGGGCCTCTCACTGTTGTGTCCTCTCCCGTTGCGGAGCACAGGCTCCGGACGTGCAGGCTCAGGGACTATGGCTCATGGGCCCAGCTGCTTCGTGGTATGGGGGATCTTCCCAGACCTGGGGCACGAACCCATGTCCCCTGCATTGGCAGGCAGACTCTCAACCACTGCGCCATCAGTGAAGCCCCAGGTAGAATTTGATATATGGTTTGGTCAAGGGAAGAAATCCTTACAATCAATTATTATAGCATCACTATACACACATGCACCCCTTTGTTAGACCATTAATAATTTTCTTTTTTTGTATTAGAGAAAAACCAAGTTCATAATTGTGGAGGACTATTCTAAAATGTTTACTAAATTTGGGGTTATTATTTACTTATTATGCAGCTCCTGATTCTTCTATTTTTTTGACTCTCACCAGAAGTTCCCAAACATCCAACTATTGTCCTTTGTGGTCTGCCATATTTATTGTTTGGCTTATTTATAAGTCAAAATTCCAGTTGCCCAAGTCTTATTGGAGGGATGAGTTCATGTAAGTCTAAAAAGATTTGTTTGTGTATTTTTGTTTTGTTTTGTTTTGTTTTTATCAGATTGCAATATTTATGATAGTCCTTGCATTTTGAAGAACTTCAGTTCTAGAATTTGACAATATGTAATAGTTTTTCCTAGAAAAACTATGCATAATATGTAATCGTTTACAATATATAATAGTTTTTCCTAGAAAACTAGGAATGCAAAGTTTTCCTAGGAAATAAATTGACATTTTTATTATTTATGACAATATCTGTTGCTTTGCCCTGGTAATAATATTGGTCTTATTTAGTGAAAATACACTTTCTGTCCTTCTACATCAGTTTTTCAATACATATCTGGTTTCAGAGAGTTTTCATAAAAAATAATTTATTTGTGTATGCCTATTTATTTCTTTAGGGAACTATCCCAGTTCCCTTCTACATGGTTTTGGCAGGGCTTAACACAAAGGACTGGTTGTCAATTGTATATGCAAAACTTAAAGATCTTTCTCAGTATCAACTGTATTAAAATTTCTAGGAGTACAAGTAACTACAGGGTAGAATCACAGCAGGGAAAACTCTGAAACCTCAAAGACCATTTCCCAGATCTTTTCTTGCCACATTCATGCCCAGATTAACATAAGATGTTCTTACTCATTCTGTGCAATCACATAACTTACAGACTACAAGTCAATTTGATCATGCAACCTCTCACTTAGGACAAGATACCTAAATGCTCTAACATCAAAAGAAGACACTCTGTTGATGTTAACATTTAATGGCCATCTCATCTGGGATTCACAAAATCCTGGCTATTCTCTAAACATTACAAGTGAGAAAACTCAATTTAGAAACATCAAAGATACCTGGTCAAGGTTCCCAGGTAGCTGATGGACCATTTGACCTGTTGCTGTCTCGCTTAGCTCTCAAGAGATCTCTGCTGAAGGGATTCTATACCTAGAGCATTCACGATGCCTTTTGTGAGCATCAATTCTGAAGCATAGAAGCTGTTCATCAGCTTATTTTAATTTATGTGCCTATGGCGCAGCCTGAAATCCCTAAATAGAGATAAATCACTTGCCGAGTTACATGAAGACTCCTGTGTAACTTCTCCCAACGATAGCACTTGTAAACAATATATCATAGCTCACTGCACTGTCCACCAGGGCTTCACATTTTGCTATGAATGTATAATATTTCTAGAAAGTTATAGTTTTAGAAACTGTCATTGTACAGTTCCAATCCTTATAACCTCAAATTGTGGCCAGAATATGTTCTAATGGAATAGTTGTGATCAAGGAAAGAAAGAGGATGAGAGAATGAGGGAGAAGGAAGGAAAGAAGAAAGGGAGTGAGGGTAAAGAAAAATGACACCAATTCCCATTACTGGAAATTTCCCTTTTCAACCACATAGTTGTAAAAATGTCAACCCACACAGCAAGCTTCAGGATTCTCCATGGAAAAATCAGCCAACTCTCTGACAGCAATCACATCTGAAGGGATGTGGCTGCTATGACTGCCAGAGCAGGGGTTTTATGAGGCTGGGGTTTTGTAGAGAGCTATTAATCAGTTAGACCTAATAGCAGCAACCTTCACCTGCACCTTTGAGCTCACTTGGACTTTAAATTTAACTAAGTCTCAGGTTATATCAAGCAGGTTATGGAGTTAATGGATAAAACCTATTTGCTGAAATTATAACTTTTATTACCAAAATTAAGACGTAACCAAGGGCTTAGCACAGTATGTAATAAGAAATGCAGTGCCATGTCTCTTAACACATGTATTTTGATAAAAGACAGATTCTGGATATAAATCTGTGAAATAAAAAATCCATCAAGTAACCTTTCCACTCCTATATGTTTTCACCTCTCTTCTTTGTTCTCCTTCTCTGTCTCTTTCCTCTGACTGTCCTATCCCCACTCCCTTTTAAATTTCTCTCTTCTTTTCCCTCCTCCTTACTTCTTCCTTTCCTTTACCCTTTCCATTCTTGTTGAATTCTTATTTTCCTTCTTTTTGTTTTTCCCATTTTATTAACATTCCATTTTATTTCTCTTTATATTTTTCCTTCTACATTCTAGTTATTGAGATTATTTTTGAAGGAGATAACTATGTGAATATTACTGGGCTCCATATTCCCTCCAAAACATACTACCTAGAGAAGATAGGCTTGCTTAAAATTAAACTAAGGAAAAATATAAAGCAAGTGACAGATGACATCAGTCCAAAATGCTGCAATTACGTAGAAGAATAAAGGATCAGTGGGATAGGGAGGATAGGAGAGAGACTCAAGAAGGAAGAGATATGGGGATATATGTATATGTATAGCTGATTCACTGTGTGATACAGCAGAAACTAACACACCATTATAAAGCAATTATACCCCAGTAAAGATATTTTTTAAAAAAAGGGATCCCTCAACTCCTCTCTCCTTTGTCCCTACCTGCCCAACTTATAATCTAGTGTTCTTTATTCTTTATGTTACTTATAGAGAAGTTAAATTACTTTTTCAAATACAAAGTGTACCATGATTTAGGAGAAGTTTTACATAATAGTCTTTATTATATATAGCCAAATAGCTCTTTATTGTTATTGCTATTTTACTAATTACCATGGAAAAAAGAACTCTGCATCCACTGAAATAGTGTATAATATTAGGGAGCTTTAGGAGGGGAGAGTCTTGAAATTATTTAAAAAACTATTTGTATCACATTCTCAGGTTACCCCAGTTTTCTATCTGTTATAACTTTTTAATATTTTATACAGTGTGCTTAGACCAACACATTACTTGATTCACATAGTGTTACCCTTTAGTTCCAGAGTGTATATAACTAGTTCAATATAATGAATTAGCTGATCTCCATCCTTGCATCCAGGTGATGAGATGTTCTCTACATTTAACTTGGGAAGAAATTATTTCCCCTACTCCTTTGCTGTATCCACTTTAGAAAAGAGAACCACAGATAAAAAAAACAAAATGAAACAAATCTTCCTTTTGCCTAAGACATGTCTTGCAGCAGAGACAGCTAAGGCCCAGATTTAGGGAATATTTTACATTCTAGAATTAATACAGGCAGGAGAGGGAAATGGAAGCTCATATGCAAAATCAGGGAAAAAAATGTCAAATGATAGTTTCAAACTTATATGAAGTAAGCATGACACTCTTGTGACAAGATGGTAACATAGAAAGGGAAACTAGTCCAGTAGGATGAAATGCAGTATCTTTCATTCCATTGGCTGGAAATAAGGTTAGATTCTATAGATTCTATTTAAAGTAGAGATGGACAGAGTGGTGAACTATTTGGAAAATAAAAAGTTAAACTATGAGAAGTTTGAACATGACACGTAATATTTATACTGCCAGAATCAACTCCAGATAAAGCTGATGCACTGCCTAAGGAAAAAAGCTTTCACAACAATTTTTACCAATACAAAGTACAAAGAGCTGAAAGCTGCAAAAATAGTTGGTATCACTTCAGAAATAGTGCCCTCTCCAAAACAAACCAAAAGGGTAAATTTCCCAAACCTCAACATGAAAGGGGCCCTCAGAGAAGAAGTGGAGAAAATTCTGTTAGCAAATGGCTCACTGTAATTCCAAATCTTTGAGGGGAGGCTTGACCTTTTTCTCATGTTATTCTCTCTCTCATTCCCAAGCTGCATTTATTTTTTATGACATCTATACAATCGAATTTTATTTCCCTTCCTTTCTGAGGTCCAGAAAGCACCAGTTCCCTCCTTTAGCTAAAAAACAACTTGATATCCCTACACGGTTGGCTCATATGACTCTCAAACCCTTAATGTCTCCAAATGAATTTGCATATAACCTCCATACCCAGCTCTATATACAGTGCATTTCAAAGTTACTTTGGCCAGAAGGATGAGAATAATCGTAGGAATATTTTATCCATTGCCAACTGTCTGGCTATCTTATTTCCTGTTCCCTAGAAGAGACTGAAACAGGAATTTGGATACACAAGGTATTCTGTATCAAGAGAGACAGTCCTTTAGAGATTGACAGTCATTGGCTTGGGATGTGAGTATGAGGGATGAAGATTGGTATCTAACTTCCAAGCAGGTTTTGAATTTGTCTGTTAAAGGGAGTAGGTGTAAGACTAGCAACCTACTTAAACAGCAGCTGGTTCAGTAGAGGGGATTTTAGTAGGTCACCACAGCATCTACTTCAGTGACTATATCTAGTGTATCACCAAGTCTCATTAATTTTTAAATAATTATTGATTCAGCTATTTTCCTCTATCATTCTACCATTACCCTGTTCAAGGTAATAGATTTGTTTTTCAAAATCACTAATATATTCTCCTAATTATTCTTCACAAATCCATTTGTATGCCTCTCTCATCTATCCTCCACAAAACAGTAAATGACTTCTTTAAAAAGCAAAATGGAACCACCCCACTACCTTACTTAAGACTCATAGGATGAATTCACAAGTCTATAAAATGGTCTACAAAATGCAGTATAATCTGTTTTGTGTCAACCTCTCCAGCCACTTCACTAACTGTATGTCCCCTGACTCTAATTTAGCTACTAGAGGATGTTAAATTTCCTAAAAGCATGAAGTTGCTTTCTACTTCATGGCTGTTGTTCATGCTGTCCTCTCTTCTAAACACTTCTCTCCATATGAAGCTAGTTTTAGATAAAAATCTTATTCACAGAGGACCATCCTCTTGCTTCCTGGACTAGCTTTGAGTCTCCATTTACCTGTTATCACAGTACACTACACTTTACTTTTGTAGCACTTTTGTCAGAAATGTATTTTTGTGGGGTGTTTACCTATTTAAGTGTCTATCTCCTACACAGTCCACAAGACTGTTAAGCTACATGAAAGTAAAAATCTTATCTGCTTTATGTTTGCTATTCTGTTCCCCTTCTCCAAAACTCTGAAACACAAGCTAAATGCTAATAAATATATGTTTGGGGAAAAATCAATAAGGTCAAATACATGTGGAATAGGAAGACAAAACCAGAAATATTACAGCCATTCTTATCTGAACTCTATGATAACCCTACGTTTCCAGCTGAGATGTATTTAGGTCTGTTTTTAGGCAGGGATGATGTGCCTAAAGAATTTGTATTCTGTTGTTTAGGAAACCTAATCTGAAAACGTTTCCATGAAAACTAATAAATGCAAGCCAAGTGCCAAGTGGCTAAAACAATTTAGTAACAAGTTTGATGTCTCCCTTGAGTACAATGGGTTGGGGAAATACAGTGCCTCACAAGCAGTGGAGCACTATTCCTGAGGGATCTGGGGCAAGAGCCAGCTTTACAGAGGTTAGAAGAGGCAACATGGAAGCAGAGCATGATGGACTAGGAGGTCGGGGATTTCTTTAGAAGGTGAGCAGGTCCTGCTTTCTAGGGTACAGAGAGCTTGAGAAAGATTAGTTGGAGGATTATGATTGGACCATATTAGGTTTCCTTGACAGGTGTTTAGATTTAGGTTTAGATTTAAGTGTAGGCTGACTTAGGTTTAGATTTGTGATGTGGGCCAGGGCACAGGGGCAACCTCCATTTTGTGGGTCCTAATACACAAATTAACTTTATCACTAGTAATTAATAATAAGAGCTAGTATTTTCTGAGTGATTACTATTACATAGGTACATTTCTAAGCACTTCACATGTTTTAACTCCTTTAATATTCATATAAGTTAGGAACTATTATCTTCCCAAAATTATGTTTGAAGAAATTGAGATCCAATGAGGTTAAATAACTTGCCTAAGGTCACACAACTAGCATTGGTGAGGCCAATAATTAAGTCCACGATTACTTTTCTTTACAGCCATGCTCTCATCCAGGGCTCCCATAGTGTAGACTTTGGGAAAGCCATCTGAATTGTAGCTCTGACAATTTAGCAGATGTGTGATCTTTTTTTTTTTTTAATTATTTATTTATTTATTTATTTATTTATTTATTTATTTATTTATTTATTTTTGGCTGTGTTGGGTCTTCGTTTCTGTGCGAGGGCTTTCTCTAGTTGCGGCAACTGGGGGCCACTCCTCATCGCGGTGCGCGGGCCTCTCACTATCGCGGCCTCTCGTTGCGGAGCACAGGCTCCAGATGCGCAGGCTCAGTATTTGTGGCTCACGGGGCTAGTTGCTCCGCGGCATGTGGGATCTTCCCAGACCAGGGCTCGAACCCGTCCCCTGAATTGGCAGGCAGATTCTCAACCACTGCGCCACCAGGGAAGCCCTAGCAGATGTGTGATCTTAAGCTAGTCATGTAACTTCTTCAAATGTGTTTCCTTATTTATGAAATGGAGACAATAAAAGCCTTTACCTCCTAGGCAGCATTTAACACAAAGTCTTTCAATTAGGAAACACTCAAATAATAATAACTACCGCCACTGCCACTATATTGTGATTATGTGTTTGTTTGCAAGTAGCAGAATGCCTGCATTAAACTGGCATAACAATAAAGGAAAATGGTTGGCTCATACAGCTGAAAAGTCCAGTGTAAGGTGGACTCCAGGCAAGGTTAGAGTAATGTGACCCAGGACTCAGGCTTTTTCCAACTCTCTGTGCTTCTGGTGTAGCAGCTTTATTTAAAGGCTAGATTCCTTCATGTTCTCAGGAAGGTGGCAGACAATGTAAGTACTGGCTTCTTTCTGGTTTAGAGTAAGAGCATTTTTCCTCCAACCGCCAAATAAATTCTGGGGAAGGAAGTTCTGGGATTTACTCTGTTCAGAATAACTTTGGTTAGGAAGCAAAGTGAACAGGAGATTGACATGAGACAACTGCAAATATCTGGGCGACTGTTCATTGGGGAAAGATAAGTAGAGCAGATACTTGATACAGATACTTGATAATCAGAGCTCTCCCCAGAAGCCAATGCCACCCAAACATTTTGTCTTTGAACAATGGAAAAAGGGTCGTTCTCCCAAGGAACTTCTGGATGCTATTGGGAGACAATGATGTTGAATAGACAAGCAATGAATTTTCACTAAAAATTATTACCTTTATAGTGTTTTTGTTTTTAATATAAATATCTATGTAACAGATATTTATTCTTGCTGTTTCTGTTTTATAAAACTGTTTATATGGAACAAACCATTAGAGAGATAGAGAGAGAGAGAGAGAGAGAGAGAGAGAGAGCTCATGTAGTTTCAAAGTCTGAACTCTGTCTTGGACCTTCTCTGGCATATGTATACCAAAATCAGATGGATTTTGTAAAATTTGTGTGGATTCTAGTTGTTTCACTTTTTTAAACTAATTTTGACACTTGTTTGATGAAGATCTCTTATTTATATCTGGATCTGTGAAGGCTATTTTTACCCTAGATCTAGGTAAGTGTTCCTGACAGAAGCAGTTTTGTGTTTTTTTTTTCTCCCTAAAGCCATGCCAGGCACTCTTTTTTTTTTAATAGTCAACCTACAGAATTTGTATGAATGTATTTTTTCTCCTCATTGAATTCAGAAATGTTTCAACATTTGGGAGAGTATCTGTTGAATGAATTGTTAAATTTGCCCTATCATTTAGTGAAAGCAGAATCATTTTCAGTTTAACTGTACTAAGATGGGATCACATCTTGAAACACTGAGAGTTTATTCTCAAAGTGTTTAGATAAGCCAGATGCATAGGAAATGTTCTTAATGTCAATTTGTTTTACTTAAAGAGGTATATTTGGATCACATAAGAGGCTGGTAAAGTATCATCCTACTGAAGCTTAGAGGAGATTACCCATTTATATGGTAAGCATATTTACCCTCAGCCACCCAGCCCCTCCCACCTCCCAGGAAACTGTACTGGTATAATTAAGCTCCTTCTTCACAAATTTGAAAAAAAATATTTTGTAAACAAAGGGCCTGAATTCAAATGTCAACTCTATCAACTCTACATTTGTGATGTGACTTTACCTTGATTACCATTGAAACTCAATTTCTCCATCTGTAATGGGGAGAATTTAATTTTAAAATAAAACAAACTTTTCCCTCCTGCAATTCAAAATTTCATATCTTAAATTTAAATTTGAAATAATCCATTTAATCCTCTCAAGAAAATGTAGAAAATGAGTTCTATTGAATTTACAACAAAGCTATGTAGCAACAGAATAATTTTTTGTTCTGTGTTTATAATCCATTAGGTCAAATGCTCATACTAAAAGTTGCTACATTTTTGAAATATCAAAAAATTCTAAATTTATTCTTTTCATGATGATCTTGCTTTAAAAATAAAATGTTTCTGTCTTCCCTCATTAAATTCACACATCAATTTTTTTCATGGTTAAAATTAACTGTCTAATGAATATAAAATATGAGGGTTTCCCCCTTTAGTCTTATCTCACATTCTTGCCAGAGTAAGAATGTGTTTTTCCTTTCTTCATTCATCCAATACTTATTTAGAACCTACTGTGGGCTAGAATCAGGCTACAGGCTGGGCAAGTTAAAGCACTTCAATTCAGATGTAATGTCTCCTGTGGGGGAGGCCTTTGCACTTACCGAACTAACAATTATCAGTGGATAATGTAAATGTTCTGAGAATGTTCAAGGTGGGCTAGACTAAGGTATGTTGTTCCATATCTTTATGTATTAAGTGCATTTTCAGCTTATGCTATTTTCAACTTAGGATGGGGTTATTGAGACATAACCCAATGGGCAAGTTGAGGAAGATATGTAATAACATGTTGTCGTTATTATTTTATAGTACATACTATATTTTCTAAGTACTTTGCATTTAATATTTTCATGAGCCCTAAGAGGAAGGTACAGTTTTCATCTCTGTATTTCAGACAAGAAAATTTAATCGAGGAGATGCTAAGTTACTCCCCTAGGGTCACACAGCTAGTAATAATCTTGCAGAATAACTTTTAATTAGTAAACCTCCCAAACATAGAGCATATGCATATAACACTGAGTGAAAAATAGTTGATTGAAAAGAATTAAACATGTTATGATACTATTCTTAGAAAACTGGTGTAGATATATGTATAAAATTTACAAAAGTCTATAAACCAAGATCTGAACAGTGTTTACCTCTATTTGATAGGATTAATTTTATTTTCTTATTTTTGTTAGTTAATATTTAAGCATGGGTTGCATTGATAATATTACATAATAAATATTTTCAAAAGATATGATTGACGAATCTTTGTTCATTGAACATTAAAGCACAGCAAAATATAAAACAAGCAAAATATACCTAGAATATGAGAAGAACTATAATTGTAGAAACTCTATTAAAATATGTTCATCCAAGAAAACCAAGTGAATAAAAATTATGTCTGACTATAAATAAGCTTGAACTGAAACATGTGAAAATGTATTTCCTATGATCATCTGAAATGTCCACATCTTCCAAAAATTACCTATTTGGTCACAGAGGATAAGTTACATTATCAACATTTAGAGATAACAGAGGAACTTTGGTTCAAAACTGAGAATAGCAATTTCCACTGCAATATATATATATATTTTTTTATTTTACTGTAGACTTTTGTAATAAAAAATGAATAACAAACTTTTGTTCTAAGAGGAATGCAATAAGTCATTAAAATACTTTGATTTTGAGTAGAGCATAGCTTCCTAAGGAATTTGGATGTTACTAGGTAGCCTTTGGGGAATTATTGAAGTTTAAGGGTATTTTTTTGTATTCAAAGAGATATCTGTTGGCATTACTTGTTTTAGGAAGAACACTGTCAACAGTATGTGGGATAGACCAAAATGAAAGAGAAAATGGAGATAAGAATACCACACAGATGATAAGGATAGTAATAAATAAACAAGAGGGATATCCTGTGCTAAGCCTTTTAAGAAGATGAAAAAGAATATGGAACAAAAGAACATCAGGAAGGATGCTCATGGATGTCAGGATGAAGAGAAAAGTTAGAGAAGGATATCACAGCAACAGTTTCCAGGAGGCTGTTTAGTCACTGAAGGTGGATTTTGACTTAAAAAGTCTGAAAATCCACCTCTGTGATATGGATTAGATCTTCCTAACAATGGAGGGAAATGAAACAACCTACAGAGATGATGCCTACTTTTTCTATTAATTTACTTATTCTAATTTTATGCAGGTACCTTTGTCTTTCTCAAGAGCTTTTCACTTCATTTCCAGAGCTCTAATCAATGCAGAGTCTTTGGTACTGACTCATTTGACCTTATTCATGTGACTTCAACATCTACTCAAAATTCTCCCTTAACATTTGATGATTCGAAAAGGGCCACATCAAACCTCTATTCCAGTTTTTGAGTTATTTGAGCTAGTGTCTGTTTAATTTTGTTTTTCCTTTTTCAGAGTAGGTTAGGCTTATTAGATGATGGATTTCCATTAACTTAGATAAGATTTTAAAAAGAACTTAAGGTTTAAGCCACATTATGAAAGTGTGTATGTGTGTATATGCCTGTGTTTATGCGTGTATGTCCGTGTGTGTGCTTTAAGAACCATATAAGTAATTATGCAGAGCTGAAAGAATTGAAGTATGGGTTTTGTAAATCATAGTGAAATAAACAAGAATACTTATATATTATCTAAAAAAGTATTTAAAGTGAGAAATATTTCTGTCTTCAAACTTTAGATTTTTAATTTGATGTTCAAAGTGGATAACTGAACCTCAATTATCTAAAATTATCTGGTAGTGCCCACAAAATAAAATCACATCTACATAATTGTGTTGATAACTTGTTGATGGGATTTAATAACAGCATTTTTCACTAACTGAAACAATCACAGTCCAGAAGAGGTTGAAATACAACATGAGTAAACAGGTCAGTTTCACATCATTAAGAAGATTTAAGTGATATCTAATTAACTCTGAGGAATTATATACTTTTGTAGAATGGAATACACTACTGAGAAATAGTGGGAGAAATTCATATTAATGACAGAAATATGTGGGCAGTGAAATGGATTAAAGTCAAACAACCTTCAAAACATGGATCACATGTTTCAATAGCTTGGTGTCCAAGGTGGGGGTTTGGATTATGGGTGGAGTTATAGGAACTCACCAACACTCTAAGAGTGAGGAATGATAAAAAAGCAAAATGTACTGTGCTTGCTGATCATTTGTGGAGTATACAGAGAAAAAAACAAAAACAAAAAAATCAGAGTCCAATGTCCCCTGCTTGGATTGCATCATATTCATTTGGAATGGCCAAAGTAAGAGTAAAACAAAATTTGCTTATATTTCTCCTGACAACTCAATATTTTGTTAGACTCTCTTAATTTTTAGTCATCATATTTTCTACCAAAGCCAGAATTCTCCATAGTCTTGTCCCTTCTGGAATTTTTAAAAATCTGTGTCTGACGAAGCCCTGAGCTTGCAACCAAACTCATCTTCCCTTCCTAAGTGTTTCTTCATTCATGCTCACTCTTTCTAGTGACTTTACATTGGCAGCTCATTATTACCTACCAAATAAACTTCACACTGGTCATCCTTTACTTTACCAGCACATAATACACACAGTCCTTGATATATGCCATCTACTGTGCTAAACACATTACAACTATTAGACCATTTGCTTGTGAAAATAACTTTATGAGGGAGACAGGCAGTAGTATAATTGCCTACACTCTAAGGATAAGCTAACTGAGGGCTTTAAACTTGCCCAGTTTTACACAGCCAGTAAGCAGAATTCAATCCCAATTATCCTGTCTACAGAGATTATGCTGTTAACCTGGGTACTTTGTTTTCTCCCACATAAACACTCACCTCTTAGGTTCTGTAAATTAAGTAGTTCTTTCTGACCCCCAGATTTCATCTACATTCTTCTTTGTAACCAGCAGAAAATGGGAGAGTTTTCATAAATCAAATATGATATACAGAGAACAGCTTTTAAAAGGCCAAGGCTTTTAAAGTTCATCAAATTTCTACATTGCACCTTAATTTGTTAATCTTGGGCACAAATCTTGGGCAAGATTTGTTCATCTTGTTTTACAGTTGCATTTGAATTCAACTCAATTTTTGCAGAAAAACCTTAGTACCGTCAAATAATTTTGGGTTATTCTGTGACAATATTTGCAAACTTGTACTGGACAATGAAAAGCCAACTCTGCCATCCAAGGCTTAAATTCATACTGAAAATTAAAACCATGAATTATTAGAGATATTTCAAATATATTATTACATTCTTCCTTTAAGAATGAGTCTATTTTTGTCAAATGGCAGGCTCAACAAGATTTAAATAAATAAATATGTACATTTATATATATATATATATATATATATATATATATATATATATATATTATACACACTGCCATGATTATTATTCTCAATGCTGCAATGTTTATTGTCATTAACAAAATTGATTAATCATGGAACTCTGGTACAGTATCGACATATTGGTCGTACTTCTCTGATCTCCTTTCCTGTAGCAGCTGCTGGGCTCTTAGATCAAGAGAAGCCTTTGCTGCCACACCAGACAACAGTCTTGTGACAGATGTTCCATGTTCAACTGAGGGAGCACAGAGGAAAATTACAGTCTCTCCATGCTTGTGAGACCACAGTTGAAAATGAGCAGTTGTCCCTCTTCCAGACAACTGTTATCAAACTCATAGAACCTTGACATAATTTGCAGCTACCTCGTTCTAGAATGAGGCCTACATAGTACATGAGGCTGGCAGGACCCACACTATTGAAACACAAGAAGGGTCCGTTTTCCTTTTCTGAAAATTCTCCTGTTAGAAACAATGATTGCACCGCCAATGACAAAGACTGCCCCAAAGATTTTGCTCATTTTCTTTAAAAAAATATCTTTTTGTGAGTTATGAATGTAATTTCTTTATGGAAATTTTTTTAAATGCATAATAATGACAAAATGGAAGTCCCTAATAATCTTCTCATAACCATAACCATCATTAACCTGATGTTTATCCTTCCCATACACTCACAAATGAACACAAATACACATACACATTTTTAGGTACACAAAAATATAAGCTTAGCATACATAGTTTTATAATTTCCTTTTACAGTTAATATTATCTCACAAAAATGTTTCCATATTCATAAATATACCTCTTTCTTACCAAGAGTAAGAAAACTTTCTGTAAACAGCAAGATAACAAATAATTTAAACTTTGCTGGCCAAATGATCTCTGTTGCAACTATTCAACTCTGCCATTGTAGCTTAAAAGCAGCCATAAACAGTAGCTACATAAATGTGTGTCCTTGTTACAATTAAACCTTTTTACAAAAGAACAAAATGTGCCAGAATTGACTTGTGGATCATAATTGCCCATCTGTGGCCTACATTATATATTAAAATATTATTTTAATATTGGCAGAAGCTTCCATGATATGGGTATGGTATGGTTTATTTAAGCCTTTTGCTCCCATGGGGTATGTGCCTTCTGTTATTATAAAAGGTCTTGCACTGCCAAGGATTCCACTGCAGGCATGCCTCTCAGTGCTGTGACTAGCATCCCTGGGAGCTAGCTTTCCTATCAGTTAATAACTCCCCCAGCCTGATGGTACTTCCAGGCCTTCTCCTTCCCAGCCAGATGGCCTCTGTGGACTTTGGAATTCCTCCACTATGTTGTCTCAGGTGTATCCTATTTTACCAGCAAGGTTAATTACAAGACAACATTTGATGGACATGTTGTTTTACTATGGTCATGCCTGCACATCAATATATCCCACAAAATTTTCAGCATTTGGATGTTTTTTTAACATAGCTTGGAAGATCAGTGAAGTTTTCACCTTTCCTAAGTCCAAAAACAAGGAAGGAGAGAGTCAGACTTTTGTCATTATGACCTTCCAGAATGACCTGTCCATTTGATTTTTCAGGACATGTTGTTATTTTAATGTCATTTAAAAGTGTGTTATTTGAACTGTACTCCAGTTTCTGCCTCTCTGAATTGGAAATGCCAAAAAAAGAATCAACATTAAGTGGGTTTATTTCTGCCCTTTTGATCGCAGCTGGCCTTGGCCTCCAGCAGCTTGAAGCAGAATTTTAGTTCCTGGCCAGAGATTGAGGTTGGGCTGCAGCAGTGAGGGCACTGAATCCTAGCCACTAGACCACGAGGAACCAGTGGTGAGTGACAAGGCCCTGGCCCTTTGGCTTTGTGGAAAAGAATTCCCACAAAGGCAGAAAGTAGAGAAACAAGTAAAGTGTTTACTAGGAGGAAAAAGAGGATGTGTGGATAGGCACATGGGTGGACTCAGAAAGAGAGAGTCAGAATTGTGGTAGTTTGAATCACTTTTATGGAGCATTTCTTCTGGGTTTCCTTTAGCCAATCATTTTTCTTTGCCTGGTTCTGAGTCCATATTTGGTACATCTCAGGATCCTCCCATGTGCGTGCACATCGGTTAGCCAAGATGGATTCCATCCAAGAGGCCTATGGGTAGGTTGACATCACCTACGATGGGGTAGCACCCCCTACTTTTTTTACCTTCAAGGAGGTTTATAGTCAGGAAGATCTCCTTGACTTCCAGGATGAGAAATATGTGGTCTCTATCTTTTACCTGGGTAGGGCTCAGCCTCACCTATCTTCATCTTTGAGTATAAACTCCAGCTGCTCATCCTGGGGCCCATCTGTCTACTGCCATAAATCTCCCCTGAGAGATATAGACCCCAAGAAATATTTATTGGGAAGATGAAGGGTGAAGGTCTGTCTTCTGTAGCTTCTCCAGGTTGGCAAGGGGCTTGTAGACCCTACCTAGTTGGCATCACAGAGCTCTTGCCCTGTCTCATTATGGGGCCCCAGGGTGACTTCCATTGTCATTTAGGCAGGATTTGCTGTGGGTAGTAGCTGGATTCCCCACATCACCATTGTCCTGTGATGCTGTAGAGAAAGCAAACTAAGTAATTAGATTAGAGAAGCTGGAGCTAAAGACTAGAAAAATACTATTATAATCAGACACTCAAGCAAGAGTAAGAATCTGGTTATACAAGGTCAGCATAATTTTGTTAATCTCAGGCTTAAAATTTAGTATATTGCTCTATTTCTAAAACGGAAGGTCTGAACCCGTTAGCCCCAGGCCTCCTTCTTGGACCAAAATATCTTAGTTGCAGAAGCACAAGTATAAAGAACACTAGGCAAAATAAAATATAAATCTTTATGGCTGAAAAGAGGAAGGTTATGAAAAAATGGAAACCTCCCATCAGAAAGTTTTTAATATCTTATGGGATCCAGGAGAACAAGCTGGAGAACCAGTTTTCAATTTCTCCACCCATATTGAATAGCAAGGATTGGTGGTTAATTGTCTGCTGAAGCCAGGTGGCTTGTTATCTAATTTTCTCAATGTTGGTCTCTACCTGGGAAGAATTGTTAATGTATGTGCAACATGCATACCTTTCCTTGTACTGTCAACAGATAATCTAGGGCCAGTCGGTTGTCAAGGAACACCTTGGCCAGCGAATCTAGAGACTTCTGTAAAGTAGTGAGAGAGTTAGTGGTACTGTTAGTTATGGCAGTAAGAGTATGAGACAACTTTCGATGGACATGTTGGTGGGTGGCTACTCCCCACGATGGTAACAAGGTGTACCGAAAGAAATAGGCATCTCCATCTGAGATGCCACCATGTAAATATCGAGTTAATCAAGTGACTAGTTTTAATGACCTAGCCCAGTGCTTGGATTCATTTAAAGAGTGGATTGAGAAAGGGATAATCAAGGTTCCCAACATACACTGTATAGGCGTGGAGTTATTGCATAGGCAATTAGTGGCCCATGGTTTTTTATCTACCTGGCATAAGAAACGTATCCTGGTGAGGCACAATAGAATAACTCACCCAAGATTTTAAAGCCTAGCCATCCAATTCAATTGTTATGGAAATGTTCTCCAGCTACAAACCCAACACACTACATTCACATTCATCTGATATCTGTTTCTTCAGTGTGGATCCTTCTTCCATTGTGTAGCAAGTTAGAGTTTGAGCACAAATAGGTTCTGGCTTGGGGGGACCATTAGAAAGCACTGGGGTGCTTTAGTACCAGTTCTTCCTCTTTCCAATTTGACTTTGTAAGCAAGAAGGACCCTTTGGGGCCTTCCCAGGACAGACCTTCTCCCATATCTTTTGCTAATCTCCTCTCTGAAGTACCTAGATAATGGTATTTGATACACATTTCCTGAGTTGGTTTGCAGATGTGAATCTACCCCCAACAAATGGAAGATGTTGACTACTTCACAACCATAATCACATAGCACCAGGCCACCTGGAGCATGAGGACTAATAATGTTAATATCTGTGACACTACCTTGCTACCTCACCATCAGCCAATCAGAGAACTGTGCACAAGCAGATCACATAGCTGTGAACCTCCTCCTCATCTGACTTTTAAAAGTGCTTTGCCAAAACCCTTCAGGGAGCTGGGGGCTTTTTACGGCATGAGCCATCTGGTCTCCTTTCATGACCTTGCAGTAAACTTTTCTCTACTCCAAACTCCCAACATTTCATTTTGTTTGACCTCACCGTGCTTTGGGCACATGAACTTGAGATAAAAACTTCTCTTTCATTCTTACAGAAATTTAGGGCTTTGTTTTCTTTCTTTTTATGTATATTTTTGTTTGTTTTTGCAATTTGTATTATCAATGCCAGAAGACTTAGAATTTAAAATTAGGTTCTTTTTGTGATTTTACACTTATTGTTAGGTTTTGTTTTAATTTTCTTTTGAGTCAAAATTTGTTCATTCTACTGAGCTTTAGGAAGAGCTTAACCCATATCTCAAATGTCAGAATACAGCATAATTTGATAGACACTGCTGCAGAAGATAATAGTTTGGACTTGTCAGCTGAAAAAATTGCACAACCTAAAAGTTGAGAGTTATATTTTTTTGGTGGACTTTCTGAGGACTGTAGCCCAGAAGATATCCTCTCAGATAACTCTGATGGACTGCTCTGAAGATGTAAGGGAGGAGCCAGGATATATACAAGTTTTTGCAACAAAAACCAGGTAGTCAGAATATCAAAAGGCTACTGTTAATTAAAGAAAACCAAACATCTCAAGTTAATGGATTTAACACTTTTTATGCATGGGAAGATGCAAAAGTATGAGCTCATTGAAATCATTCCTTTGATATGCACCATCCTCCACCTTTCCTACAGAACTCAAAGGTAGTGTAATGTATATTCCTTGAGGAGGGGTACTTGATCACTGAACTATTGCTCTTGGCTGCTCCTCCTTAGTTTCCCTCCCTTTACTGCATTCCCTCCCTTTACTGAGAAGCAAATGTTTGAATCTGCCCTTTGTAATTCAGGGAGGATCAAGGAGGCTGAATGAAGCATATTTTCTAAAAACAAGAAACAGGGGAGGAGTGGTGGAGACGACACAGAAAGGATTCGTACCTGGAAGGGCCCACAGGGTCCTGTTCCATTTCGTATTTATACTGCATATTATTAATAATAAAAGAAACATCCCCTTTAATGTCAAATATTTCATTATGTGCTTTCATGCTTTTTAACCTTTTCCCAATCCAGAAGCAAATAACATGACAAAATTGTATACATTTGTGTATGTGTAATAGAAGTGGCATATGTGTGTACATATATAAGTGAATTATTAAATTTTAAGATAAATATAAATTATAAACATTATATCTTATACAAAAAAGTCTATCTCTCATTTTTTAATAAATGAAATCTGAAATTAAGATACTGGGTGGATAGATATAATAAAAAGAAACATAGCTAAGAAACAAAAAGTAACTAGTAATTCATGTATCAGAGAAAATTTCAGGTTGATCTCTAACCCTTTTATATTTTATTCTGTAGGATTTTAGTACTCAAAGTAGACCTCAAAAATATATAAAAGCAGAATATGAATATATCTACTATTTTAGAAACTATATGTAATGACAGTTTTTAATTGTACTATTTAAATGATTAAGAACATTAGAGGTTTCATCTCATCAGTTGCAGTTCACTTTTTGACATCTGACTTTTTTTTTCTATTTCATTATTTTATAACCTGATTGAGGAACCAAAAAAAAAAAAAGTCTTTGAAAAATGGGTCACATGTATTGAACTATTCTCCAAATATAGTTGTTTCTCATACCCTCAACCTGAGATAGGTAACTGCACCACAGAAAACTGCATTAAAATGATCCCTAATCGACCTAGGTTAACTGATTTTGGGAGGAGAGGAGAAAAGAGATTTTAAGGATTTATCAGCTGCAAAACCTGAAGAGTTATTTGAATACTACTATTGTCACATTTTCATACCATTTGGGGATATGTCTGCTCCCAATGCCTCAGGTGTGACTTAATGGAAACTATCAGGTTTAAGATTTTGCAACAGGAGGCCCATCAGAAATATCTGAAAGCTATGGTAAATTGCAGTAGAGCAATTGCAAGGAGGTTACACACCATCCTGATGTGAGCTATTGTCCCAGCAACTTGTCATTGTTGAGTGACATGTCAGATGCTGCAGGATGCAAAAGGGCACAGAATTTTATTTTTGTTATTAAACTACAAAGGCGATACGTATTAAAATTCTTTTTTAAAAATTATAACTTTAATGTGGCAATTTCACTTAAAATAATTTATCTTATGTATATAATTAGAAAATTACAGAATTGTTGACAAAATGGAAAAAAAACTGAAACTAATTGCATATATATCCAAATATATGAGATTGAATAAACAAATTATTATGCATCCAGACAATGTATAATATGCAGCCTTTAAGAAGAAGTAATAAATGTAGACACATGGTCATAACACTTAAGTGTAAGGAAAATACAGATCTCGAATGATGTGATCCATTTTGTACACACAAACATGCACATACTTTTATTTTGTCTTATCTAAATTTTCAGAATAAAATATATTGAATCAGTAGTAATGATTTTATAGATTTTTTTAGAAGCTTGAAATGTTCAGAGTTGTTATTTTATTATGAGAACATAAAAGAGATAATTCTGGTTATACTATTTAAGCATATCACTTTGCACAACTTTCAGAAAACACAACATCAACCTTTTTTTACTTTATAATTTTAGGGTATCATGTGAAAACACCATCTTGCCAACTTTTAGTAGCATAACAAAGCAATGATTTTAAGAGCTCAGCAATAATGCATGGCTATGAAATGAAAATTTTAAAACATGCACTGACTGTTAAAACTATGTCTGCTGAATATTAAACAGCTGAAATTGCTAGTGCTTAAAACACTTCATTTAGCATAATGTATATTAACTTTGGAAGTATTTTCAGGCACCAGCTTTTAATAAATGAAGAGCAAGGTTGAGAAGAAAGTTTACTACAAAACATTTTGTTTACAATGGAATATTACTCAGCCATAAAAGGAAGTTATTTGTAGTGAGGTGGGTGGAGCTAGAGTCTGTCATACAGAGTGAAGTAAGTCAGAAAGAGGAAAACAAATACCATATGCTAACACATATATATGGAATCTAAGAAAAAAAAAGAAAGGTTCTGAAGAACCTAGGGGCAGGACATGAATAAAGATGCAGACATAGAGAATGGACTTGAGGACACAGAGAGGGGGAAGGGTAAGCTGGGATGAAGTGAGAGAGTAGCATGGACATATATACACTACCAAATATAAAATAGATAGCTATTGGGAAGCAGCCACATAGCACAGGGGGATCAGCTCAGTGCTTTGTGACCACCTCGAGGGGTGGGATAGGGAGGGTGGGAGAGAGATGCAAGAGGGAGGGGATATGGGGATATATGTATACATATAGCTGATTCACTCTGTTATACAGCAAACACTAACACAACAATGTATAGCAAGTATACTCCAATAAAGATGTTTAAAAAAATAATTTTGTTTTACAATCATTTATTTTAGGTATTACTCACATTGAATCTTTGTAAGACATGTGAAGTTAGAGAAAAGGTTTAAAATGAGGTTAATATTTGAACATTTTGAGAATTTAAATTAAGTTCAAACATGCTTTTAAACATGTTCCCAAGAATAACAATATTGTTTACAATTCAATTTTTTGTAGTATGTATACAGGATTGGCATTTATAAAATTAAAAAAATAAGAAATTTGACAAGAGATAAACAAAATAACCTAATTCGTATGTAAGTCAATGAAGAAAACTAGAAAATCTATGTTGTATTGGTGTTGAATTAACTAGTTCTGAGTTTACAAGCAATAATTAAATAATAATCTCAAATAACTGAGTTTTATGTGTATCTTTTCAACCTTAGTTTATATTGGTCCAATGTTCTCAGAGACTGATGTGCACTAACAATGTTCCTTCTTTTCATATATATGCAAGACATGATGTTCCTAATATGAAGAATTAATCCACAATGAATGAATAAAATGATTGGTTAATTTACACAGCATAATTATTGGTATATTACATAGGGATCTTAAAAGATATTGTTTTAACAAAATTTGGTATGCCATCCTAAGAAGACTTGGAGTCAGAAAGGTGTTCATTTGCATTCCGGTCACACTATGTACTATGTGATCTAGGATAGTAATTAATCACTCTGAGCCTAGTTTACATATATGTGAAATGGACACAATACTACAGTTACCAATCCAAGCTCAGTCTGCTCACCACACAACAGGCCAATAAATCAGGAGATGAGATGTTGAGGCAAGGAACAGTGACTTTATTCAGAAAGCCAGGCATCAGAGAAGATAGTGGACTAATGTCCTAGAGTATCATCTTATTGGGGTTTGAACACTAGTTTCTTTTATAGAACAGAGACTGGGAGGAGATGAGGAAGTAAAGTAAAAAGCCCATAAGCCTTGCAAAATAACTCCTCGTTTTGGACAGCTTTGGGGAGGGATGTGTTAATTTCTTCTTTTCTGTAGCCACTCACAGGAGTGCAAGGTCAGGGTGTTTCCCTGTGAGCTGAACAAAGTCACTTTAGTTTAACATTCAGGCAGAGTGGCATGGTTCCCCGAGGCAGGCCATAAATGGTTATAACTATAGACAGAACAAAAGCAACAGAGAGCAAAGGTCAAGGTAAAAGAAACAGACTCAACATGGAGTCAGATTTTGTTCTTCCCTGTTACAATACCATTTCTTTGAAGGTTCTTTTAAAGAGTAAATGAGATAATGTCAGGTAAGCACTGAATATAATGTCTGATCACATACTAGTTGCCCAGTACATGGTTGTTACTACATTAACACAATTATTGGTTGTTGTGGTACTAGTACACTTAGTCTGCTAACCATTGTAATAAACCGAGAAGCAAGAGCTATCCCCTTCTAGTTTTTCTGTCTGACTTCTAATTCACACTTTTATATATGGCCCTGTATCTTGTTTAAGAAAAAAAAAAGAAAGAAAAGCCTATCTATTTAGAGACATTTAAAGTATTTTTCAATCTACTGCAACTGGATTTTTAGTATGATTTACACCTTTCTTTTAATTTAGTATGTATTACTATTTTTAAATGTGAAAGCATAGAAATCCCAGGATATCACAGAATGCCAGTTGTTATCCTAATCAGATAGATAAGGACAATTGATAAACACAAAATGAGCATATAAATGTGCACATTAAATATATCTCTCAAATACTCATATCAGAAGTACTAGTTAATCGATAAATGACACACATGCATATTGTATTTGATTTACAGATAGCAACAGTAGCTACCTATTATTAAGCACTTGATGTCAAAAACTCGGCCTCTCTCTATCACCAGTGTCAAATTGAATCTTGGAGACAGGGTTTTAGGTGACGTAGAAAAGGATAGCTTTATTGTTTTTCCAGGCAAAGGGGGACAGAATGGGCTCCTGCATTGAAAAGCTACATGTCCCAACAAGGGAGGATTTGATAAGGAGTTTTATAGCAACAGTTCAAGGGTGGAAGTTGCTGACAAGATTAGGGTATGTGCAGGGTCTCAGGTGGTTGGTCTCCTAATCTTGGTGAGCTTCTCTGGTCCCTTTAATCTTGCCTCAGATGATTTCTTGGCTGCTTCTCCCATGATTAGCAACTGTTTGAGTCTGCCCTTTGGAGCTCAGAGAAGGTCATGGAGGCTGGAGTCTTACCTACAGAAAAGGGGGACATAAAATGCTTCCATGCCCAGTAGGCCCACAGTGTCCTCCTCTGTTTCACACTTCCTTTGTGCTAGACACTGTATTAAATGGTATGCATAGTTGTTATTGTTTATTCTTCACTCCAAATTTATGTGCTGTTTATTATAAAATATATATTACAGTTGAAGAATTGAGCCACATATTAGGTAAATTAACCCACAGTTGCCTATCTAATCTTTGTTAGAACTCATCCATAATCATAGGTTGTAATGCTGAATTGTCTTAACACTTAACTATTTTGTCCTCTGACTTTTATATAAAAACACTTTAAGAATCTCATGAAAGTTGAAAATATTTCTGTTTTTCACTTAAACGGTATCACCAAAAGATTAGCACAAGTCTTCCAGCTATGATGACAGTTCTGATTAAATAAGATGACTTGTGAATAATCATTTCTAGAAATTAGATATAAAATAAACCCACATTTTCTAGAAGACATCACTTTTATGTACTCTATTAGAATTCACGGGCCTCAAATAAACTTAAAAAAAACCTCATTATCACTTCATGTCCTCACACTTGGTGACAATGTGTTGTTATGTCTCCATATATCTGTCAACATGTTTTCTTTGAAAGATTAAAGTGTTTCTTTTCAATAAGGTGTAATGGATTACCTTCTCTACATTTCTTAACTACCTTTTAGAGACTCAGTGTATCTCACAATGGATGATGTGGCAGTTTTGCTTAGGCTTTTATTTTTCTTGCACTTGACTTTAGAAATAAATGGTTAAAAGTAGCAAATATTCTGCTACCACATGAAAAGGAAACAATGTTCCAGTTCCTCTAGCCATGAGACGGAATTTTGAAGAGTTTATTTTAAGAAAACTTCTTGAATTGTTCTAAAGTTGAAATTCATTATATTTCACCACTCATAATGTGGTAATGAAGAAAATGTAATTGTGAGATATATATGTATCAGTTATATATCCTGTGAGATATGTATATTGTGACAAGTCGGAAGAACTATTGTGCATTTCTCTTCCTTCTCAAGAAAGCCTATCTGCATTATTGCAAACAAACATGTAGAGTGTCACATTAAAAATTTAATGGTTATTACTATCTTTGTTTTCTTAATTTGCACTTCAGCCAGATTGTAAATTTCTATTTCATTAAAAGAATATTTTAATACATTGTATTAACATTTATGTATAATGTTTTATATAAACCTTTTTATTCATCATTTCTATACATTTTAGAAACCATTTTAGGTACTTCCCATAGACTTTAATCATTAACAAGTATTTACCACTATTAAGTTAGAGTTATGATTAGTAGTAAGGCAAGATAATTTAATGTGCCAACAACATTCCATTTTTTGGTTGGAAAATGAATACAATAATGGCATTGTTTTTATTCAAGGTATTTTTCCTCTGGAATGATAGCAGCAGGAAACTTTCTGATGAATGCAAGATTAATTAATCAATTGTAAATTTCATGACATTAAATTGTAGAGAGGATTGGTTAACACATACTTAGTGCATTATTTTGGTTCATCAACTATCATAGTGGTTTTCAACTCTGGCTTTGCATAAAAATCACCTCTAAAATTTTCAGAAAATACCTGTTCTTGGATTATAACATTTGAGATATTAAGTTTAGAGTGAGATCTGGGAATTGATTTTAAAATTTCCTCTAGTGGTTCTCATATGAAATAATTTTTATAATCACTTTTCTATGCTAATTAGATTGTCTTTATTTGAGAATAGATCCACAGAGGACACAAAGTGATACTACTCCTGGTAACTGATTAATCCACTTGTTTATTGATCTTGGATTATTGAAAGGCAGCATTTACTCTCTTCTTATGAGTTTCTTACAGATCACATGCTCATTCATCATACTTAATGCCCAAGTGTTCTGTGTAGAATTAGAAATTTAAATCGTATCACCTGCTTTGGAGAATGATGAAATAATTTTTTCAAAGAAGAAGAAGAAGAGGAGGAAGCAGCTCATTTTGTTTCTAAGTGGGTAAGCCTTTGACCACAAGATCTTGTGTCAGTCCTAAAGTAGCATTGTAATCAGAAGGTATTGCTAATTTAGAGAACTTAAAATTGATGAACTAAGAGCAGGGGCATCACCATGGAGGAAAACTTCTCTTATTACATTATATTTTTTTTAAGTTCTACTTTCTTGACTCTGTTATTAAGGCAAAAAAATCTGAGAATTTTGGTATGACTGCCTTCAGGGACAGCACCTAGGGGTTTCTGAAAGAGACTACAACAAAGCTTGGTAGGAGAAGAACCCCTAGGTATAACTAGACCAAAGAACAAACCAGGCTTACTTTACCCCTGGGTCCCAAAGTGTAAGAAAAGAGAAGTAAACACTAATTAGTTCATGCATGTGGAGAGTCCCTAAGTTCAACCTACTGAAGTCTGTTTGTAGTTTTCCCTTTCCCCTAACTCTCACTGTATAGATAGTGCCCCTAGAGAGAAGGCACTAACCTCATCAGGTATACAGTAAAATGGAGTGACTATAGAATAACCAGAACGCTCTCAGTAAGTCAAATAATCATTACATCTTATCAAACTTTTAATAGACCTAAATAGGTCAGACAATCTATTCTTTTTTATTTACTATGATGTAAAACTCATATAAGAGAGACATTTTTTAAATAGAAAAAGACAGAAAAGAGTTTCTGCAGCACCCTTAAGGCAGCTAAAATGTTTGAAGAAAATCTCCAGATAGATGCAAAAGAAATATGGGGGAAAAAAAAACAAAAACAAAAAGCAAGATTTGCTAATTACAGAATGCCAAAATACTAGCAAAATCTATATTCATTACCTGATGGAGCTGTGATGAGGACTTGAGGGCAGAGAATTCTCTCTTCTGTGCTCATTCCAGGTCTCACCTTACGAAACAGGAAGAGACCTGGAACAGACCCTTCCCTCACAGCACTCAGAAGGATCTAGCTCTGCCAACACCTTGATCTTGGACTTCCAGCATTCAGAACACTTAGAAAATAAATTTCTGTGGTTTAAATCACCTAATCTGTCGTACTAGCTATGGCAGCCCTAGCAAATTAATCCAATATGGTCAAGTCAAATAATTGAATATATTAATTTATCAATATTATTGGGAGTGTAATTTGCCTGAACCTGCTAACCTGGACTGGAAAGTACTGATCAAAATACAGTCTCCTAACTGACTCCTTTTTAAAAATGTAGACTTTAAAGTTTAAGTAAAATATATAGCTTAGTAAGAAAAATTATAAGTAGCAGAAAGTTTTCTGATTAAAAAAGATATGCTCTTTTTTTTAGGGTTTTTTTTTTTAGGGAAAAACAATTGCTAAGAAATAAGCTACTTCTGTATCTAATGTAATATAAGAGGATACTGCAGCCAAGTTCTTAAAATAATATGTAAAGTAAATCACACTTGCTTTAAATTAAACACTTAAAAAAGAATGATGATATCTTCAATGCTAGAAATACTTGATTAAATTTGTAACAAGTGACAGCAGTATAAGTACAGCACTATGGCTAGAAATTCTAGTATTATTACAGATATATAAAGTTGACAGTACCCTAGAAATAAGATGATTTTGATCACCTGGAATCATTTTATGTTTATAAATTTTTCATAATGATTAAATAAGTGTACTTTAATTACATTGAAATGTTACTTAAATGGAACACATGGATTAAATATACAAAATAATTGTATATAGTGAATGTTTGTTTTGATTTTTCTAGTTTTAAAATATAGAAAATGTTAAAATATAAATCCTGTGTGCATTTATATAATCCATTTATAATCCATTGCAACTGAGCTCAATTATTTCTAGTGTCATTTTGAGTTCCCTGTTGTCATAGTTGCTGCTAAGAAAATGCATTTTTCTAAAAGATTTATAAATAATGATTGCAATGTTTTTTAGCTCTTTGTAGTGAAATACCATATCCAATGTCTCTGAGAAGAATATAACTTTAAGCACCAGGGAGCCATTCAGGTCACACTTGAGTCTTGTTACGAGTAGGGCAAGAAAAGTGTCTCACCAGTATCCATTAATGTTTACTCTCCTGCCCACTCAAAAGATAAATTCCACGTAGTTAGGTTCGGAAGACATGTTCAAGACTGTCTTTAAGCTTTATATTTGCTTATGTTACTCTAATATCTTGTTGAACAGAAAAAGGTTATATTTATTAACCTCTCTCTTTTCTAACATTGCTTACTCTCATCATTCTTCTAAATACTAAATTAAAATATTTAGTTTATATGAACATATTTTGCCAAATGCATCTTATATGCATCCAAATGCCAAATGCATTCTTAATATCTCTGAAAATTAGGTAAATTCTAATTTTTACTGTGACAAGGAATCAAAGTTATCTATATTTGATAAACTGATTTTAATTATGGCTCTTGATATGAGATGAAAATCAATATTCAAAAGTCATTTCCTCCTCTTCAGATCAGCCACTATTTACTAATTGGATAATTGTTTAAGTTATTCCACACATAAATTGTGCATGCTACCTGAAATAAAAAATTGTACCAAAAAAAAAAAAAACAGAAAACAAGAGAATGAGGATAAAATAACATAAATATCTACCATTCAGGAATAAGGAAAAATTGAATATTTCTGATACACACACACATAAATACACAGGTCTAATATACATTTCGATGGTATATACACATATATTACTTGGCTAGTCTAGATTATGATGCAGTAAAAAAAAAACAAATTTCCATGGGTTGAAAAAACAAAGGTTTGTTTCTTTCTCACACTTATGCTCATCACTGTTCAATTGAAGGGTTTGCTTTCCTTAGTCACTCAGGGACCCTAAGATGGCAGAAGTTCCACCACCTTATGACATCTCCATCTCATCATGAGGTTTCAGGGTTTATCATGGCAGGGGAGGAGAGGGCTAGTGCTGCCACCTTCCACACCAGCAATTTAATGCTTTGGCAATAGTATATTACCCACAGTTAGTCACATGACCTTGACTAATTGAAGAAGATGGAGAAGTATATTCCTCCTATATGTCCAAATAGAGGGAAATGTCTATCGATAAACATTGAAAAGATTAACCACAATGTTCTGCACAACTATTCATTCTCTTCTTCCTTCTTATTCTTTCTTTTTTATGTCTTATTTATATCCTAGTCCATAGAGAGTGTCAATAATAATGTTACTATTTTTATGTTAATAAATAGATACCTATATCATCATTTTAGTGGTTCCCTGATTTTCCATTATATGGCTTTATGAAAAAATGTTCCATTTTATCCACTCACCCTCTTCCTTGTTTTTTTCTTTTAATAGGTGAACTATGGGTCACAGTGCTTGGCACATAATGTGTCTAATGAATCATATGGTTTAAAATTCTCCTTCTGGTCTTGCATATTTTTCATATGGCACACCCTAAGTTCTTAACAAATGTTAACTCTTATTACTTTTGGTGATAATCACCACTTTTTCTCATTTGAATTCCATTTTTAGTATATATTGTGAAAATTCCTCAATTTCTTATTTGACATCTTTCCTCCTGATTTTACATTCTAGTTTTACTTCCCCAAAGTGTTATACTTTCCTATAGATTTCCACGATAATTAGAAAAGGAAAGGAATTAAGTACACAAGTTCATAGTGTCTTGATACAAAAATAAAAATTTTCCTCTTGACAAGATGTGGTATATTTTAAAAGCATACTGGACTTAAAGGCATGTTATCTGGATTTAGTTTCCAATTTTGCTAATAACTAGGGATATGTTTTAAAGAAATAATCTATTAGAGTTGAGTTTTTATTTAACCATTAAAATAAATGAGTGTGTAACAAAAATGGCTAAGACTTATTAAATAGAAAAATATAAACCACATGCTAAAATATAATGACCCCTTAATACAGGTTTGTTTGTTTATTTTCTTCTTTGCCCAAAACTTTCTCTTATCTGAAATTCTGAAGCACACAGAAACTCTGCTAAATATTTATATGTGAATAGTTTTATACAGCTTTTAAGTTTTTGATCTTTACTGGAAATCACTTAAGTTGATATCATCAGAAGTAACTAAGACACAGTATGTAAATACAAAGGAAATTTTAATTTTATCACTTCTTACATTTTGAAGTTTATCGTTTTTCTTTTAAATAAGCTTTATTTTTAAAACAGTTTTAGATTTACAGAAAAGTTAAGAAGATAGTACTGAGAGTTCCCATATACCCTGCACCCAGTTTCCTCTATTGTTAACTACTTATATTAGTATGGTACATTATTTACAGTTAATAGATCAATATTGATACATTAGTATTAACTAAATTCCTACTTTATTTAGATGTCCTTAGTTTTCACTTAATGTCCTTTTCCTGTTACAGGATGCCATCGAAGATAGCACATTACATTTAGTCATCATGTCTTATTCAGCTCCTCTCATATTTGCTTTACAAAACAAAATCAAAGCTCCTCCATGGCTCCTGGTAAATTAGTTTCTTCTGCTTCCAATCTTTGCTTCCTGGACCCATGCACAACAGAAAGTTTAATTTTTAAATCATACTTATTGATGCTGTTCTTTGTAAGATCAGAAAATTATAAGAATAACATTGTAACACTCAAAAATCTAGAGCACTAATGTAGGTGCTACATACATATTTTACCAAGTTTATATAACAATCCAGTGAGGTAATGTGTATGGGGTCTACAGAAGCCCCAATTATTTATTTATTTATTTGTTTGTTTGTTTATTGATTGATTGATTGATTGATTGATTGATAGAAGCAGGCATGCTCCCTTGCTGTTTTGGTACTCCAAGTTCCTTTGGTGACTCAAGTTTAGCCAAAGCAATGTAAGAGAAAAATATTGGGTAAGGCTTCCAGGAAAGTTTATATAATACACAAACCCTCTTGGCACCTCACTTTGCCCTTTGTCACTTGCCCTAACCCATGACTTTTATGTGGAATATCAAAACTCATTTTGATTAATAGAAGGACAGAAGCTATCTTATTATCTTGTGGATGAAAGTCCAAAGCTAAATTGAGATAAGAAGACAGAAGGAAAAGCGATCCTTTTTGAAATGTTTGCAGCTTGTACAAGCCCCAAACAGCCCAACTCCAGAATTTTTGTGTTAAAAAATAATATTCTTATTTATGTCAGTACTAATCAATTATGTGACTGTTGCCATTAACTAAAATCCTAGTTGACATTCTAGATTAAATCTTGAGCATAATGCCTGTTACAGGTACTCTGATATTTTTATTAGATACTATTATGAAGACATCTACCAGTTCAGAAAATTAAAGCTACCAAACAAGATATAAACACCCAGAATATATTAAAATTTAGTTTTCCTTAATAACACATAATTACATTAAATATTTTTGCACATAATGAAAAAAGTGAGTCATCAGTCATTTCCAAGTATATTTCACAGAAAGAGAAAAGCTGCTATCTCCAGGAGAATAGTAGCTCACAGGCCAAAATACAAGATAATGGAAGAAGAGAAGTACTTCAAAAGAAAAACAAAAACTTAACAATACATATCAACTAAGAATAATTACTGAAGCAGTGAATGAATAATTTAAAATAAGCATAATAAGTATATTTAACTATAAGAAGGAAATTATTACCACGTTAGATGTGAATGAAATGAAGAACACAATGGGAGAGATAAAATGTAGGATGGAAACTGTGAAAAATGAATTTGTGAGTTGAATTGGGGTAAATTGCACAGATGTTGAGAGTAAAGTGATCTAGAAAACAAAACAAAGTTAAGAAATATAGAGAAGGGGCTTCCCTGGTGGGAGAATCAGTGGTTGAGAATCTGCCTGCCAATGCATAGGACACAGGTTCGTGCCCTGGTCTGGGAAGATCCCACATGCCCCGGAGCAACTGGGCCCATGAGCCACAGCTACTGAGCCTGTGTGTCTGGAGCCTGTGCTCCACAACAAGAGAGGCCACAATAGTGAGAGGCCCGCGCACTGCAATGAAGAGCGGCCTGCGCTCATCACAACTAGAGAAAGCCCTCACACAGAGACAAAGACCCAACACAGCCAAAAATAATAAAAAAAGAACAGTCTAAAAAAAGAAATATAGAGGTAAAGCATAAATATCCCAATTATATGGATATCTTAAAGAGAAAAAGTAGAAAGGAGGAACTAGTGCAGTAATAATGGAGTAAAAATTTCCCAGATTCAAATAAATTTGATAGACCTTAGACTAAATGGTTCATAGAGTCCCTGCTAGGTGAGAGAAGGAAAAACTTAACCTAAATACATAATAAAATTTTAATACACTGATTACAAATAGAAAATTCTTAACCTTTTTTTAACCATACAAAGGTATTATAATATAATTGACTATACTCCCCATCCCCTGCCCCAGCAACCACATGTTTGTTCTTATCTATGAATCTGTTTCATTTTGTTATGCTTGTTCATTTGTTATTTTTAGATTCCACACTATTGAGTATGTCACTGTCCCTACCGTATTCATTAGAATAGAATGTGAAGCTACCTATGGGCTATGAGAACAGAAAAGGGGCATGTGGCCCAGCAATAATGCACTCCCACATGAAGTGTGTCTTAAACTGAGATAAAAAGATTCCTGAGCTAACTGTTCACTAGGAACTCAGGGCTCATAGATGTTTCAGGAAGCAGATGCAGCATGGAAGAACACAAATTCCAAGAACTTTAAGTAACTGAGTATGGCTGGAGCAGTTTAAAAATCCTGAAACTGTAGGGAGGGCAAGAAGAAAAGGAAGCTAGAATTATAGGTAGGGCCATATTGTGAAGGGACTTAGATGGTAATACTAGAGTTTGGACTTTGAAAGCTATGGGACAGCATTGGGGATGAATTGAAACATGTGAGGAAAATTGTCAAGTACATGTTAACCTCTCTTGAATAAATACTATATGACAACTGGAAAAGATATCACCTAATAGTTACTGCAACTGATGATATTAGCATCCACACTTGTGTAGACTAGGATTTTTATGTTCCACCATGTCTAATGAGTCACACAGACCCTCCTTCCAGTCTTTTATAAGTTTCCATTAATTTTCACCCTGTTTTAGTTCACAAAACATTTAATGATGCTTACAAGGCATTAAAAAATTAACAGAGCAAAGTCAACGGATGAAGAAGCAAAACTCTTCTTAATATTACAATGAGATAATAGTTTCTCCTGGATATCTATCATGAGTTTTCCCTGATGGATTAAGAGCTAAATTAACTGGGAGCAAGTGGCCAAGAGAAAGAATGAAGGAACACTATTTTGAGAAATATGAAAAATGGAAGAAGAGATGAATAATGTGTGGTTTTTCATATTAAAGAAAGATTCACCTGAGAGATTTTAAACATTGAGATCTTACTATTTCAAACAGAAATGAATAGACAAAAATCTTAGCACATACCCATTGATTATGAAATTCAATCAACATGCCTACTTTAGAGACAGAAGTAAGTCTGAGTACAAGCCCCAGAGTCTAAGTTGTCAGTATTAACCCAGGTTGGCCTCCAAAGAGCAATTCCTAAAAATACAAACATGCATTCATGATTTTGGATGTTTTATTATTGGCATGAGAAAAAATAATAATTTCTTTGTCAACTGTGCATTAGAAAGCCCATGGTTAATATAAATATTAATCAGTGTTATAATAGTAACTCCAGGGATGATGGTAATTGTGTAACATATGATGCAAGCATGATGCCTCAATTAATGTGTAAATATGTAGTTAATGAAGGATACAATCACTTAACAAACCATTTTCATACTCACAGTTTCAAAATGTCAGGGCTATAAAACCATTACCTTTCAAATTTTCCTTTTGAAAATAAAAACACCCACTTTATATTGGAGCCTAAATTAAGACATGTTATTGTGACAAGGGAAAGAATAGAACTGAATTAAGAAAGAAAGTAAAAAATTATATATATGCATAATGCTATCACTGTCTGTGCACCCCTTCCACAACATGTTGGTGATTCCAGGCAATGTCTAGTTCATGCATAGAGTATTGGTTTTAATGAAAGGGTACAACTATACATACAAAATTACAACTTAAAAAACAAACAAACAAACAAAAAAACCTTCTAACACTATATTATAAAAAGTATTTGACTATCAGAAAACAACTATTCATTTTCAAAATATTTTAAATGGCAAACAATTTTCCATTATATGGGTGAACAATAAACTAATCAATTGTCTCCTTACTGTTTTTATTTCCGAATGTTTAGTGATAAGTAATGTGCTAGTAATGCCTTGTAACATTATTTTTGTGGCTCTATCCCATCTGGCTTCCTCTGAGCTATCATTGGGCAGAAATATGACACAAGTACACCTAGCTGGAAGAATGTGTAAGAAAATGGGAAACACGATAGTCAAGATGAATTTGAAACAATTATAGTACAAAAATCTAAAATCTATATAGATACTATTTCATTTTTTTTCCAAACATTAATGTTTGCAGTGTACAATTTTGAGATAGAAAAATTTTTATTCCTTTGTATTTATTTTTCCCCTGCCTATGTGCCTTATAATTCAAAGACATTGCAATGGTGTTACCGAACTCAGGTTCAGCTGCTTGCAACTCAAAAGCCAGTACTCAAGAGGCAAGTGTTGGTAGAAAGTTGCTTTAATCAAAAGCTGTCAATATGGGAAGAAGGTGGACTCATGTCCAAAACCAACCCCAAAGATTCTGCTGAGCCTTGACAGTTTTTATAGGAAAAAAATGGGAAAGAATCTTAGTGAATCATCAAGGCAAGAGGTCAAGATCTGTGTCATTTTCCATTGCATGCAGGTTGGCTGACACCTCATTATCTTTCTTCAGATATTGTCTCGTTTCATGGTCTGCCTGCAGGATTGCTAAGGGGGCTTCTGGGGTTAGACAGCTAGTTACTTTTTAGCTACTTAATTCTTCATTCCTACTTCTTGTAATCTAGGAAAAGAATAAAAAGGTAGGGCAAGGCATTGTGTGCATTCAGTACAGCATAAATCAGGAGTTAGGTTAAAGTTTACCTAGTGATTTCATTTGTATAATCAAGGTTTAAGGGGGACAGAAATAAGCAAACAGTAATGGGACAAAAGAGCTGACTACAAATCCCCACTTGTCCAACATCATTCTGTTTCTATGAGATTGGGGCAAATGTCCATCTTCTGTAACTTCATGCTGACATAGAGTTCTATATTTTCAGAGTGGAAGATGCCAACATGTGTCAGTAGCATATCTTTGCTGACAATTTTAGTTGCCCACTTACGTACATGGACAGAGCAAGCTACAATTATTTTGATGCCCACAAATATACAGATTATTAGGAGCAATACTGTTAATCCCATTCTCTTGAGTCCAGTTCTAGGAACTGTGTTAGCCATAGACTCAGTACTGCTCAAGGTGGAGCAGCTTATGTCATGGCTGCAGTCTGGTCATGATGTAGTTAGCTTTTTCCCTCTGGTGGCAGTTATAGTATCTGTAAAACAACTCAAAAATGTGCATCAGACACTGAAAGATTCTGTGACTCTATTGTCCTAATTATTAACTGCCTAAGCCTGCTCTTTTGTGATTCAGAGAGACTTGGGAAACTTCTGCTTTTCTACAAATAAAAGGCAGATGTGGAAGGGCCTTTGCACTTGGGGTGTCCCCTTCAGTGTTCTGCTCAGTTTCAATGGTATGTTGACATATTAGAAAAACTATCCTGGAGAATAATGGGTTTTTAGAACTAGTATATGTATAATCTTTTTCATAAATTATAAATAATATTTTCTAATACACCATTGATTTTTTTACTTCTGTTCCTTATATTTTTTATCTTTTCCTTTGGAAACATTAGCTTTTGGTATACAGTTCTCTTTAGCATGTCTAACTTACTCCTTCTCATTAACCTAATTTATTTTTACTTTTTTAAAAACAAGTTTGCTTATCCATATCATTTCTCTGCAATATTATATTTGTTATTTGTCTCCAAATTGTATTGTAATTCCACTTTTGTTGCTGTTGTTTACTTTCTTCACTATTCTTCCTTTTTAGTTTCCCTTTTAAATTTATTACTTAATCTAATTGTCTTAATTAGTCTATTTTCTCTATTTTATGTTCTGCTTCTGATTCAGGGGGACAAGGCTGTATTATCATCTATTTGGTATATCAGTTTTCTGTGTTTTTCTTCTGAAGTTTCTATTGGGTCATATTCAGAGATAAGATCACCCCCCAAATCATGAAGAAGTTTTTATTTTCCTCTTTTTGTAACCAGAGAGCCAATGTTGTAGCTGCTCTCTTGTTTGTTTTTCCTCATCCTTAAAGAATGTCCAGACAACAGATTTGTCCAATGCTTTGATATGAATGGATTGCTCTTTTCTGTACACTTGTGTTTTGGATAAGGTAAAGGATGAGTAGGTATGAAGAGTCCCCTGTTTGTACTAGATATTCACTATAATTCTTCTGTTTTTCTGGGCATTTCTCAGGGTATAAAGCAAACAAGTCAAAAACAAACTATAGTTCCCTTCCTGAATCTCTATAATACCTTCCCCTTTCTTCTAGTCTCCTGGTTAACCTACACAGCCTAACCCATGCAGGGATACAACATTATATAACCAGCACCAATTCACTCAATGGTCTAGTGGCACCTTGTTTGGGGATGGCAGCCATGAACACAACATTATCCTTGATTTTCCCTATCAAATTTCCCCACTTGTTCAAACATGGAGAGTCTGAGATAGGATTGGGCAAGAAAAATTAATAAGATTAATTTTGAATAAGTTTTTCCTTCAGGTAGCATATAAGCATCAATTGTTATCATTTTCCCCTTTAAATATGACAATTCTTAATATTTCTTTGGTTATAATTTTTCCTATTTACTTAATGAGCATTTTTATAAAATCTGGTCTAGGCTAAATTAGGAACTCCTACTGAGATACCAGTTTAAAATAGAAGCTCTCTTCTTAACTTCTTCAGTTTGTCTTAAATATCACTGTGTGGTTTCTACAACGTGATTTTCTTTCTTACTAGAGTTTTTTTCCTATATATATATTTTTGTTGGTGGTGCTTTATAGTGAAGGAAAACTGCCAATTGAGGGAAAAAGTCATTTGCATTTTATAATGTTAAAATAGCAGATGCTTAAAGACCAGAATGTTAGTTAACATTTAGTATGTTTTTAATCAATTATGATTTTAAATAATTTTTGGAATTAGATTAAAAGTATAATAATTAATAATTAAAATTATTTTCTAACACCTATTTACACAATCAATATCATTTAAATGGCTTAGAATGATTTATTAATGTAAACTTTGACTACCTTGTATTTTATGTATTTAAAAACACACTTTCACTTTACTGAATTATTCACCAAGATAAGTATGAAGAATAATCTTAACATCTTCATATTCTAGATTTCAATCTGCATACCAAAGCTGAATTTATAAGATTTAAGCAATTCCTCAAAACAATCCATCCAGAGCATTCTTTCAGCTCTGTAAATAGCAGGAAACATACAAGTTTACCATATATAAGATTATAAGGTTCCCAAAGTTTATTAGATTGTGCTTGTCAATTGAAATAAACCTAGGAAGCAATAATAAAGCAGAAAGCATTTATTTGGGATCAAAGAATTGCAATCCCTGGCACACAGATTAGGGTAGAAGCCCAAATATAGTCCTGCTAGGGAGTAAAAGTCAGGGGCTTTTAAAGGCAAAGAAGGGAGATTTTCATTGTAAAGAATTTTAATTGGAGTTGGAGGCAGAAGCTAGTCTTGGCTAAATGAAATTGAGTGCTAAGGCTATCAATAGAGGGGAAGGAAAGAATCTGTTGCTGTGACAAGTTACAGCTGTTATTTCAGAGTCCTTGGAATATTTGTCTTTTGAGAAGTTCCAAAGTTCATGGTTCCACCTGGTGAGGATGTGTACAAGGTCCACTCCGTAATGGCCTCTCAGCTTCATGTTAAAACCCTTTAACAAAAGTGACTTTATATTTTATCTCACATTCACATCATCTTTCCATCAGCCACACCCATGCAGTTTAACAAGCCATGAAATATAAGGTTAGACATCTATAATTACGTATAAGAAAATGTTCTTAATATTTAATAGAAGTATTTTGTTTTATCATTTTTGTCTGGTAGTGCAGTGTTTTACATTATTTATTTAAGCTTAGATTTACATTCATTTTACAGTGCTACCACTTAATATGGCTTATTTTATCCTACATCTTGAAGTCAGAAATTTCTCTAACTGGCAAAATTTGGAAGGCATGGAATATCTAAAAATGTCTGTTACTTGTCCTCTTCTGTTTTAGACTATCAGGATCTATTATTAATATTTCTTTCTTAAGGAATTTCTGTAGTACTTTCTTGCAGTTACTCATGCTATTGAATTTTTGTATTTCTATCGGTCAAATAAAATTTATAAAAATTTTGTGTTGGAGTACTGAATTAGTTCCTCTTACTGCAAGTTGAAAGTACCCTTACTGTTTTTTGAAGAGAATTTGTGCTAAAATGAGGTCCTGGGGGGTTTCTGTTTTTGGTGTGTGTTTATTTATTTATTTATTTTCTACTGCAGGAAATTAAAGAGCAGGAAAAAAAACCAGAAAATATTATTAGACTAAAGTTTTTTAGCCCAGTTTTGCACCTATCAGAGGTTTATATCATTTGACCTTTAGTTAAATACTCTGAGCCTCCAGGAATAAAGGCTGTACAGTACCATTAAGTATTATTGCTCTTACCTTCATCATCTAAATGCAATCTTTAAACTACTTAAGATTCACCTCTCACTCTTGGACCCTTGCTTTAATACCTCTGTAATTGTAAAGAGGACTTTGATGAGAGTATTAAGGTTTCCCCAGCTTCTGAGTGAATTGCCTGTTTAATAGTAGATAAGCAGACTTCAAGAACTATTGAGATTATCAACATTCAGTTTCCTCCGATTCCTTCATTTTCTAATTTATTTAAAATTCATCTCTTCCTCACTACTGTGAAATCATACAAGCAAATACTAGTATAAGGTGGAAGACAGAATGACTTAGGAAACAAATTCCATTTTTAACTCCATCATTAACTTTGAGTAAGATCTTGAGAAAAATTACTTAATCACCTGCAGAATGGGGGGATAGCCCCAGAGACCATCTAAGTTGGAATAGTGGGATTATTCTACAATGTGTTTAATGCCTCTTATGTATCTAATTATCTTTTCAGTGATTTACTGACACTTAAGAGTAAATATGTTACCTGTCTATGTGGAGTTTTAGATATAGTTTTTTTTTTGTTTGTTTGTTTGTCTGTTTGTTTTTCTTTTCTTTTTAAACTACTTCCCATATTTGAGAATTTTGAGTACAGTTTTTTTTTCTTTTTAAATTACTTTCTATATTTAAGAAAAATGCATTAGATAGAAAGAGAAAATAAAATGTAATTCCAAGCTGCTTAAATTTGATTTTTTTAGTATGTGTTGTCATCTGACTTTAATATTAATAGAATATTATTTTCTGAGACAATGAGTACACTATGAGAATTATCACTAACAGACCATGTGTGCATATTTGATACATCCACTAGTGTAAGTGTAGATACTTCCTCTGTGTAACTCAGCCCAAAGAAAGACTTGGGCAATAAGTAGCCCTTATTTTTTAACTCCCAAATGAGGAATGAGCTTCATTTGTTGCCCAAGGAAAGGAATACAGCGGAACAATTTTAAAATCCACCTAAGTAATTTCAAGGCAGTATTTTTAGATATTCAGGAAACAATACAGGGAATAAGTGCTTTATTAAAAACAGAGAAACAAAAAAGGAAAGAAAAGTTGTTTAACCAGAAGTTGTTGGATATGTCACCTGCATTTTATTTTAAATTATTTTATGTTGCATGATGGAAGTCAGAGAACTGACACAGTCTAAGAGGTCAAGCTTCCTCTTTGTGAACTCTTTCTATACTTGGCTGTTTTTGTGATTAGTCTGCATGTTTTCCTTAACACATTTACTTAAGTCAAGGCTTCTATGTAATCCATCAGCATATACCTGTCCACCACTGAAAGGCTGAAACTGTTTGGTTATGTATAATACATATCATTTCTGTCATGCTATTTTTTTTTCCTCCTAAGAATGAGGCACATTAAGAACAGTTGCAAACTGATAGCCCTACTACACAAATCACAAATCAGATCAGTCTTTTCTTTTATTATCAAAGCTGAACTTCAAGAACTTGATATTTGAAAAATGTCCTATTTCACCTCTACTAATTTTAAATTTACTTTTATCATTTGTTTAAGAAATAAATTGATATTTCAATCATCATGACTCACAGTTCTTCAGTAGATGTTTGGAGATAGCATAAGAATGGTACTAGTGTCACTCAAATGATGATATATTGAAGCTCCAGTTAAGAAACACATCTAGAATGTAAGATGGTGCAGGTGTAATGGAAAACAGTATGGAGATCCCTCATAAAATTAAAAATAGATGTACCATGTGATCCAGCAATTCCACACTTGAATATTTATCTAAAAGAATTTAAAGTAGAATCTTGAATAGATATCTGTACTCCCATGTTTGTTGAGGCCTTATTCACAATAGCCAAGATGTGAAAACAGCTTAAGTGTCCCTTGATGAATGAATGATAAAGGAAATGTGATATATGTATGCCACAGAATGTTATTCAGTCATGAAAAGGAAAAAAATCCTGCCATTTGCAACAACATATGTGAAACTTATGCAAAGTGGGTATTATGCAAAGTGAAGTTAGTCAGACAGAAGAAAACAAGTACTACATAATGTTCACTTATATGTGGAATCTAAAAAGAATAAACTCATACAAACAGAGAGTAGATTAGCAATTAACAGAGCTGGGAGTTTAGGGAAATGAGATTTTGGTCAAAGGGTACAAGCTTCCAGATATAAGAGGGATAAGTTCTGGGAATGTAATGTACAGCCTGGTAGTTATAGTCAACAATACTGTTTATGTATCTGAAAGTTGCTAAGAGAGTAGATTTAAAATATTCTCACCATAAAAACAGTAAAAAATTAAAATAGTAATTATGTGAGATGAAGGATGTATTTACTAACCTTTCTGTGGTAACCATCTAGCAATATACAATTGACCTTTAAACAACTGGGGGTTAGGGGCACACACGCCTGAGCATTCAAAAATCCAGGTAGGTTCTTCTCTTGGTAACCACAGGGAATTGTTTCCAGGACCCTCCATGATGCATGGAAGCTCAAGTCCCATAGTTGGACCTCTGAATCCATGGTTCCACATCCACGAATTCAACCAACTGAAGATCTTGAAGTACTGCATAGTTTTGAAAAAAGATTTGTATATTAGTGGACCTGTGCAGTTCAAACACATGTTGTTCAAGGGTCAACTTTGTACATGTATCATATCATCACATTGTACACCTTAAAATTTACACAGTTATATTTCAGTTATATCTCAATAAAGCTGGAGAAAAGAAAGTAAAACTAAATTACAAATAAGGAAATATGGTATATGAATATCATAGAATATTAATCATCTTAAAAAAGAAAAGTTTGCTCGTATGCTACATGAATGAACCTTGAGTACATAAGCCAGTCACAGAAGGACAAATACTGCATGATTCCACTTATTTGGAGTATCTAAAGTAGTCAGACTCTGGAAGCAGAGAGTAGAACTGTGCGTGGTTGCCAGGGACAGGGGAAGGAAGGTTGGAGAACTGCAGTTCAATGGACTTAGAGGTTCAGCCACAAAAGATGAAACAGTTCTAGGGATCTGCTTGCAACATGTGCACATGGTTAACCATACTGTACTCTGGTAAGAATTTAAAGGGGTTGATTTCATTTTTCATGTTACATGTTAATAACATTTTTTTAAAGCCTTGAGAAATAAATGGAAGTGACTTATGTGTTTCAGAACCTGGTCCCATTTCTGATTCAGAGCTTTGTAACTTTGGGAAGGTGAAGAGAGGGCTTAAAAAATGGGAGACCCTAGATGCAGAATCTCAGCTGGTTGCTAACATTCTCATTGAAAATCTTTCCTATTAATATATTAAAACATTTAAAAAATCTAGAAATTGCACACTCTGGAAACACTTATAATCTCCAGAAATTTAGATAATATGAGGTTCTGGAACCCTGAGAATGACCTTTCCCAGACTGTAAGCTGTTTATAAACTTTCACAATATTTTATATCACAAGAAATACTAAGCATAGGCTTCTGGAATGAAACAACTTAGAAAAGAGTAGGGTATTGGACAAACATTAGCCAAATGAGGTTGACAGTGATTTCAGATGAAATTCTTTAACTAATTTTAAAAATAAATTATTAGTGAATAACTGAAAGAAAGAACACATACCACTCAGCTACAGTATGGGTTCACACAGATAGTCATCTCAGACTAATTCAATTTCTTATTTTAGTAGGGTTAGTAGCTTAATTGATCAGGTGATATTAGAGACACTGTAGACAGGGTCTGGATTTCAGCCAGGTATTTGACAAGTTTTCTGACGTCTTCCTTGCTGACAAGATAAAATGAACTGGATTTAAGAGTGATTTCTGCTTGAAGAAAAGTTATGGTAATTTGTAAATAATTTTAAAACATTAAACTAATGACAATTATTTATTTATAACTCTTTATGTAGAAGCCACTACTATGTGCTTTACATACATGCTCTAATATTCTTAACCTTCATAATTTATTAAATATACGCATCCTTCAAGTTAGAAAAGTGAAGCAAAGGGAAGTTTAGTACTTTGTATTATACTTAGGTCATGTGGTTTATAACTGGTAAAGCCATAATATAAACCCAGTAAGTGTGACTTCAAAATCATACCCTTAACCACTATGTGATAACCACTTGACTTGTTCTGTACTTTTACACACTTTAATTAATTACAGCAATGAAACTATAGATGACATATTCAGCAGTTTTGGCATAACCTGTATCTGAAATATTTTAGATGATATAATAATTAACATTAGAGTTTGCCTCTTTGAATTAGAGCTTTCTATGGCCATAGTAACAAATTCCCATAAACTTAATGGCTTAAAACAACTCTGATTTATTATCTTATAGTTCTGTAGGCTTGAAGTCCAACATGGGTCTCACTGGGCTAAAATTAAGGTGTCAGCAAAGCTACTTTCTTTCTGAAGGCTCTAGGGGAAAATCTGTTTTCTTACCTTTTCCAGCTTCTATAGACTGCCTGCATTCTTTGGCTCATGGCCCCATTACATCTCCAAAGCTAGCAATATTGCATTCCTCTGTGTCTATCTTCCATAGTTACACATTCTTGACTTTCTCCCTCTGTCCCCCTAATCCACATTTGTGATTATTACATTGGATTCACCCAAATAATCTAGAATATTCTCCTTATTTTAAGGTCAGCTGATTAACAACCTTAATTCCATCTGCAGACTTAATTCCCTTTACCATGTAACCTAGCAGAGTCATACATTCTGTGTATTAGGAGGATGTAGACAAGTTTGGGTTGACCATTGTTCTGTCTAACAGTTCTTCTAATTCTTTCTCTATAGAAAGAGTGAAATCTCTAAGGCATATACATGGTTTTGTTATTTGGTGAGCATTGTTTTTTTCTTCCCACAACCACTCTCATGAGCTTCTTAGTGCAATTTCTAGTTTAAAATATCCTGCTTAAAACCTGTTATTCTTATAGATAACCTTCAACCAAATTCATGGCTTATAAAATCGACAATATTCTGGAAGTTGAGAATTATTGAAGCTGGGTGATGAATATATGGGGTATTTACTACATTAGTCTACTTTTGTATATATTTAAATTTTTAATAATAAAAATTAAAAATAAACTCAGGGATTTTATTAGACTCTATAATAGTCATATAATGAGAACAATCTAAAAGCTGATGTAATACATACTAAAATAGTAGAATTTTAATATATAGAACAAGAGAGCAAGTATTCCACAGTATATAATGGATAAACAACCATTGATTTATGATATCCACTTTTGATTACTACAATAGACAGAAATGTAGACAAACTGGAACATATTCATAGGAGAGTGGCTAAAATGATACATGGGTAGCAATCTACATAAATTTGGTTGAAGAAATACTGACCTTGGTCAAAAAAAAATCTGGCATAATATTATCAAGTATTTAAAGATCATTACAGTAAAACATAAGTAGGTTTATTTTCCCTGGCCCTTGATAAGATGAATATTTAGCGACTTCCCTGGCAGTCCAGTGGTTAAGACTCTGTGTTTCCACAGCAGGGTGTGTGGGTTTGATCCCTGGTCGGGGAACTAAGATCCCACATTCCAGGCAGCACGGGCAAAAAAACCCAATAAAACAAACAAAAAAAACAACAATATTTAGTAGATCCATGGGAAGAATTATGGAATGTATTTTGGTTATCTATATAATTTGAGTTATCCAAAGATGAAAGAGCTGTTTTGAATGACAGTGATTTAGCTGACCTCATGAAGAGGATCCAAGCAGTAGTTTGTTTGTTGGACTTCAAAAGGTTTGTAGTTTCTTCTAACCTAGGCTTAAAATTCGGTAATGGATGAAACTTTCACACTTTTAGTTTGTAACAATCTCTAAAACCGTACAACACATTCTACTTGATTTCTCAGTTTTACAGAGTAACGTTTGTCTATTATAATCACACTGAAGTGTTTGGACAAGACAAGTGAAATCTCATTGCTTTGAGCCAAATTTACAAAGGGCACAGTACGCATCTTACTTGATTGAGGGCAGAGGATAAGGACTAAAATACCAAGCCCATCAGGGTGCTTATGGGAGGAAAAATCCTATACTTGCCAAATGATATTAGGCCAGAAATTGGTGGAGTCCATATGGAATACACTACCTCCTAACCTGACCTCTACAAACTGGTGAAGTAAGATACTGTGGGTGGGGAATCTATATCCTCCCTATGTACCTGAGTCTTTCCTCCTCAGCTATATTGGTATAACTGTCCCCTTGGCTCCCGCTAGATATACCCTGAGACTCATAGTTTTGGCTTTTTACTTTTCTTGCCAACTCTTCTCATATACCTTTATGCCATTTAGGGAAAATCTTTTTTTAAGTGACATTTAGTGCTCTACCACTGTGATTTTTCAAAGCAATCTCAGTCTATTGCTAGGAGATGCTTAATGAATGAAAAACATATTTCAGGAATGCCAGTCAAGCATGCACAAACATACATATGGTGAATTTTTAAGTTCCTTCCAGCTGTCATAGGACAGTATTACATGCAAAGAAGATATTTTTCATTTAATGTTTAAATTCCTCACTTGTATATAAACTTAATAGTTTTCTAAATGTTTGTCAGGTATAATCTCTTTTGATCCCTATAAGTATTGTTAAAAAAGAAAGGTGTCGGGAGGAAACTGAGACATAAGTGTCTTTGTTCAAGGTCACTTTGCTGGTTAAAGGTCAGAAGGGCTTTAGAGGTGCAATTATTGTAACATACTCATCCCTCTAGACAGGAGGAAAACCAGGCTTTGAACCTTAGACTTCTAATTATAAGTTCAGTGCTCTTTTCACTATGCCATATGACCTTTCCAAATAAAATGCCTCAGCTTTCCAACATGGTAATTAGCTTTCAGTGTGACTCTGAGGCTTTCAGTGCGACTTCTAGGGGAGAGAGAGAGAGAGAGAGAGAGAGAGAGAGAGAGAGAAATTCCAAGTGAAAAACTTTCATTAACCCTAGTAAATGAATTTGATTTATTTTTCTTATGGGTCTAATCAGAGTTGGAATTAATCTGAAATGAATAGCTATAGTTTTCTCATCTTTAGTTTGCCATATAGAGCTACTTTAAAAAGTACTCAGTGACATTTTAGAGTAAATATGTCAAGCAAATGTAAATGTAATTACACAAGTCATATATGGTGTGAGTCATTTGTAAAGTTCACTAGGAATGAGCTATACTGCACAGAATCCATTTGTCACTTAAGAAAATGAGATCATCTGCTTTAACATATGAAGGAAGAAATTTAACAGTGCATTAAACCCAGTCTAAGATAGAAAATATCCAAATTAACATTCTCCAATGGTTTGGGTTCAAATAATCTAACCATGAGGATATTCCCCATTAACTCATTTCCTGACAAAGGTTGGTAGAGAAAAAGAATGGAAAATCTGAAGAATATTTATATAACTTTTAATTTTTTGTGTGTTTGAAAGGGGACCTGAATAAAAGACAGATGGATGTCTCTTATGTTTAACCTCTTCATTATTTTGTGTCTCTATACTGTACATTTTCATAATATACAAGTTCTAATTTTTTTGTGGGATAATATCCAATTACCAAAACAATGATTTTCTTTATGATATAATTGGGCAGATCAGAGAAAGATAGGTTAAACTTATAATGAACTAAAAAAAAAAAGTAATTTTCATTGCTATACAGATGTACTAAAAGCTGAAAACAGTAAAATTTATTTTCTAAGAAAATATGCTCTCTGTGCTACTGTTGTTGTCTGTAATTGGTTTTGAGTATAATTTTGCCAAAAAGTGAAACTATAGAACAATGAGGTACATTCCACCTTTTAGAAAATTATTTCAAAATATACATTTTGAATTGTTCCTTCTGGCCTGCCACGTGCTTTGCAGTTAATAAGTTGCTGGCCTTGTCTACTACATTTCTTTTTTTTTTTCCTTTTTTGCGGTATGTGGGCCTCTCACTGTTGTGGCCTCTCCTGCCGCGGAACACAGGCCCTGGACGCACAGGCTCAGCGGCCACGGCTCACGTGCCCAGCCACTCCACGGCACGTGGGATCCTCCTGGACCGGGGCACGAACCCGCGTCCCCTGAATCGGCAGGCGGACTCTCAACCACTGCGCCACCAGGGAAGCCCTGTCTACTACATTTTAAATAATGAACATCCTAGAGCACAGAATACTGATAGAGAGTGTGAAGCCATTATCTCAAGAACAAAGTTCAATAAGGTGACTGAGGTGACTACCCACACCTCACCCTCTACCCCTAAACTCTAAATTTGGCCTCTTCTCCTCATGATCTTTGTTTGCTCTTGTTGATCCCCTTCATCCTTTTCAGAGAGAGCCCTCCTATCTCCTCAATGCTGGAAGACAAGGGTTATTTCAATCCCCCATGTTCCTCCTTGCTTCTTTTTTCCTTTCATGAGTTATTCCAGCAGCCATGTTTAGGACCCCCCCAAAAAATATATATATATATACACACACACACAAACACACATACAAATCTATATGAATGTGTGTGTGTGTGTGTGTGTGTGTGTGTATATATATATATATATATATATATATATATATATATATATATATATATATATATATATTTAATTTTACAGTACAGTCCTGGAAGATTGGTTCCAGAATCCCCTGTAACTATCAAACTCCACCAATGCTCATGTCCCTTATATAAAATGAAATAGTATTTGCATATAACCTACGCACATCCTCCTGCATACTTTAAATCATCTCTAGATTACTTATAATAGAGAATACAATGTAAATGCTACATAAATAGTTTCTATGTGGCAAATTCAAGTTTTGCTTTTTGCAACTTTCTGCAATATTTTTTTTCAAATATTTCTGATCCGTGGTTGGTTGAATCCGAAGATGTGGAGCCTGCAGATATGGAGGGCAGCCTATAGTTATATGTCTACATATACTGCCTATGAAAAGATGCCCCCTTCCTTTCTTCCCTCGCTCCCTCACTTCCTCCCCTCCTTCCTTCCTTTCTATCTATCTTTCTTCTAGGTTTTAGCATGTTATATATTTTTATGGTGTAAAGCTTCTTTGAGACTCTGAAGTAGTCAATTTGGGAGATTTTCAGCAAATAAAAAGAATTTTAAAAACCTCTGGCTTGTTTTTAATTATTAGAATTATCATTTAATGATAAGGCTAGAGGATAATATGGAGCAGTAGTTGAAGATACATTTAATACTTTTTTTCTACTTTGGTTGTTTTGCCTGTAACCCATATATTTAAGTTGGTTAACTCTTCTCTACCTAATGACATAGGTACTTCCCATGTAACACCCAATTTTTGAAAATCAGTTCTTTCCTGAAGCCTTAAAAGGAGGAGGATTGTTATCTTAAGTGTGGAGACTCCAATGAAAGCTCATCCCCAAAGTTGAACACATATAATCATTTTTTCCCAAGGCAAAACCTCCAAGAAAATCTCTCATTATCTGGTTTATCTCTTTATCGGTCTCTATCTTTATATATATATATATATATATATATATATATATATATATATATATATATATATATATATATATATATATATATATATATATAATCTGTCCTTTGATCTGGTGTCATGTTAACTTTGAGAGCCCTGGAAATTTCTAATGCCTGAATTTAATAGCAATCTTCAAGCTATGCACTATCACTCAGGTCGAGTAAAGGTGAGCACCGTTGTGGCCCAGCATAGAGAGAAATGCATTTGTAGACGCCTAGAAGCCTATGCCTTTTTATAGAACTGCTGAAGCCCCGCAAGAGGTACAATAGTTTTTAAATGTCCACTACTATTTATATAGTAGTAAGCCCCTTAAATCAATTTATATGCTCCTGATTTTACTTTCTGGAGCATTTTTTGCACGGTAACATAGCCTACAGAATAATTTTGCCTGATTATCAATTATATATTTAAAGTATATTCAAGAACATTTACTGAGCTTCTATTGATTGCATCAGGCTATATTTGCTTCCATAACAAATTCAACAAATATTACCTTAGTGGCAATTATGGAGGAGACTGATCAATGCCTTGGAGGGAAAGGAGAATCAAAACATTATAAAGTATTACTCTCATTTTGCAGGATTTTATAATCTAATTTAAAAGTTGTAAAGAAATTTCTTCAGGAACAATGCAAATCAGTGTAGGTGGGTACTAAATGTGTGGCACGGAGAAGTGCTATGGAAGTTTTAAGGGAAGAGATTATTTATAGGCAGCCAGAGCTTCTTTTGCATATGTCAGGATAGGTTTAAATGGTCCATAGCAACCATTTTCTTTCCCCTTCCCTTCCTTTCCCCTCCCCTCTTTTACTTTTAAGACTTAAACTTTGTCTTTTGGATAGGTTGTGATTTCCATCATGGTAAGGATTTTATTGTTTTTGCACATTCTTGATAATCTCTGTTTCCTCAGTGGCCCTCACAGAGCCTGGCACATACAGTGATACCCATGGTTAGGTGAATGGAAGCCACACACAGTGAAAGCCACCAAAAGCTTGTTACTCTTTTTTTCCTTTCCAACCACACACACTGTCAAACTACCTGGATTTTGGAATTTTAGGGAAGAAAGAAGGACCAAATGACAGTTGTTTTTCTTAACTCATCTATGGCCCCCTTTACATATGTTTTAACAATTAAATACCTAGGGCTTTGGTGGATATTATAAATGGGTCATTATTACTCCATTAAAACTCCAAAAGCTAATTTTATGAAAGTAATATAGATAAAATACCCTAAGATCATGCATTTAATATAATAGCTATATTAGGTATTTTTTTGCCAAAATCTTCTGACACATTGTTATTTGGGTTCACTAATGTCACTTGGAAATTACTGATTGAGTATCTAAATTTTGTTTTTAAATACACTAGAAAAAAAATCACAGAGCCATAAAGTATTTCCCAACACCAACTTGGAAGTGTTTATGTTGATTCTTAAAAAAACTTCTATGCATAAAAAACAATATGGATAGTAAAGTGAGCACATTTATCATCCAGACACCATGACCTTTATTGTACCTGTAGTTTCTCCATGCTCCTCTGAAGTCTGAGATATTTTTTCCACAAGAACATATACAGAAGGAAGCCAAGACCTCATTTAAAATCACTAAATGAACATTAAAACCCTAGGGTTGCATCTCATCTAGATGCTCATTAACCTTTTTGTGATAGATTATTTGGTTTTCTAATATATAGAGTGGGCAACAGAAAAGTCACCTGTTTGATTGCCAGCAAGCTTCAATGTTGTATTATGTGTGTGTGTGTGTCTGTGTGTGTGCTTTCACATATGAAAGAAAGAGAAAAAGCAAAAGAGAACAAGAGTATGAGGGCTTTGGAAATTAAAAAAATTAACATTATTTCACCAGAGTGAACATACATGCTGCCAGAATAAACAAATTAAGGAGTCTCAAGCATTGTTAGCTTTTATTTTTAGGAGAGACTCAAAATATATATTTTGTGAGGTTCACTTCCTAAGAATTTTCTTATTACTGAAATAAATAAGAAGTAGGCATCTTGCATTTACCTTACAAAAAAAAAAGTGCTGGTTTCAGAGCATTTATATACATATATATATATATATATATATATATATATATATATATATATATATATATCTCCATATATATTCTGAATATATATGGACATATATTCAGACATATGTCCATATATTTTGTAAAATCAATGCATGATATATATATATATATATATATATATATATATATATATATATATATATATATAATCAGCAGTTTAAGAATCTCAAAAGTTGTGTCTATTTCTAAATGCCATCAGATATCAAAAGCAAAGCAGAAAACTATAAAAAAAAAGTTAAAGATTCCTACTGCTTATTTTATATATTGGTCTTGTTATTTTGTTTCTAAAGAGAATGCATAAAATTAGAACAGAACATTTTGCTTTTTATCCCTTTTAAACATTTTAAAAACCTTACATCTAATTCCCTGGAATGTCTTAATTCACTATTCATTTCACAGCTTTCTTTTTTTTTTTTTTAATTTTTTGCCTTATAACAAATTTAATCAGTTATACATATACATATGTTTCCATATCCCCTCCCTTTTGCGTCTCCCTCCCACCCTCCCTATCCCACCCCTCCAGGTGGTCACAAGGCACTGAGCTGATCTCCCTGTGCTATGCGGCTGCTTCCCACTAGCTATCTACCTTACGTTTGGTAGTGTATATATGTCCATGCCGCTCTTTCACTTTGTCACAGCTTACCCTTCCCCCTCCCCATATCCTCAAGTCCATTCTCTAGTAGGTCTGTGTCTTTATTCCTGTCTTACCCCTAGGTTCTTCATGACATTTTTTTTTTCTTAAATTCCATATATATGTGTTAGCATACAGTATTTGTCTTTCTCTTTCTGACTTACTTCACTCTGTATGACAGACTCTAGGTCTATCCACCTCATTACAAATAGCTCAATTTCATTTCTTTTTATGGCTGAGTAATATTCCATTGTATATATGTGCCACATCTTCTTTATCCATTCATCCGATGATGGACACTTAGGTTGTTTCCATCTCCGGGCTATTGTAAATAGGGCTGCTATGAACATTTTGGTACATGTCTCTTTTTGAATTATGGTTTTCTCAGGGTATATGCCCAGTAGTGGGATTGCTGGGTCATATGGTAGTTCTATTTGTAGTTTTTTAAGGAACCTCCATACCGTTCTCCATAGCGGCTGTACCAATTCACATTCCCACCAGCAGTGCAAGAGTATTCCCTTTTTTCCACACCCTCTCCAGCATTTATTGTTTCTAGATTTTTTGATGATGGCCATTCTGACTGGTGTGAGATGATATCTCATGGTAGTTTTGATTTGCATTTCTCTAATGAGTAAAGATGTTGAGCATCCTTTCATGTGTTTGTTGGCAGTCTGTATATCTTCTGTGGAGAAATGTCTATTTAGGTCTTCTGCCCATTTTTGGATTGGGTTGTTTGTTTTTTTGTTATTGAGCTGCATGAGCTGCTTATAAATTTTGGAGATTAATCCTTTGTCAGTTGCTTCATTTGCAAATATTTTCTCCCATTCTGAGGGTTGTCTTTTGGTCTTGTTTATGGTTTCCTTTGCTGTGCAAAAGCTTTTACGTTTCATTAGGTCCCATGTGTTTATTTTTGTCTTTATTTCCATTTCTCTAGGAGGTGGGTCCAAAAGGATCTTGCTGTGATTTATGTCATAGAGTGTTCTGCCTATGTGTTCCTCTAAGAGTTTGATAGTGCCTGGCCTTACATTTAGGTCTTTAATCCATTTTGAGCTTATTTTTGTGTATGGTGTTAGGGAGTGATCTAATCTCATACTTTTACATGTCCCTATCCAGTTTTCCCAGCACCACTTATTGAAGAGACTGTCCTTTCTCCACTGTACATTCCTGCCTCCTTTATCAAAGATAAGGTGACCATATGTCCGTGGGTTTAAGTCTGGGCTTTCTATCCTGTTCCATTGATCTATCTTTCTGTTTTTGTGCCAGTACCATACTGTCTTGATTACTGTAGCTTTGTAGTATAGTCTGAAGTCAGGGAGCCTGATTCCTCCAGCTCCATTTTTCGTTCTCAAGATTGCTTTGGCTATTCGGGGTCTCTTGTGTTTCCATACAAATTGTGAAATTTTTTGTTCTAGTTCTGTGAAAAATGCCAGTGGTAGTTTGATAGGGATTGCATTGAATCTGTAGATGGCTTTGGGTAGTAGAGTCATTTTCACAATGTTGATTCTTCCAACCCAAGAACATGGTACATCTCTCCATCTATTTGTATCATCTTTAATTTCTTTCATCAGTGTCTTATAATTTTCTGCATACAGGTCTTTTGTCTCCTTAGGTAGGTTTATTCCTAGATATTTTATTCTTTTTGTTGCAATGGTAAATGGGAGTGTTTCCTTGATTTCACTTTCAGATTTTTCATCATCAGTATATAGGAATGCCAGAGATTTCTGTGCATTAATTTTGTATCCTGCAACTTGACCAAATTCATTGATTAACTCTAATAGTTTTCTGGTAGCATCTTTAGGATTCTCTATGTATAGTATCATGTCATCTGCAAACAGTGACAGCTTTACTTCTTCTTTTCCGATTTGGATTCCTTTTATTTCCTTTTCTTCTCTGATTGCTGTGGCTAAAACTTCCAAAACTAGGTTGAATAAGAGTGGTGAGAGTGGGCAGCCTTGTCTTGTTCCTGATCTTAGTGGAAATGGTTTCAGTTTTTCACCATTGAGGACGATGCTGGCTGTGGGTTTGTCATATATGGCCTTTATTATGTTGAGGAAAGTTCCCTCTATGCCTACTTTCTGCAGGGTTTTTATCATAAATGGGTGTTGAATTTTGTCGAAAGCTTTCTCTGCATCTATTGAGATGATCATATGGTTTTTCTCCTTCAATTTGTTAATATGGTGTATCACGTTGATTGATTTGCATATATTGAAGAATCCTTGCATTCCTGAAATAAACCCCACTTGATCATGTTGTGTGATCCTTTTAATGTGCTGTTGGATTCTGTTTGCTAGTATTTTGTTGAGGATTTTTGCATCTATGTTCATCAGTGATATTGGCCTGTAGTTTTCTTTCTTTGTGACATCCTTGTCTGGTTTTGGTATTAAGGTGATGGTGGCCTCGTAGAATGAGTTTGGGAGTGTTCCTCCCTCTGCTATATTTTGGAAGAGTTTCAGAAGGATAGGTGTTAGCTCTTCTCTAAATGCTTGATAGAATTCGCCTGTGAAGCCATCTGGTCCTGGGCTTTTGTTTGTTGGAAGATTTTTTATCACAGTCTCAATTTCAGTGCTTGTGATTGGTCTGTTCATATTTTCTATTTCTTCCTGATTCAGTCTTGGCAGGTTGTGCATTTCTAAGAATTTGTCCATTTCTTCCAGGTTGTCCATTTTATTGGCATAGAGTTGCTTATAGTAATCTCTCATGATCTTTTGTATTTCTGCAGTGTCAGTTGTTACTTCTCCTTTTTCATTTCTAATTCTATTGATTTGAGTCTTCTCCCTTTTTTTCTTGATGAGTCTGGATAGTGGTTTATCAATTTTGTTTATCTTCTCAAAGAACCAGCTTTTAGTTTTATTGATCTTTGCTATCGTTTCCTTCATTTCTTTTTCATTTATTTCTGATCTGATTTTTATGATTTCTTTCCTTCTGCTAACTTTGGGATGTTTTTGTTCTTCTTTCTCTAATTGCTTTAGGTGCAAGGTTAGGTTGTTTATTCGAGATGTTTCCTGTTTCTTAAGGTGGGATTGTATTGCTGTAAACTTCCCTCTTAGAACTGCTTTTGCTGCATCCCATAGGTTTTGGGTCGTCGTGTCTCCATTGTCATTTGTTTCTAGGTATTTTTTAATTTCCTCTTTGATTTCTGCAGTGATCACTTCGTTATTAAGTAGTGTATTGTTTAGCCTCCATGTGTTTGTATTTTTTACAGATCTTCTCCTGTAATTGATATCTAGTCTCATAGCATTGTGGTCGGAAAAGATACTTGATACAATTTCAATTTTCTTAAATTTACCAAGGCTTGATTTGTGACCCAAGATATGATCTATCCTGGAGAATGTTCCATGAGCACTTGAGAAAAATGTGTATTCTGTTGTTTTTGGATGGAATGTCCTATAAATATCAATTAAGTCCATCTTGTTTAATGTATCATTTAAAGCTTGTGTTTCCTTATTTATTTTCATTTTGGATGATCTGTCCATTGGTGAAAGTGGGGTGTTAAAGTCCCCTACTATGAGTGTGTTACTGTCAATTTCTCCTTTTATGGCTGTTAGTATTTGCCTTATGTATTGAGGTGCTCCTATGTTGGGTGCATAAATATTTACAATTGTTATATCTTCTTCTTGGATCGATCCCTTGATCATTATGTAGTGTCCTTCTTTGTCTCTTCTACTAGTCTTTATTTTAAAGTCTATTTTTTCTGATATGAGAATTGATACTCCAGCTTTCTTTTGGTTTCCATTTGTATGGAATATCTTTTTCCATCCCCTTACTTTCAGTCTGTATGTGTCTCTAGGTCTGAAGTGGGTCTCTTGTAGACAGCATATATATGGGTCTTGTTTTTGTATCCATTCAGCCACTCTGTGTCTTTTGGTGGGTGCATTTAGTCCATTTACATTTAGGTAATTATTGATATGTATGTTCCTATTCCCATTTTCTTAATTGTTTTGGGTTCGTTATTGTAGGTCTTTTACTTCTGTTGTGTTTCTTGCCTAGAGAAGTTCCTTTAGCATTTGTTGTAAAGCTGGTTTGGTGGTGCTGAACTCTCTCAGCTTTTGCTTGTCTGTAAACGTTTTAATTTCTCCATCAAATCTGAATGAGATCCTTGCTGGGTAGAGTAATCTTGGTTGCAGGTTTTTCTCCTTCATCACTTTAATTATGTCCTGCCACTCCCTTCTGGCTTGTAGAGTTTCTGCTGAGAGATCAGCTGTTATCCTGATGGGGATTCCCTTGTGTGTTATTTGTTGTTTTTGCCTTGCTGCTTTTAATATGATTTCTTTGTGTTTAATTTTTGACAGTTTGATTAATATGTGTCTTGGCGTATTTCTCCTTGGATTTATTCTGTATGGGACTCTCTGTGCCTCCTGGACTTGATTAACTATTTCCTTTCCCATATTAGGGAAGTTTTCAATTATAATCTCTTCAAATATTTTCTCAGTCCCTTTCTTTTTCTCTTCTTCTTCTGGAACCCCTATAATTCGAATGTTGGTGTGTTTAATGTTGTCCCAGAGGTCTCTGAGACTGTCCTCTGTTCTTTTCATTCTTTTTTCTTTATTTTGCTCTGCAGCAGTTATTTCCACTATTTTATCTTCCACCTCACTTATCCGTTCTTCTGCCTCAGTTATTCTGCTATTGATCCCATCTAGAGTATTTTTTATTTCATGTATTGTGTTTTTAATCGATGCTTGATTCATCTTTAGTTCTTCTAGGTCCTTGTTAACTGTTTCTTGCATTTTGTCTATTCTATTTCCAAGATTTTGGATCTGGGAAATAGAATCTTGGATCATCTTTACCATCATTATTCTGAATTCTTTTTCAGGTAGACTGCCTATTACCTCTTCATTTGTTAGATCTGGTGGGTTTTTATCTTGCTCCTTCTCCTGCTGTGTGTTTTTCTGTCTTCTCATTTTGCTTATGTTACTGTGTTTGGGGTCTCCTTTTTGCAGGCTGCCGGTTCGTAGTTCCCGTTGTTTTTGGTGTCTGTCCCCAGTGGCTAAGGTTGGTTTAGTGGGTTGTGTAGGCTTCCTGGTGGAGGGGAGTAGTGCCTGTGTTCTGGTGGATGAGGCTGGATCTTGTCTTTCTGGTGGGCAGGTCCACGTCTGGTGGTGTGTTTTGGGGTGTCTGCAGACTTTTTATGAGTTTAGGCCACCTCTCTGCTAATGGGTGGCGTTGTGTTCCTGTCTTGCTAGTTGTTTGGCTTAGGGTGTCCAGCACTGTAGCTTGCTGGTCGTTGAGTGAAGCTGGGTGCTGGTGTTGAGATGGAGATCTCTGGAAGATTTTTGCCGTTTGATATTATGTGGAGCTGGGAGGTCTCTTGTGGACCAGTGTCCTGAAGTTGGCTCTCCCACCTCAGAGGCACAGCACTGACTCCGGGCTCCTCAATTTGGGATGATGTGTTGTCTATTCCTGTATTCCACAGATGCAGGGTACATCAAGTTGTTTGTGGAGCTTTAATCCGCTGCTTCTGAGGCTGCTGGGAGAGGTTTCCCTTTCTCTTCTTTGTTCTCACAGCTCCTGGGTCTCAGCTTTGGATTTGGCCCCGCCTCTGCGTGTAGGTCGCTGGAGGGCATCTGTTCTTCGCTCAGGCAGGACAGGGTTAAAGAGCAGCCTCTTCGGGGACTCTGGCTCACTCAGGCCGGGCGGGAGGGAGGGGCACGGAGTGCGGGGCGAGCCTGCAGCGGCAAAGGTCGGCGTGACGTTGCACCAGCCCGAGGCGCACCGTGCGTTCTCCCAGGGAAGCCGCCCCTGGATACCGGGACCCCGGCAGTGGCGGGCTGCACAGGCTCCCCGAAGGGCAGTGTGGGCAGTGACCTGCACTCGCACACAGGCTTCTTGGCGGCGGCAGCAGCAGCCCCAGCGTCCCACGCCTGTCTCTGGGCTCCGCGCTTTCAGTCGCGACTCGCGCCCGTCTGTGGAGCCCCTTCAAGCAGCGCTCTTAATCCCCTCTCCTTGCGCACCAGGAAACCAAGAGGGAAGAAAAAGTCTCTTGCCTCTTCGGCAGCTCCAGAGTTTTCCCGGACTCCCTCCCGGCTAGCTGTGGCACTTTAGCCCCCTTCAGGCTGAGTTCTCGCCGCCAGCCCCAGTCCTCTCCCTGCGCTATGACCGAAGCCCGAGCCTCAGCTTCCAGCGCTGTGCGCCCCAGCGGGCGAGCAGACAAGCCTCTCGGGCTGGTGAGTGCCGCTCGGCACTGATCCTCTGTGTGGGGATCTCTCCGCTTTGCCCTACCCAGGTATGTGGGGGGTTTCTTGCCTTTTGGGAGGTCTGGGGTCTTCTGCCAGCGTTCAGTAGGTGTTCTCCACAGCTTTCTTAAATAATGACTCCCACCTAAAGTCTACACAAATCCCTGGCTAGGTGTGTGAGTGAAGGTGTTGTCCACATGAGACCTATATGCTTCCTTCTGCTAAAACCTTATCAAAATAAAAATAGGGTTTAGTGACTAACATTTTTACCATAATGATTATAATTCTAGCATAATAGACAACAGAGGGTAGAGGTCTATTTTCTTCAGACTGCTTGTTCACTGCGTAAGAGAATCTATGCTGTTTAAAATAAAACAGATGCTCTGAAAATTATTGGGCTTGTACGTAATTTATGCAGTTTTCCCATTAATAACATTTTCTATTTAACACATCCATTACACATTCTCAGCGTTAATTTAGACAGAAAAAATTTAACAGCTTCAAAAGGAAATCTTCCATTAAATTAAAGATATTGACTTTAATGGATGTCCCAAATAGACATGGAAATTAACAGGATGAAAAAACAAGTTGATTAAAAGTGGTCCCATTATAATTTGTTATGTCACATAGAATGAAAATATTAAGACAGAATTCACTAAAAAAATAGTGCCATGGAAAGCTGTCAAATCATAGAATCTTATGTAAAAATATGGCTTTCTACTGATCTAAATAAATGTATATCTTGAAAAAAATATTTGGTATTTACAAGGCTCACTTTGTTTTGATTGTCAAAGATTTGGAAGTAGTGATCAACATGCTTGTTTAATGACCTCTTTTTAAAGAAACTCTGTGCCTTCTCAGGGCAGTCAGGGTGAATTGCTGCTTCTTTTGCTTCCCCCTTTCTCCTCTTTCTGCATCCCACAATTCACAAATAGCTATTATTATGTTCATTAGATTGCTTGAATTCCCTTTTAATGATTCATTCTTTTGGACCTTAAATTTTTTTCAGTTTTTCGATCTTATTAATGTGTCAATATACCTGAGTCATCATGGAACAAACAGGTCAATAAAACTCCCAGGCAGTAAGGATTATGCAACTGGGTGGAGGGGGGGGCAAGGAATGGGGTGGGGGGAATAAAACTCAAACACAAATGAGAACAGGCACAATATAGGACGTGGGGTGGAGAAAGGGGCTTAATAGGGTGAAAAGGAAGGTGAGTGGGAACAAACTATTCCTTCTTTACTATGTTATGTCTAGTTTAGAAATTTAACTGATAACCTTTTTTCATCCACTGATTCATCTGTTCAAACTGATTTATTGTATACTTATAATCACACTGGCCTTGTGTAGGCACTACAAGTATAAATATAAGAGAGTCCCAGTTCAGTCTAATGTGTAAAGGACTATAAATGTAAATTATTATATTGTAATGAATTTTAAATTATTCATTTACAATATACTTACTGAGGGTCTTCCCCACACAAGGTAGGAACTTAGAAAAGGAGGTTGGGAATGGTGTCAGAAATGTAAATGATCAACTACCAATGAGGACGAAGAATAACATGGGTTATGAAATGTGGATCCTTGATAGGCTCCTGAAAAGAAGCAGGCATTTCTTCCAGAAAATGTCTTAGTAAATTTTAATTCCACAGAGTCTTTTATCATATGTTTAATACTACACCAAACTAGAATTATCTTTTTCATTGAAAAAGACATTTGGAGGACAAGAAAACAAGGGTGACCTTATTTTCATGCCAATCATCATGGGTAGACCTCAGTCTAAATAATATCCTTTTGGGGCTTGAAGAAAATGCAAAAGGATCCAATTTCACAACCTTCCTTGGCAACCTGAGAGCAATACCTATTACCTTTTCTATCTTTTTCTTCCTATTAAGCCCTAACTTTTCAATTTTCTAGGTCATTTTTCTAAGGTGTCCCTTTCTTTCTTAAAATCAGTGACCCAAATACATAACTTATTAAGATAGAGGATTTTACTTTTGCCCAAGTCTCTGCAGAGGTATGCAGATGAACAACTGCTGCCTGATCAGTCAATCCAGACATTTGCCCCAGTTCAGATCTTAAATCATCTTCCACTTTAGTGCATGCATGTGGCCAGATGAGCATAACTTCTATGTCTCTCAACAATCACAGGTAGGAAAGACACAGCTAAATGGGTGTTGAAAACACGGTCTTTCTTGAAGCCCCATGTTACTTAGTGAACAAGCAAAAAATTCAGAATTTAAGGAACCAGGCTTCAGGAATTTAGTTCAAGCTTTTCCCAATATATTGCTGTTCCCAAAGATAAAACCATCTTTTATTGTTTGATTTTTCAGTCTTTTATTGTTTGATTTTTGTTGAACGTTATACAAAATTTTATATAAAAGAGGTGCAAAACAAGTGCAGATTGAATAAAATGTCTTGTGCTTTGAAAGAAAAAGAAATTAAGGGGAAAAAAAAAAGCTTAACAAAGGTCCTTGCTTACAAGTGAGCTCTGTATAATCATACCCTGTATAACCAAGCATATTTTCTCTCTTTAAGTGATTATCAGCAATTGGTATATTTGAATTTCATTTATATTTGTAAATGGTACTGACTTAGAATGTCTAACAGACACTTTGATTCAGTAAGGTTTATATAATGACATATAATCTATTGTCTTACTTAGATCAGTGAATACTTGTCATTAACAATGCAGTGGGCTAATTGGTTTCATTTACCTTATTATTTCACTACCATTTCATAAATTATGAGTCAATCTAATCAGATCCAAGACCTCCTGTTTTGCAAAGTCTAGATAGACATTTAATCAACTAATCACACAAATATATAATAACACATTGTAATTGTTGGTTTGAATGATAAATGCAGGAAGATGTGAGAGCTTATTACAAGAAAATCTAATCTAGACGTAGGGAAAGATGAAGCATCAGGAAAAATGCCCCAGAAGAAATAACACTTGAGCTGAAATATGGAAAACAAGTAAAAAGTAAGGAAATGGGAGGAGGGAAATAATTGCAAATGAAGAAATCAGCATGTGGAAAAATTTAGTGGATCTCAAGCTTTAGAGTGCATCAGAATTACCTGGAGGGCTTGTTAAAACACACAGTTCTGAGCCCCATCCTAGAGCTTAAGATTCAGTAGGCTTGGGGTAGTGTCCAATAAGTTACACCAAGCACATTTCTAACAAGTTCTCAGATGCTGCTGCTGTTGCTGGTCTGGAGCACGTTCTTTGAGAACCAGTGGCTTAGAGAAATTGAAGGAAGATCATTATGGCTAGTCCCCTGTGACTATGGAACAGGAGATTGAGGAGACAGAAATGTAGGGAGAAGACAGATGATTTAAGGCTTTATAAGATGTTTTTTCATAGTTTTAAGAGTAATTGTTATACCTTAGTGGATTTTAAGCAAGTAACTGATTTGATCACATTTGTCTGTTAAAAAGATCACTGGGTTTATACTGTGCAGAAAGAATTGGAAGGGAAGTGAGAAGAATACATGGTAGAAGAGAAGTTAGGAGCTTATTCTGGGAGTTCAGAGGAGAGCAATGGCAGGGTGACAGGAGTGACAATGCAGAGACTGAGAGAGATACAAGAGATATATAGGAGGGAAAATCAATAAGACATGAAAATAAGAAATAAGAAAACCAATATAAGAGTATTGGAGAGGGATGAGTCAAGATGAGTCCAAGAATTCTGCCTCTATGTTACCATCCAGGGAAAAAAATTCCTGGAAGAGGGCCAGGTTGGAGGTGGAGGTGATGAAAGGAATGGTAGAATTAGGATATTGAGGTTTTGTTTGTTTGTTTGTTTGTTTCAGTGGAAATGTCAAATGGGCATTTGTATATATTTTGACCTGGAGCTCAGATGAAACGTATGTGCACAAAATACAAATTTGAAAGTCATTGACCTATTGATGGATTTGAAGTTTTGTGTATGGATCAAATCACCTAAGATTAAAGAATACAGTGAGAACAAGAAAAGGCCTAGAACTGAGTTTAAGTAAATAAAACTTGACAGAAAAAAAGAAAAAAAGAGCTGATAAACAAAGTTGAGAGGTTGTAGGAGGAAAAAATATAAAATTGCTGCTTCAGATGCCTAATCATTTTCATATGGACTTTACCAAACTGACCAGGGCAAACTGGAATATATTGTCTCTCTACATTAGTGATATGTTAGATCTTCTGGATTAATGTTTTAAGTTTTCTGCCCTTTTATTTTCAATAATTTCTGGGGAATTTCTTTGAGAGTAATTAAAGCACTAAAGAGCTTATTGGAAGATTTATATGGGGACAATTGTTTCCTGGTGACTTTACTGTACAGAGATCTCAAGGAAAACAGGGTGTGCGTTTGGTGTGGGGAACTCTCCTTTCACCAAATACCATTCCTTCAATGGTTTTGCTTGTTTGTTTTCTCTGGATAGTGCTTTACTGAACAATCTTCAAGTCTCCAACCTATTTTCAGGGAGTAGCTTGAGAGAAGAGGGAGAAGTCTCTGAGTTCAGCATGTCAACTTACCCCATGTTTCAGCCTGATGCCTTCTCCCTGTACTTGACTGGGCCTGGTGTCCTTCAGATTCAGAGCCTCTGTAGTTCTATTGATCTGTAAAATTGTCCCTTTGTTTCCTGCTTTCAGAAGAACTAGACCTTTCAAACATAATTTTAGTCTCCCACTATCCACTAAATTTCCGCTGGACCTTCTCCAGTGATGGGTGGGACAAAGCAACCCTTCTTATCAGAATGCCCTCTGTAGATCCTTGAAGTGTCATTTCCTCCACTCTACTATATCATTTACAACTCCTTTATCATCTTTATTGTCCAAAATTCTGTTGGAATATTATTTTGGTCCTAATGTCTGCTTACATTTTGACATTTAAATCTTATTCCATTTTAAGTTAGTTTTGGAATACAACATTAGGTAAGATTCTTCATTTTCTTTCTGCTAAAATGATCATTTGTTCTAATATAATATATTTAATTATTCATTATTTTCTTATCACTTTGTGATTCTAAGTTTTTATAGACTAAAGATTTATCTTCACTTCATTGGGTTTGAAAAGCCTTTTCTTAAGGTTCCACATGCTTTAAATAAAATGTAAGTATATATAAAACTATGCAGAACATTGATTTGAACATGTTACTAATGCAGAAGATATTACTGTACTGTTTCCTTCTCAAATATGGTAATTAGAGTAGTTAAAATACAACTTTATAAGTATGCTGAGTGAGTAGACAGTAGAGGAAAGCTTTACATCTTATATCATTGTTTCATTTGTTCTCTGTTGCATTAAGCAGAACCTCTCTTTTGTCCTTTTCTTAACATATTATGATGACATGACTTCCCTTTTGATTTTAAGGCTTTCTCAACTTATAAAAGCCATTCACTGTGACTTCTCTTGGTGAATGGCTTATTATATTTTCCTGTTGTTTTACCATCTTTGAAAACAAATAAAAATGACACTTCTAAACACTCCACTAAAACAAATTAGATTTATTCTGAAGAGTTCAGTGAACAACATTTTGAATGAGATCCATAAGGGTTTTTTAATTAAATGAATTTAGTCATTTCATAGAGGCAGTTCTCATTAGTAGAGCAGTATTAAGATGACCGTTTCCTTCTAATTGTGCTCTGTGTTTATATAAGGGGGCTTATTTTAGGATTGGTTTGAAAAGATTTATATCTACTCATGTCTGGATGCCTAGTGCACATTTGAAAGATAAATATTATTGTTTTCCCAATGACAGTAGTCAAATAGCCTCAATAAAAACAAAACATTTTTCCCAGTAATTTGCTGTTATTTTATTTGTATTGGGTAATAGAGAAATTAGATTTTATATATTGTCTTTTATTAAACACTTGGCTTTCATTTTATTTCTTTACCTTCAGTTATGTGTCTTCAAAATGTGTCTCCTAAAAATTCATATGTTGAAACCTGAATCCCCAGTGTGGCTGAATTTTGCATGGGCCTATAAGGATATAATTAAGGTTAAATGAAGTCATAAAGGTGGACTGATCTTATATAGTTAGGGTCCTCATTAGAAAAGGCACCAGAGAGCTTGCTCATTCTCTCTTTCTCCACATGAATGGACTGAGGTAAGGCTGTGGGAGGGAAAGGCTGTGATCTACAAGCCAGGAAGAAAGTCCTCATCAACCATATAGGCATCCTGATCTCAGACTTCCAACCTTCAGAACTATGAGAAAATTAATTTTGTTGTGTAAGCTACCTAGTCTGGCATTTTTATGGCAGCCTGAGCAGATTAATATACCTCTTTTTATGTAATTCTAAAATGTTAATATTCTGAGTTGCTATCAGAGTAGGTATGTAAGTATTATGATGAAATTTCATAGAAAAATGTTAAAGAAGCATGAGCTTAATATATATTTCTACAAGTTAGAACCTTCATTACCTGAAGGTCTTCCTTTGTATAGATACCATTAAGACAAGGTACCAAGAAATAATGGAACATTCTGTAAGTGGAGCATGAGATTCCAGGAAGAATTATCTAAGTCTGAAAATGTGTATGCAATGGACTTCCTTCTTTAGGGTATAAAGTGGTAGGGTAAGGAATAAATTTATAGTGAGGAAAACCTAACAAACACTACTTCAGTCAGGTATTTAAGGATGAAATCATCAGTGATAAGTCATTTTAATAGTAGGTAGTCTTGGTGTGATGTGATAAACCTGCCCAAAATCCATAACTACAGTCTGTGAGAAAAATACCAGACAAATTCAAATTGAAAGATAGTCTACAGAATACCTGATGAGTACTCCTCAAAACTGCAAAAGTCATCAAAGCAAGGAAAGTCTGATAACTGTCACTGTCTAGCAGAGTCTAAGGAGACATGAAAAATAAATGACATTGTATTATAGATGGGATTATGGAACAGGAAAAAAGGATATTAGGTAAAACCTAAAGAAATGCAAATAAAGTATGAACTTTAATTAATATTAATGTTTATTTAATGATTGTCTATTAGTTATGACAAATGTACCATACTAATGTAAGATGTTACCAATCAGGGAAATTGGGTAAGGGGTATATGGGAACTCTGAACAATACTGAAGCTTTTCAGTAAATCTGAATGCCTTTGAAAAACAAATGTTTATTTTAAAACTGTAAGTATATGAATGGGATGCTATTTTTTTTTTACTTGTTTTTACCCAAATTCAGTAAGACCCAAAAACCAGGATAAAGAGCTTTCTCTCTCCAAGGATCAGTAATCCTAATACTGTTTGGAATCCTTCACAGACTCATTTATCCACTTTGCATCATAGGATCCTGTACCAGGCACCATGTGTATTAATCAGGAGAGGCTGGGCTTGGATATTTTTAAAAAGTGGATTAAAGTAATCCAGCTTTATTTCTTTCTCGTGTTTCAATTCCAGTTTGGGATACTAAGGGGATCTGCTTACTCATGGACCAAGGCTAAAGGGAACTTTGTATAACAGCACCAACTTAAACGAGATTTACAGGTTCAGCAGAACAAGGAAGGGTATCCTGTATATCTACCTTTTACTGCCTTAGTCCAGAAATGATGCCTGTTACTTTTTCTCACAGTCCATTGATTAGAATTTTTTCATATGGCAGTTGCCAGCTGCAAGGAGATTGGGAAAGTCATGGAACAAATGGAATATTTGGTCAGCAGTAAATTTACCACTCATTCTTATTTCCTCATTCTTTACCACTCTTTGCTTACTTTTATCCAATTTCTTTTCTTTTATTAATTAGTACTTCCAAAATATTTGGGAGCTTTTTTTATGAAACTGCTTAATCTTCAATACTCACAGTACTCTCAGTTCATTCTCTAGAGGAACTAGGAACCCCAATTAGCTGCCAGTTTTCCACCATCTCCTATAGACTAAACACAAAACTCATGCTTCCTCCAATTTGTGCTTGTTTAATTCTTATCAATGGAAATAAGAAGAAACATGGAATGAGTATATGTGTGAATATACGAGATGATTATTTTAAAATTATTGCCTAGTGATAGGGAAAATTACAAATTACACTATGGTTCATCTCCTGAAATCCTTACTCTAAGATTGTCTCCAATTCCAGTATCAAAAATTAGTATAAGGTCCCCAAGTGCATTTTGATCAAGTTTGGTGAGGCTTTATTTTCATAAGGAAATTGTCTTCTTGCCTTCTAAAGTGAATAATTATAATTCTAAAAATCCACTCAGAAATATAAATGTCCAATCGCCTATGAAAATGTTATGTTTTGACTTGCATTTATTGCATCTGTGCTTACAAATTTAGTTGAATTATTTTGCATCTTGGTACAAGCTCAGTTTGTATTTTCCTTTCTTAATAGAATCAAGAACTGAATGATAACAAATTAGAATCTATTTTATAATGTGGTAGTTAATGACTAATAGAAAAACATTTTGGCAGATTTTGGCAAGAAATGGTTTGATATCTAAATGCTGCTATCTATTTGTGTAGTGTTGTGTTATGAATCACAGCTATCCTGTAGAAATTCACTTTGGTAGAATATTATTCTGACCCCTAATATACAGATAGCACTGCTCTCTACACTGAAAACAACACTTCAACTAACCAAACACACACACACACACACACACACACACACACACACACTTTCTTGGCAGTTCTAATCTCTTTTAATGATAGGTCAAGAGTTAGAGAAAATCTAATGTAGGAAACCTGGAGAGAACTTTCATATTCACTTGTGCTCTGTTCATGTTTTTGATCTCTTCAGCCTCTTCTGTGCAATTTCAGATGAACATATTCTTTACCTGCATAACCTGTGCTGTGACCCATAACTTTGTAAAGCTGAATAGAAATTTACTTCTCTGTTAAAAATCAGACTGTTTCCCAATTTTCTTCATACAGAATTTTCTCCTGCTAGTACCAAAAGAAACCCTATGATCTATTAGGCTGATCTCTTTTAATTCACATCTTAAACCTCCTGACACTCAGCTTTTGCTTGCTTCACCACTCTCCAAATAGAATGCCCTCTCCTTTCTTTTCTGTGTTTCTCCTTCGATTCCCAATAATTAACTGAAGAGTTGTGACTCTGTTTTGACCTACAAAGGCTCTTGACGTGGGCTGTTCTATTGAACTTCTTTGTTCATCAAACCCATAGGTGTTATACATGGAAGGGAGGAAAAAGTCAACTGATCACATTAACTTCAAATAGATTATTTCCTCTCAGTCTTGCAAATGATGTGAAACATGTATTAAAACTTGCTACATACTGGGAACTCAACATATCATATGCATTGTTTCAATACTCATATCTCTTTTTAAGAGAAATATTAATCCTGACTACTTTACAAGTATCTGAGATACGTCTTTGAGAGGTTAAATAATTCACTCAGTGTCACACAGCTAGATAATGTAAGAGTCAAGATTTACATCTAAGCTTACTTGATTCCTAAACCCATATTCTTGGCTCCTGGCATATTATGTCACTAACATTTTGAGGACTAACACTTTAGAGGACATTACCTTCTTTTTAAAAATTTTGTTTGTTTTTGGACTTTCTAATTAGTGCCAGATATCTCTGTGTTAATTTCTGGTCAATAACGTACAAATTTAGTTATAGTAATTTTATTATATATTTTGATGTCTTTCTAGTACAAGCTCATCTTCCCTGCTCCTCCAGGCCTCCTCCAAATCCCTGCTGCCACACGTTAGTTTTTTTTTTTTCCTACCCCAAATCTTCTTGAGAATGTTGCTTATATTATTCTTCTAGGCAAACCTTAAGAGAATGCGGTCTTATTTCAACAAAAACCCACTGAGATTTTTATTTGAGTTGTGGAACTTATATATTAAAAATGAGGATAGTGGGGACATGCAACCATCAATTTGCTCTATATTCAAGTGTTTTAATCATTTTCCTTAATACTGTATAAACAATGATTTAATAGTAACACAAAACTTTACTAGTTTACTAACTCAATGCCCTGTATTTATTTTATTTAATTATTTTTGGTCAATTTTATTGTTGTTGTTGCTAATCTCTTATTTTCAAATAATTATCGAGTAAGAGAAAGTTGCAAAGATAGCACAGATATTTTTCAGATACCATTCATCCAATTTCCCCCACAGATTATATATTATACAGCTACAGCACAATAGCAAAATCAGGAAAATGATAGCACCGTAAAATGTGGATATAGTTCTGTCATTTTATCACATATGAATATTCATGAAACCACCACTGCAATACACAATCAAGATACAGAACTACTTCATTACCATAAAGATCTCCATTGTGCTACCTCTTTATGGGCATGCCCAAACCCCTTACTATACCTAAACTCGGGCAAGCATTAATCAGTTTTCCATCTCTATAAGTTTGTCATTTTAAAAATATTACAAAATGGAAACAGATAGCATGTAACCCTTAGAGATTAGCTTTTTTCACTCAGTACCATGCTGTTGAGAACTATCCATGCTGCTTCATAAAAATATTTTTTGTTCCTTTTTATTGATTAATAGTACTCCTTGATATGGAGACACTACACTTTGTTTAACATTTCCTGTTTAAAAGTAACACTTTTGTTGCTTTCAGTTTCTGGCTATTATAAATAAAATTGCTGTGAAAACTTAAGTATAGGTTTTTATGTGGATAGAAGTTTTTATTTCTTTGGTGTATATTCCCAGAAGTACAATTGATCTGTTGTATGGTAAAGTATAGTTTAGTTTTCAAAGAAATTGCCCAGCTGTTTCGTTATAGTGACTCTACCATTGTACCTTCCCATCAGCAATGTGTGAGAGATTGAATTTCTTCATATTCTCTACAGCATTTGTTATCGTCACTATGTTTAATTTTCTAATAGATGTGTAATGACATCTCATTGTGGTCTTAATTTGTATTTTCCTACTGGCTATTGATATTAAACATCTTCTCACATACCATTCATGAACTCTCCCACTATTTTGCCTATTTTCTAATTAGATTTTTTTCTTGTTGAGTTGTGTGAGTTCATTATGAATTCTTGATTGAAGTCCTTTATCAGATATATGGTTTGCAAATATTTTCTCCCAACCTATAGCTTATTTTTTTTTATCCTCTTTACAGGGTCCTACACAAAACAGAAGTTTTTAATTTTGACAAAATACACTTGATCTTTTTTCTTTTCTTATATGGATATCTTTCTGTTGTCATGTTTAAGAATTCTTCACCATGGCTGAAGTCTCAAAGATTTTCTCCTACGTTTACAAAAAGTTTTGTATTTTTTTTTGTTTTTTATTTAAGTCGACAGTCCATTTTTATTTAAATTGTATTAGTTTTTAGATTTAAGTTATTTATTTATTTTTTTAATCTATAGGTATCATACTAATCCAGTACAATTTTTTGAAAAACCTATACTTCCTCCTTTGAATAGTTTTTGTCCCTTTGTCAAAAATGTGTTGGCTGTACTTCTGTAGGTCTGTTTCTGGATTATCTTGTTCTATTGATCTTTGTGTCTAACCCTTCACTAATATCAAATAGTCCTTATTACTGTAGCTTTAAAATTAGTCTTAAAATCAGATAGACTGATAATTTTTACATTTTTTTAATTTTTTAGAAATGTTAGCTCTTTTATTTATTTTGCCATTCCATATAAATTTTAGAATAATCTTGTATATGTCTACAAAATAGCTTGCTAGGATTTTGATAGAAGGTCTGTTAAATGTCTATTTCAATTTACAGAAAATTTGTCTTTCCTATGTTGTCTTCCAATTCATGACCATGTTATGTTTTCCATTTACTTAGATGATCTTCTATTTTAACAGAATTTTATAATTTACAACATATAAAGGTTGTACATATTTTTTAGATGTAATGTAAGTATTTCTCTTTTTTGAGGGTTCGTAACTGGTATAGTATTTTCATTTTAAACTTTCATGTATTCATTGCTAAAATGTGGAAATGTAACTGATTTTTTTATGTTTATCATACACTCTGAGACATTTCTGAACTCACCTATAAATTCTAAAGAGGATTTTGCATAATTTTGAGGAGGTTTACTAAGTAGACAATCAAATCTTCTGCATATATAAATTATTTATTCCTTCCCAGTATATATGCTTTTTTTTTTCCTTTTCTTACCATATCTTGTTTGCTAGAACTTCCATTTCTATGTTAAACTGCAGTGGAGAAACTGCATTTCTTTGCCATATTCCTAATCTTATAGGAAAAAATATTCTGTCTTTCATCATTAAGTATGATGTTAGCTATAGATTATTTTGTAGATTTTTAAATCAAAATGGAGAAGTACTTTACTCCCAGTTCTCTGAGAATTTTTATAATGAATTGGTGTTGAAATTTGTCAATGATTTTTCTGCACTGATTGTTAAGATTATACATATTTTTTCTTATCCTATTAATATAGCTGGTTATATTTCTTTCTTTTTTTTAAATGAAGTGTAGTTGACATAATATTGTGTTACTTTCAGGTGTACAGCAAAGTGATTCAGAGATGTGTATATATATATATATATATATATATATATATATATATATATATATATATATATATACACACACACACACAAACATATTGTATATATTATGTATACCCTATATTAATTTTTTCTCACTCTCTTCCTTTATAGTTTATTACAAGTTATTGAATATGGTTCCCTGTGTTATTCAGTAATTTTGTTTTTCAGATGGCTAAAGTCTTTTATTATTTGTGCAGTAGACTTTTAGTTTTTTTTTTTAACAACTTTATTGGAGCATAATAGCTTTACAATGGTGTGTTAGTTTCTGCTTTATAACAAAGTGAATCAGCTATACATATACATATATCCCCATATCTCCTCCTTCTTGTGTCTCCCTGCCATACTCCCTATCCCACCACTCTAGGTGGTAACAAAACACTGAGCTGGTCTCCCTGTGTTATGCAGCTGCTTCTCACTAGCTATTTTACATTTGGTAGCATATATAAGTCCATGACACTCTCTCACTTCGTCCCAGCTTACCCTTCCCCCTCCCTGTGTCCTCAAGTCTATTCTCTATGTCTGCATCTTTATTCCTGTCCTGCTGCTAGGCTCTTCAGAACCTTTTTTTTTTTTTTTGGATTTCATATGTATGTATTAGCACACGGTATTTGTATTTCTCTTTCTGACTTATTTCACTCTCTATGACAGACTCTAGGCCACCCACTTCACTATAAATAACTCATTTCCTTTCTTTTCATTGCTGAGTAATATTCCATTGTATATATGTGCTACATCTTCTTTATCAATTAATCTGTTGATGGACACTTAGGTTGCTTCCATATCCCGGCTATTGTAAACAGTGCTGCAATAAACGTTGTGGTACATGACTCTTTGAATTATGGTTTTCTCAGAGTATATGCCCAGTGGTGGGATTGCTGGGTCATATAGTACTTCTATTTTTAGTTTTTTAAGGAACTTACATACTACTTTCCGTAGTGGCTGTATCAATTAACATTCCCACCAACAGTGCAAGAGGGTTCCCTTTTCTCCACACCCTCTCCAGGATTTATTGTTTGTAGATTTTTTGATGATGGCCATTCTGACTGGTGTGAGGTGGTACCTCATTGTAGTTTTGATTTGCATTTCTCTAATGATTAGTGATGGTGAGCATTTTTTCATGTGTTTGTTGGCAATCTGTATATCTTCTTTGTAGAAATATCTACTTAGATCTTTTGTCCATTTTTGGATTGGGTTGTTTGTGTTTTTGATACTGAGCTGCATGAATTGCTTCTAAATTTTGGAGATTAATCCTTTGTCATTTGCTACATCTGCAAATATTTTCTCCCATTCTGAAGGTTGTCTTTTTGTCTTGTTTATGGTTTGTTTTTTTGTGCAAAATCTTTTAAGTTTTATTAGGTCCTATTTGTTTATTTTTGTTTTTATTTCCATTTCTCTAGGAGGTGGGTCAAAAAGGATCTTGCTGTGATTTATGTCATAGAGTGTTCTGCCTATGTTTTCCTCTAAGAGTTTGATAGTATCTGGCCTTACATTTAGGTCTTTAATCCATTTTGAGTTTATTTTTGTGTATGGTGTTAGGGAGTGTTCTAATTTCATTCTTTTACATGTAGCTCTCCAGTTTTCCCAGCACCACTTATTGAAGAGGCTGCCTTTTCTCCATTGTATATTCTTGCCTCCTTTATCAAAGAAAGGTGACCATATGTGCATGGGTTTATCTCTGAGCTTTCTATCCTGTTTCATTGATCTATATTTCTGGTTTTTGCCAGTACCATACTGTCTTGATTACTGTAGCTTTGTAATATAGTCTGAAGTCCAGGAGCCTGATTCCTCCAGCTCCGTTTTTCTTTCTCAGGAATCCATTGACTATTCTGTGTCTTTTGTGTTTCCATACAAATTGTGAATTTTTTGTTCTAGTTTTGTGAAAAATGCCATTGGTCTTTTGATAGGGATTGCACTGATTCTGTAGATTGCTTTGGGTAGTAGAGTCATTTTCACAATGTTGATTCTTCCAATCCAATAACATGGTATATCTCTCCATCTGTTTGTATCATCTTTAATTTCTTTCATCAGTTGTTTATAGTTTTCTGCCTAGAGGTCTATTGTCACCTTAGGTAGGTTTATTCCTAGGTATTTTATTCTTTTTGTTGTAATGGTAAATGAGAGTGTTTCTTTGATTTCTCTTTCAGATTTTTCAACATTAGTGTATCGGGATGCAAGAGATTTCTTTGCATTAATTTCATATCCTGCTACTTTTCCAAATTGATTGATTAGTAGTTTTCTGGTAACATCTTAGGGATTTTCTATGTATAGTATCATGTCATCTGCAAACTGTGACAGCTTTATTCCTTCTTTTCTGATTTGGATTCTTTTTATTTTTGTGTCTTCTCTGATTACTGTGGCTAAAACTTCCAAAACTATGTTGAATAATAGTGCTGAGATTGGACAATCTTTTCTTGTTCCTGATCTTAGTGGAAATGGTTTCAGTTTTTCCCCATTAAGGACAATGTTGGCTGTGGGTTTTTCATATATGGACTTTATTTTATTGAGGTAATTTCCCTCTATGTCTATTTTCTGGAGTGTTTTTATCATAAATGGTTACTGAATTTTGTCAAAAACTTTTTTCTGCATCTATTGAGATGATCATGTAGTTTTTCTCCTTCATTTGTTAATATGGTTTATCACATTGATTGACTTGCACGTATTGAAGAATCCTTGCATTCCAGGGATAAACCCTACTTCATCATGTGTATGATGCTTTTAATGTGCTGTTGCATTCTGTTTGCTAGAATTTTGTTGAGGATTTTGCATGTATATTCATCAGTGATATTGGCCTGTAGGTTTCTTTCTTTGTGACATCTTTGTCTGGTTTTGGTGCCAGGGTGATGGGAACCTTGTAGAATGAGTTTGGAAGTGTTCCTCCCTCTGTTATATTTTGGAAGAGTTTGAGAAGGATAGGTGATAGCTCTTCTTTAAATGTTTGATATAATTCACCTGTGAAGCCATCTGGTCCTGGGCTTTTGTTTGTTGGAAGAATTTTAATCACAGTCTCAATTTCAGTGCTTGTGATTTGTCTGTTTATATTTTCTATTTCTTCCCAGTTCAGTCTTGGAAGGTTGTGCTTTTCTACGAAATTGTCCAATTCTTCCAGGTTGTCCATTTTATTGGCATATAGTTGCTTGTACTAATCTCTCATGATCATTTGTATTTCTGCAGTGTCAGTTGTTACTTCCCTTTTTTCATTTCTATATTGATTTGAGTCTTCTCCCTTTTTTTCTTAATGAGACTGGTTAATGGTTTATCAATTTTGTTTATTTTCCCAAGGAACAAGCTTTTAGTTTTATTGATCTTTACTATTGTTTCCTCCATTTCTTTTTCATTTGTGTCTGATCTTATCTTTATGATATCTTTCCTTCTGCTAACTTGTTTTTTTTTTTTTTTGCTGTTATTGTTGTTATTCTTCTTCTTTCTCTAATTGTTTAGGTGTAACATTTGGTTGTTTATTCGAGATGTTTCTTGTTTCTTGAGATAGGAGTGTATTTCCAAAAAATCCCTCTTAGAACTGCTTTTGCTGCATTCCATAGGTTTTGGGTCATCGTGTTTCCATTGTCATTTGATTCTAGGTATTTTTTGATTTCGTCTTTGATTTCTTCAGTAATTTCTTGGTTTTTTGGGAGTGTATTGTTTATCCTCCATGTGTTTGTATTTTTTACAGATGTTTTTTCTCTAACTGATATGTAGTTTCATAGCATTGTGGTTGGATAAGATACTTGATACTATTTCAATTTTCTTAAATTTACCAAGGCTTGATTTGTTTTCCAGGAAATGATCTATCCTGGAGAATGTTCCATCAGCCCTTGAGTAGAAGGTGTATTCTGTTGTTTTGGGATGGAATGTCCTAGAAATATCAATTAAGCCCATCTTGTTTAATGTATCACTTAAAGCTTGTGTTTCCTTATTTATTTTCATTTTGGATGATCTGTCCATTGGTGAAAGTGGGGTGTTCAAGTACCCTGCTATGATTGTGTTACTGCTGATTTCCCCTTTTATGGCTGTTAGCATTTGCTTTATGTATTGAGGTGCTCTTACATTGAGTGCATAAATAGTTACAATTGTTATATCTTCTTCTTGGATTGATCACTTGGTCATTATGTAGTGTCCTTCTTTGTCTTTTGTCATAGTCTTTATTTTAAAATCTATTTTGTCTGATATGATAAATGCTACTCCAGCTTTCTTTTGATTTTCCTTTGCAAAGAATATATTTTTCCATCCCCTCACTCTCAGTCTGCATGTGTCCCTAGGTCTGAATTGAATTTCTTGTAGACAGCATATATACAGGTCTTGGTTTGTATCCATTCATCCAGTCTATGTCTTTTCATTGGAGCATTTAATCCATTTACATTTAAGGTAATTATCAATATGTACACTCCTATTACAATTTTCTTAATTGTTTTGGGGTTGTTATTTTTGGTCTTTTCCTTCTCTTGTGTTTCATGCTTAGAGAAGTTCCTTTAGCATTTCTTGTAAAGCTTGTTTGGTGGTGCTGAATTCTCTTAGCTTTTCCTTGTCTGTAAAGGTTTTAATTTCTCCATCAAACTGAATGAGATACTTGCTGGATAGAGTAATCTTGGTTATAGTTTTTTTCCCTTTCATCACTTTAAATATGTCCTGCCACTCCCTTCTGGCCTGCAATGTTTCTGTGAAAGATCAGCTCTTAACCTTATGGGGATTCCCTTGTATGTTTTTTATTTCCTTGCTGCTTTTAATATTTTGTCTTTGTATTTAATATTTGATAGTTTGATTAATATATGTGTTGGCATGTTTCTCCTTGGATTTATCCTCTGTGGGACTCTCTGTGCTTCCTGGACTTGATTGACTATTTCCTTTCCCATATTAGGGATGTTTTCAACTATAATCTCTTCAAATAGTTTCTCAGTCCCTTTCTTTTTCTCTTCTTCTTCTGTGACCCCTATAATTCGAATGTTGGTGCATTTAATGTTGTCCCAGAAGTCTCTGAAACTGTCCTCAGTTCTTTCATTCTTTGTACTTTATTCTGCTCTACAGTAGTTATTTCCATTATTTTATCTTCCATGTCACTTATCCATTCTTCTGCCTCAGTTATTCTGCTATTAATTCCTTCTAGAGAATTTTTAATTTCATTTACTGTGTTGTTCATCATTGTTTGTTTTCTCTTTAGTTCTTCTATTTTTTTTAATGTTTCTTGTGTTTTCTCTATTCTATTTCCAAAATATTGAATGACATTTCCTATCATTAGTCTGAATTATTTTTCAGGTTGACTGCCTATTTCCTCTTCATTTGTTGGTCTGGTGTGTGTTTACCTTGCTCCTTCATCTGCTGTGTGTTTCTCTGTCTTCTCCTTTTGGTTAACTTACTGTATTTGGGGTCTCCTTTTCAGAGGCTGCAGGTTTGTAATTCTGGTTGTTTTTGGTGTCAGCCCCCAGTGGGTAAGGTTGGTTCAGTGGGTAGTGTAGGCTTCCTGGTGGAGGGGACACCAGGAATATTTAGATGAGGCTGAATCTTCTCTTTCTGGTGAGCTGGACCACGTCTGCTGGTGTGTTTTGGTGTGTCTGTTAACTTAGTGTGATTTTGGCCATCTTCTCTGCCAATGGGTGGGGTTGTGTTCCTTTCGTGCTAGTTGTTTGGCACAGGATGTCCAGCACTGTAACTTGTTGGTTGCTGAGTGGAGCTGGGTGTTAGCATTGAGATGCAGATCTCTGGGAGAGCTTTTGCCACTTGATATTATGTGTAGGTGGGAGGTTTCTGGTGGATCAATATCCTGAACTCGGCTCTCCCACCTCAGAGGCACAGGCCTGACACCTGGCTGGAGCACCAATACCCAGTCAGTCACACAGCTCAGCAGAAAAGGAAGAATAAAAAGAAAGAAAGAAAGAAAGAAAGAAAGAAAGAAAGAAAAGGACTTATTAAAATAAAAAATAATTATTAAAATTTAAAAAAATTAAAAAGTAATTAAAATAAAGAAAGAAAAGAGCAACCAAAACAAACAAAAAAAAACAAATCTACCAGTGATAACAAACACTAAAAACTCTAGTGAAACAAACAAAAAACATAAAAATTGGACAGACAGAACCTTAGGAGAAATGGTAAAAGCAAAGCTATAGAGACAAGCACACAAAGAAGCATACACATACACACTCACAAAACGAGAAAAAGGAAAAAAATATATATATCCATATAAAAAAAAGGAGGAAGACAGCAACCAAATCAATAAACAAATCTACCAAAGATAATAAACTCTAAATACTAAACTAAGATAAACATAAAACCAGGAACAAATTAGATGCAGAAAGCAAACCCCAATTGTACAATTTGCTCCCAAAGTGTACTGCCTCAATTTTGGGGTGATTCATTATCTATTCAGGTATTCCACGGATGCAGGGTACATCAAATTGATTGTGGAGACATAATTCACTGCTCCTGAGGCTTCTGGGAGAAATTTCCCTTTCTCTTCTTTGTTTGCACAGCTACTGGGTCTCAAGTTTGGTTTTGGTCCCACTTCTGCATGTAGGTCACCTGAGGGTGTCTGTTTTTCGCTCACACAGGATAGGGTTAAAATAGCAGCTGATTAGGGGATTTGGGCTCACTCAGGCCATGGGGAGGGAGGGGTAGGCAATAGGGGGCGACCCTGCAGCAGCAGAGATGGGCACAACATTGCAACATCCTGAGGCATGCTGTGTGTTCTCCCGGGGAAGTTGTCCCTGGATCTTGGGACCCTGGCAGTGGTGGGTTGCACAGGCTTCTGGGAGGGGAGGTGTGGATAGTGACCTGTGCTTGCACACAGGCTTCTTGGTGGCTGCAACAGCAGCTTTAGTGTTTCATGACCGTCTCTGGTGTCTGTGCTGACAGCCGCTGTTTGCACCTGTTTCTCAAGCTTGTTTACGCAGTGCTCTGAACCCCCTCTCCTCGCACATCTGAAACAGTGCTCTTTTGCCTCTTAGAGAGGTCCAGACTTTTCCCAGATTCCTTCCCGGCTAACTGTGACTCACTAGCCCCATTCGGGCTGTGTTCACCCAGCTAACCCCAGTCCTCTCCCTGAGATCTGACCTCCAAAGACGGAGCCTCAGCTCCCAGCCCCAACCCATTCAGCTGGGTGAGCAGACAAGCCTCTTGGGCTGGTGAGGACTCATTGGCACCAATCCTCTGTGCCAGAATCTCTCTGGTTTGCCCGCTGCACCCCTGTTCCTGCACTCTTCTCCATGGCTCCAAAGCTTCACCCCCACCACCCTCTGTCTCTGCCAGTGAAGGGGATTACTAGTGTGTGGAAACTTTAGCTCCTTCACAGCTCCCTTCCAGAGGTGCAGGTGTCATCCCTATTCTTTTGTCTCTGTTTTTTCTTTTTTCTTTTGCCTTACCCAAGTACATGGGGAGTTTCTTGCCTTTGAGGAAGTCTGAGGTATTCTGCCAGCGTTCAGTAGATGTTCTGTAGGAGTTGTTCCACATGTAGATATATTTCTGATGTATTTGTGGGGAAGAAGGTGATCTCCACGTCTTACTCCTCCACCATCTTGAATGTCTCCTATACAGTAAAACTTTTTGTTTATCTGTTCTATATATGGTAATGTGTATCTCTTAATCCCATACTCCCAGCTTATCTGAGCTCATTATATTTCTTGATTCTAGAACATTGATCCAGCCTTGCATCCCTAGAGTAAATCCTAGTTAGTCATAGTGTATCTTTTTATATCCCTGAATTCTATTTGCTAATATTTTGTTAAGTAATTTTGGGTCTATTTGAGAGATTTTTTTTGTCTTAATTTTTTTTGAGAGATTTTGATCTCTAGTTTTCTTTAGTTTCTTTTCTTTCTTTTTCTCCTTCTTTTTTTCTTTTAGCTATCTTGGGAAATCTTCACTCTTCTATTTTTTAGATAAGCTTGTTTAAAATTGTTAATTCTTCTTCAAATATTTGATGTAATTCTCCAATGAAACTCTGAGCCTGAAGATTTACTTTTCAGGATTTTTAAACTAAGTTTAATTGAAGAGTTATAGTGCTATTTACATTATCTGTTTAATGATGATTAAATAATGATAATTTGTGCATTTAAGAACTGGTCCATTTTATATATGTTGTCAAATTAATTTTTGCAGAATTATTGCATTATTCCTTTATTATCACTTTGAGGTCTGTGGAGGCTTAGAGGTATCCCCTATTTCATCATGACATTGATGTTTTCTTTTATTTTCTTGTCTGTTATGCTAGAGGCTTGTCATTAATTGATCTTATCAGAGAACTAGATTTTGTTACATGGATTTTCTCCATTGTTTCTCTGTTTCTCACTTCATTAATTTCTGTTTGTGTTTTTGTTATTTCTTTGCTTCTGTAAATATTGTGTTTATTTTTACTCACTTTTTTCTAGTTCCTTAATATGGGAGGTTAGATTATTACTTTAAGTATTTTCTTTTTTGTTAATGTAGGCATTTAAGTGAGATACATTACCCTTCTTCACTACTTTAGCTCTACCCACATATATTGAGAGATGGTAATTTTATTTTCATTCAGAGAAATGTAGTTTTCTCTTTCCCTTCAGACTTTCTCTGTGACCCATGAATTATTTAGAAGCTAGTGTTTAGTTTTCAAGTGTTTGAAGATTCTCCTGTTATTATTCTATTATTGATTTCTACTCTGATGTCAGAGACTACAGTCTGTATGATTTAAATTCTTTTGAAGATTCTGAGTTTGTTTCATGTTTTAAATATGGTCTATTTTGATATATTTTTAATTTTTTTTATTTGTTTGTTTTTGGCTGTGTTTGGTCTTCATTTCTGTGTGTGGGCTTTCTGTAGTTGTAGTAAGTGGGGGATGCTCTTTGTTACTGTGAGCGTACTCCTTATTGTGGTGGATTCTCTTGTTGTGGAGCAGAGGCTCTAGGTATGAGGGCTTCAGTAGTTGTGGTGCATGGGCTCAGTAGTTGTGACTCATGGGCTCTAGGGCACAGGCTCAGTAGTTGTAGCTCCTGGGCTTAGTTGCTCTGTGGCATGTGGGATCATTCTGGACCAGAGATTGAACCTGTGTCCCCTGCATTGGCAGGTGGTTTCTTAACCACTATGCCACCAAGGAAGCCCTTGATATATGTTTTATAGAAATAATGTGTAATCTGCTATTGTTAGGTGAAGTAACCTATAAAGGTCTATAGATCCTCTTGGTTTATAATGATGCAGACTTCTTTTACAATCTTGCCAATTTTCTGTACAGTTTTCTATCACTTTTTGAGAGGTGAGTGTGAAAAAGTTAACTATAATTGTGGATTGATCTATTTCTTCTTTCAGTGTGTCAGTTTTGCTTCACATATTTTGCAGTTCTGTTGTTTGATGCATACACATTTAGTATTACTGTCTTATTGGCAGACTGATCTTTTTATCATTGTACAATGAACCACTCTGTTACTGGTAATTTTCTTTGATGTGAAATCTACTTTGCCTGGTATATTAATAGAGCCTCTCCTGCCTTCTTTTGGTTATTTGAATATTCTTTATAAATATTTTAATTTCACCTACATATATCATTATATTTTAAGAGAATTTCCTGCTATGTGCAATCCACTCTTTTTCAATCCACTCTTTTAGTCTGTATTTTAATTGTTGAATTCAGATAATTTACCTATAATGTAATTATTGGTATGTTAGGGCTTATGATTGTCATTTTGTTTCCTATTGTTTCCTATGTTTTTCACTTTTCTGTTTTCTTTTTTTCTCTTCCTATGGGTTACTTGAACATAATCTAGAATTTCATTTTAATTTATCTATGATGTCTTTAAATGTATCTATTTGTATAGAATTTAAACATATTTGCTCTAGATTTTGAATTATATATACATTACTTATAACATTCTACTGGTGTCAACATTTTACCAGTTGAGTAAATTGTAGAAGAATTCTCTCCCTTTACATAGTTCTATCTTCCCTCAATTATAATATGGTTGTCTTAAATATTTTATCTGTATTCATTGAGAGCTATAATAGATGGTGTTATAATTTTTGCTTTAATCATCAGATATAATTTAGAAACTCAATAGACAAAGGAAAGGCTATTGTACTTAGCAATAGTTTTGCTTTTTGTTCTTTTCCTTTCTTCCTGATGTTCCAAAATGTGTTCTTTTATCATTTCTTTTCTGTTTATATAACTTCCTTAAGCCATTCTTTCATGGTAAGTTGTCTAGTAACAATTCTCTTTGGTTGTTGTTGTTTCTCTTTTGTTTCTTTTGTTTTATTTTCCAGCATCTGAAACTGTCTTGATTTCCTCTTTATTTCTGAAGGATATTTTTGTTGGATGTAGATTCTGAAATGACAGCTCTTTTATTTTAGCACTTAAAAAATGTGCCACTTAATTTTAGCTTCCATGGATTCTGATGAAAAATTTATTGCCACTCAATTTTCTTTTTCTCCTATAGGCAAGGTGTTGTTTCTCTCTGTCAGGGTTCAAAAATTGTTTTTCTTTAGTTTTTTAAAATCACGTATATGTCTTGGCATGAATTTCATTGAGCCTATCTTGTTTGGGATTTGCTCAGTTTCTTGAATACATAAGTTAATGTATTTTGCCAATTTGGGGAATTTTTCAACATTGACTTATTTGAATACTTTTTTTCCTCTCTGCCCTTTTCTGTTTTCTCATGAGACTCTGATAACATGAATGTTAGATTTTTTGTAACAGTTTCAATGATCACTGATGCTCTGTTATTGTGTTACTTTTGCAGATTTTTTTTCCTGTCCAAATTGCATGATTTCTATTGTTCTCTCTTCACAGCTCTTCTTTATATCTTCTGTTTCTTTGCAGATATTTTCATTTTAAAAAAATTGTATCATGTCTTTATAATTGTTTATTTTTATAACGGATGATTTAAAAGTGTTGTCAGATATTTTTAACATCTGTATGATCTAGCTGTTGGCACCTGTTGGTTACTTTTTCTCATTCAAGTTGACATATTTCTGTTTCTTTTAATATCAAGAGTTTTTTTTTTTTGTTTTGTTTTGTTTTGGTTTGGTTTTTTTTAAGAAGTTTTTTTTTTTTTTTTTAACCCTGGATATTTTGGAGACTATGCATGGGACTCTGCATCTCATTTAAATCTTGTTTTAGTTGGCCTTCTTTGACTCTACTCTGGCAGAGGAAGGGGGACTGTTAGGATAGAGTGGAAGTTCATTTTCCCCTGCTCAGCCTCGTTTGACACTGGAGAGGAGGAGAGTGTTCTTTTTACCATTGAGTAGTGATGAAGTCCTGACTCTCTACTAGGCCCACTTTGATATCACCTAAGTCAAGAGTAAGAAGAGTTACCTTGTTACTCTTAGGTGGGAATGGATTCCCACCTGTTCTGCAAGGCTGAAACTTCTGGCTCACCAGTTAGATTTCTTTGATCCACTCTCATTGAGAGCAGGTTTGGGCAACTTTTTATAACCAGTAGATGGTGGAAGTCAGAGCTCTACTATAGGTGTTTGCTGATGTGGGTGGAGATGGGGTCACAATTTTGAGTGTGATTTGGATGGAGCAAAGTGGCTGTTTTCTGAAAGTATTTTATCTTACTAGACTGTCTTTTTCTTTGGTCCTTTTACTAGAGAAGAGCAAGCTTTCTTGGGTTTCTTTTTAGTCTGTGTCCATTTGGTGTTTACAAGTTATTGCCTTTTGCAGCACCAAGTCTACAATATATGAAGAAAAGAGAAAACCTATAGAATTCACCACTGGATGCCAAGGTCCCTTGCTAGTCTGCTTTCTTCTTTCTGGTGTTTTTCAATTTAGTTACCAGGAAGAATAGAGAATGTCTTCTACACCATCTTTTTGGAAACAGAGGTTTTTGTTTGTTTATTTTAACTTTATTACTGATGCTTTAATGTGATTAATTTCTTAGTCATCTGGAGTATATCTTTAAGAGGTTTTAAAAATTTTATATTGCATTTTGAAAATTTTATATTTCTGGCAATATCCATTTGGTGCCATGATTTATGTATTATAGATTGAAGGATTTAAAATAAATAAATAAATAAGCATATACATGCCTACATATATATGCATCGCTATATAAATATATATATATGTACATGTCCCTCTACATTATCTTATAGCTCTCTGGCATTACTGATGCAGAAGAAAAGTGTGCCACCAACATAAATCATTTTTTAGCATGGATTGGATTTGTGCTTGTTTCTCTGATAATGATTAGACAGTTGTATTTATTTTCTTTAACTTCGACTATTAAGATTCCCTACAGGGCTAAGTACCAAGATGAGGCCCTCTATATATTTATTTGCATGGTAGTTTTTAAGTCATCTTGATCTCAAATGTTCCTTCATCCCAGAAAGATTCATTTTATTAATTCTTGATCATTGATTTTCATCTTGTTCTTATTTATTTATTTATTTATTTATTTTGGTATGTGGGCCTCTCACTGTTGTGGCCTCTCCCACTGTGGAGCACAGGCTCCAGACATGCAGGCTCAGTGGCCATGGCTCACGGGCCCAGCCGCTCCATGGCATGTGGGATCTTCCCAGACCAGGGCACAAATCCATGTCCCCTGCATCAGCAGGCAGACTCTCAACCACTGCGCCACCAGGGAAGTCCTTTCATCTTGCTCTTGACTGCAATCTGGACAACTGATCATATTTCAGGGTACAATTTCCTGTACCTTCTTTAAAGTCATAATTTTTGTTCTCTTTTCCTTTTTCTTAGGTATTGTGTGAAATATTTCTTAAAATTGACATCTAGTACTCATGTGGGTTTCTACAATATTGAACATTCTGTACGCTCCCTGGATTACAGTGTTTATATCAGTTATATCATGTTTTTCATCTGAGGTGAAACATTTATTTCTCTGAACAGCTGGTACAAGAATTCCTGTTAGAGAGGAAATTATATTGGAAACATATTTTGCTTGTGGATAAGAAGCTAAGGGAATGCTCAAGAACCAAGAATGATTGCTGAATCACGTGTGAGGAAAGAGGTAGAGAGAGTCAGAGAGGTTATGAAAGTTCTGATATGCTCACCATGACCCCTGTGGTGGGGCTCCAACATATTTTTAACATACAAGTGTTTGGTTAATGAACTTGATTAAATTTTTTTGTGTTAAAGGGACAGACTAAGTGTCATGTTTTATGTTAGGGGCAATGTGTTAGGGTCAGTAAATAATGTAAGACACAGAAAGCAAAGAGAATGTAATCTCCTTAGCATTAGCATAGATACTTGAGAAACCCTTGGACTTCCAAGAGCTATGAAATTGGTGGAAAACAAATTTCTCTTTAAGCCACTTCCCTACACCCACCCCTCCAAACAAACAAACCAATTCAGAGATGTTCCTAGCTAAGATGCAGGTAACATTTTTTTTTTCTTGTTCTCAATTCTTTCCCCTCCTTATGGTTGACTGTCTACTTTTAGTTTCTGTGATGGCTTTTTCCTTGCTAAACTGGTGTGCTTGTGCTTCATTTAAATTTCATCACAGTCATCTCAGAGATTGGATTTGTTTTGATTTGAATCATTTAAAGTCAAATGAAGTAGGAAGCAAAATGTGGTCTGTCTCCATTTTAGTTGTGTCACTAGAAGTTGATTAGGGAACTGCTCTCATTCTCAGCTCACTTTACCTTATTTACCAGAAAGACAAACAAACAAAATACTAAATCCCTTTGTCTAGCAAGTCCAGCTCCCCCAGGTATAAGCAGGGAACACTATATGCCAGCACTGGATCCCTACTCTGTGTCATCTCAAACATCTGTGACCTTCTTCAGGACCATAGTTGGGTCAAGACTTATACCTCCCTTTTCTCCAGCAGCTTCCCTATCTCTGAAGCCAGACATTCTGAAACAATAATGCTGATTTGGAGGAATATGCTTCACATATTTGAGGTCTATGGTTGCTTGAATTTGGTGAATGGTGGGTTTCTTGTCCTTTCATCAGATCTAGTCCTTTCTGTATTCTATCTTACTTAATCCTCAAAGTTTCTTGCACACTATTTTCTGCCTGAAAATATGTGAGAATATATATATTTTTAATTTTGTTTTAAATTAACTTAATTATGCTTCTGAGCATACATGCCACCAGGCTGGTAGAAAATTCAGTCTCAGAAATTCACATACTCTAACAACCACCACGTACTCAAATATCATCACCTTTAAAGAGACAAATTCTCATGGGGCTTTATTTAGTGCCATAACAGTGAGAATTTTGTCAACCAGATATCATGTAAGTGAAGTTTATAACCATAAGCAGTGAAAGCATACAGTGGGTGAGTGCAAAGGCAGTGGAGCAAAGAAATTCTGAGTAGAGTACTGTCTCTACTTTTGTTGTGTGGCATTGCATACTAAATAACTTCTTTTTGCCTCAGCCTTTTCAGCTGTAAAATGTAAATAATAATACTTGGTCTCAAAGATTTTTGTGAGGATTAAATGAATAAATGCAGGTGAAGTTCTCAAAACAGTGCTTTGCACACAGCAAGCTCTACACATATGTTTGAATTATGCTACTCTGAGCTCCTGCCTTCTCCCTGGGGTGTTGTGTGTTCCCAAGGACACAGATTAGTGAGCCCACTTCTCAGTCTCAGTCCTTCCCATCTAGCTGCTTCTTAATTCTCTTCTTCCTCCATTTCCTTGGAAATCCTAGGAATCCTCTTTGCTGAGCTTAAAATTGAACAAAAAGAGAGCAAGTGCTTTTAATATTTTTCTTGTCATTCAAAATCTGTGGCAAATTAAAAACAAAAACAAATAACAGAGCCTAGCTACTTTCTAGAAAAAGGAGAAGTTACACACAAGGACAACATACAAATATTCAGGCACCCATGTTCTATGGCCTTTAGTCACTTCAGTGGGAATGTTGGAGAGAACTAGAATTTAAATGCATTTGCTGAAGCATTTATTTTTCTGAAAAGCTTTCACAATATTTTTTACCTATTTTTTCCTAACTGAAATCCTATAGAATTTATGATCTATTCAAAATTATACAGAAATTGTTTTTGCTATGCACACATTAAGATAATATTAATAAAATTATAGCAATACAGATTGAAAAAGGGCATACTCCCTTGGTAGCCATGTATGTGGAAACAGAGTATACAAGCTACTCACATAAAACAACAACAACAAAAAATTAAGCTTTCACCTTGGATTTACCCTTTCACTGTTAAATGTATCTTTAATTGCATATTACTTGTGATTTTCTGTTAATAGTACGTATACAGTTAGAGTTATATAAAGTTTGCATTCCAGCTTACCTCATGGCTTTCAGGCTCAAATCGCACTTAGAATTGATTTTCTATGAATTATGATTTTGGTGACATAAAAATTAATCATTTTTATTCAAATTTGATAGGGTTCTATAATAATTATATTTATTTGGTATCAATATTTTATGTCTATGCTTTACTTTGAAACAATATAAATACATATTGATTTTGTGCCCATATTTTTAAGTTGCAAATGAATATATATAAATACATATATATACTTAAACATACTTATTTGGTGCCTATGTTTTATTTTGTAAATCAATGCATACATGTATATATTTATAAAACACTTAAGATTTATATATATAGAAATTCATGTATATATATTATATTTACATAATATGTATATAAAAAGTGTCAGCAATTTTTAAAAATTACATTTAGATGTCTAATGATAATTGTTTCTTGTGCCCCAGAGTAACCAAAATTCAATGTCTTCAACATTAAAATCATATGCCAATAACATATTGAATAATACAATTAATCTTATATCATAACATTAAATTAACTTATATTAATCAATGGGTTAAATCATATTAGTATAATTTGCATTATACTAATATATAAATTTTATTAGTACATTGGTTTATACTTATTAAAAATTATGGTAAGATAATAATATAAATACTCATATAAAAGTAACCAATTGCTCTTACAGGAAGTACTGAACATAACAGCACAATTTCAAAATATTAATTAATCTCACCTTTTGTGGGCAACATTCTTAATTACAGATGTAAACATCATTGTTTTATTTTAGTGTTACCCATGCACATATTATTGGAGGAATATCTCATCCTGACATTTTTGTGTTGCTTAAATTTTCTCTCTAACTTCTTAGGGATCACAAAATGTTGACAGAGTAAAAAGAGCATTGAGAGATGTGGTGAGCACTTAAGTTATAAAAAATCAGAGCCCACATAGAGTTATTAAGGGACTTGTAATTTTCAGGAACACTATCTTCAAAACAGCTATGGATTCTGCAAAGTACTTTCTGTTCTGAGTGTTATATAAGAAGAACAAATAGACCTATTATTCCTAAATACCTATCTGAAAGATACCATTGCTAGAAACTAGAAAACTGATGGACGATTTTTCAGGTCTCTAAATAAAAAGAAAAATGAATATTTCAATAAATCATATACTGGTGTGATTTTATAATCATTCAATTCACCTACATCAAGTTTTAAGTGAATAGAAATTGCAGGTCCTCAGTTTTGTACATGACATATTTTCCACCCCTTGTGAAGTAATATTTTGTTTTTATTGTAGTTACCATTAATATTCATTAATTTAAAATTATTTATTAATTTAAAATGCATTTTCAAGTGATTATCATATTATTAAAAACAATGTATGACACACTTGTGCACTTTTATTAATCAAAATGTTTTGTAAATACCAATCAATATAATTTAAAAATCTTATCCTATTAGAAGAAGGATATTTATTCAGAAAATGAAGTAAAATTGCATGGATTACAATGGTATAAATATAATTTTAAAAATATTAAAAATAGGGGCTTCCCTGGTGGCGCAGTGGTTGAGAGTCTGCCTGCCAATGCAGGGGACACGGGTTCGTGCCCTGGTCCGGGAGGATCCCACATGCCGTGGAGCGGCTGGGCCCATGAGCCATGGCTGCTGAGCCTGCGCATCCGGAGCCTGTGCTCCACAATGGGAGAGGCCACAACAGTGAGAGGCCTGCGTACCACAAAAAAAAAAAAAAAAAAAAAAAAAAAAAATTAAAAATAGTAATATATGAATGTAAGTATAAAACATCTCATTTTGCAAATACGTTTAGGTAAGCTGGAATGTTTACCTCTGAGAAGAGTCCTATAAATTCATCCAGAGGTTTCATATTTTCATTGATAAAAATGAATTAAAACAATAGAAACAACAAAAATGATAATATGCTATTATAAATACAAAGAGCTTTTACACTCATTTTCACATTTGATCATCCTACATATATTGTGAAGTGGACCGGGATTTTCATCTTCATTTTAAAGATGGGAAAATCAAAGAGGATGATGTTGAAAGAAGTTTGTATAATAGAAATGTATGTGATAATGAAAATGTTCTATACTTGTGTTGTACAGTTCAGTAGCCACTAAACTCATACTGCTACTGAGAAATTAAAATATGTTTAGTGTGACTGAGGAATGAACTATTTAATTTAATTTAATTTAATTTAATTTTAGTTTCAATAGTCACTCATGACAATGTTTAATAGCATGGGTATACAGTGTCATTTATCTATATACTGATTCACTTATTTACCTTTGCAGTGAGTACACAGGTTTGGACTTGTGCCTCCCATCATGCTGACCACATTGTAGAGTCAGTGAAATACCTTGCTTAATTCACAACTTGTGAGGAAGCACAGATTAGAAGACACATTCAGATGTAGGTGTCTTTTACTTGCTAAGAAATTAGGTTGTAGAATATAAACTGTTGATCAGTCACTAAATCTAGTGAAATAACTTATTTTGTCACTTGCAAATATTTATATCTAGTATCACACACATTTCAAATGAAAAGTAGCTTTGCCTACTAATCACTAGAGTTGGCTGGTCAAACAGGCATTGGAAAAACCAGAGAAGATAAGTAATTCAGCTAAGGATTTGCAGAGAATTTACTGTCATTTAAGAATAATGGAACTGACTGATTATGTTATATGGTTGATCAATATAGATTTCTGGTGATTAGCAAGGACCAAATTTTCTCTTGTGAGATTCCAGGTATAAAATTCATGTAGTTCAAATGTTACTTCACACTCCCAGTGTTCATTCAGAAACTGGAAGTGGATAGCTCTACTAATGATTGAGAAAGCTGCTTCATTCCTTTCCATTCCTCTCATTCCATTGTTTCAAAACCCCCAACACATGTGTTATATGTGTAGGAAACCTTAGGAACATGCTGAGTTCCAACTTTTAGGGTATTAATTCTGCCAGTCTTCTTGGAGATTACTGTCTTCTTTGAACTTTCTTCTAATTCTTTTACATTTTTTTTCTGTCTCACTCAATGTCATTTGTCATAGTCATTACCTATTTTGGTCTAACAAAACATCCCCAAATTTAGTGGCATGAAAAACCATAATCTCAGAATTTAAGTGGGTCAGGAATCTGGGCTTGGCCTGATTGGGTCTTCTGGGTCTCAGGATCTCTCGTAAGAGTTCAGAGTGTTGACCAAGGCATGGGTCATATCAAGGCTCTACTGAAAAAAGATCCCCTTCCAAGGTTACTCATGTGGGCATTGGCAGGATGTGATTCTTTGTGGGCTTTGGGTTGAGGTTCTTCATTCTTTGCTGGCTTCCTTCAGATTTTGCCTGTGGCCCTCTTCATGGAGCAACTGAGAACATAGTGACATATTTCATCAGAGTGAGCAAGTGTGAAGAGGCAGAGAGAGGTGGGGGAGAGAGAGAGAGAGACTTTGAGAGAGAATGAGAACAAGAGGGGAGTTACAGTATGACTTAATCTTAAAAATTCCATAATATCCCTTTTGCTATATTCCATTAATTATAAGCCTCTAAGTCTAGCCTACACTCAAGAAGAGGAGATGATATGAAGGCATGAACATCAGATAGAGGGCATAATTAAAGTCATTTCAGAAACTGCCTGTCATAACCTCTATTTTTAGGTATCTACCAATCTCCCATATATTTGCTCCCATTCTGGTGCTGCAAATTTCCTTTAAAACATCTAGATATAAATGTCTGTTATTCATGATGATATTAAAATACTGTTAAAAAACTGAAAACAGATGTACTTTACTTTAAGGGATAATATATGAATTGTCATTTTTAAAATAAAATTTTAATTGTAGTAAAAAACTCATAACATAAAATTTACCATTTATCCATTTTAAAGTATATAGTTCAGTAAAGTTAAGTACATTTGCTTTGTTGTGCAACCAATTTCTAGAACTCTATTCATCTTGCAAAACTAACTTTATACCAAGTAATCAACAACTTCTATTCCCCACTTCCTAACAAACCCTGGCAACCACAGTTCTCCATTCTATCTTATGAATTTTAGTACGCTAGCTAATTCACATAAGTGGTATAGTACAGTATTTATCTTTTGTGACTGGCTTATTTCACTTAGCAAAATGTTCTCAAGGTTCATCCTTGTTGTAGAATGTATCAGAATTGCATTCTTTTTTAAGGCTGAGTATTGTTCCAAAGTGTAGACCACATTTTTTAATCATTTCATTCATAGATAGACACTTGGATTGAGTCAACTTTTGGCTATTATGAATAATGCTGCTATAAACATGGGTGTGCAAATATATCTTTAAGACCCTTCCTAAAAATATTTTGGGTTTATAGTCAGAAGTGGTAATTCAATTTTTAATTTTTTTGTAGAACCACCATAATGTTTTCCATAACAGTGAAATTATTTTACTTTCCAATGAACAGTGCATAGGGGTTCCAATTTCTGCATATCCTCACCAACACATTATTTTCTGTGTTTATTTTTGTTTTGGATAGTAGCCACCATAATGGATGTGAGGTGGTGTCTCATTGTGGTTTTGATTTACATTTCCCTAATGCTTAGTGATATTGAGCATCTTTTCATGTGCTTATTGCCCATTTGCATTTTTCTTTGAAGAAATGTCTATTCAAGTAATTTTCCCATTTTTAATCAGGTTGTTTGCTTTTTTGTTGTTGACTTGTAGTTCTCTGTATATTCTACATTTTAACGCTTTATCAGATATATGATTTGCAAATGTGCTCTTCCATTCCATAGGTTGCCTTTTCACTCTGTTAATTGTGTCCTTCGACGCAGAGAAGTATTTAATTTTCATGTAGCCTAGTTTACCTATATTTTCCTTTATTGCTTGTGGTGTCATATCTAAAAACTCATTGCCACTTAATATTGTTAATATGTCAGTATTATCCAAAGCAGTCTAAGTTTCAGTGCACTCTCTATCAAAATTCGTGGGGTTTTTTGGCAGAAACAGAATAATTCATCCTAAAATTAATATGGACTCTTAAGCGAACTGGACTAGCCAAAATAATTTTGAGAAAGAACAAATTTGAAAACCACACACTTCAAATCTCCAAATTTATAAAGTTACCGTAATCAAAACAGTGTGGTACTGGTGTAAAGGTATACATATAAGCCAATTGCCTTAAAATAACATCTATCTTGGCATCCCTTAGCCCAGTCAAGCTGACACATAAAATTAACATACATATAAATATGTATAAATATATAATATATATTTATATCACTAGTTCTTCCATCTGTGTCTTTTAGTCATGCATATTGAAAAAAGAAATGGCATCCTCTACAACTTATACCTTACGCCTCACCTCTATATAGTAACAGTCCATGTGCATTGGGAAAGAACATGTATTCTGCTGTTATTCAGTGGATTTTTCCTTAAATCAGGGGTCCGCAATCCCTGGGCCGTGGACCAGTACTGGTCTGGGGCCTGTCCCTGTTAGGTACTGGGCCTCACAGCAGGAGGTGAGCAGTGGGCGAATGAGTAAAGCTTTATTTGCTGCTCTCCATCACTCCCCAGTGCTCATACTACAACTTGAACCATCCCAAACTCCCACCCCACCTCCCCGTCTGTGGAAGAATTGTCTTCCATGAAACCTGTCCCTGGTGCTAAAAAGATTGGGGACCCCTGCCTTAAATGACAATTAGGTGAAATAGTTTAACTTAATAGACTGAAGAACAAATAGTATCCTCTAGGTCTTTTCTGTTTGTACTATCTACCTACTTATTCTAACATTACTGAGAAGCATTAAAATCTTCAACCAAATTTCTTAATTTTTTAATCTGCTTTCAGTTCTACTAGTTTTTGCTCTATGAATTCTGAAGCCTTGTTAGTAGGTACAAACATGTTTACAATTATTATATCTTCTGGATGGATTTAACTTTTTATCATTCTGGAATGACCTCCATTATCCCTGAAAATTTTCCTAAATCTTTAATATAGTTAATCAAGCTCTCTTTTAGATTAATGTTTGTGAGGTATATTTTTCCCCATCCTCTTACTTTCAATCCACTGATAACTTTATATTTAAAGTGACTTTTCTGTTGACAGCATATAGTTGGGTCTAGTTTTTATATCCAATCTGATAATCTCTTTCTTAATTGCTGTGTTTAGACCATTTGCATTTTATACTATTGATATGGTTGGTTTAAAATCTAGCAGATTGCTAGTAGTTTTCTATTTGTCCCATCTCTTCTTTGTTCTAGTTTTCCTCTTTTACTACCTGCTTTTAGAAAAATTGGGTATATTTTTTATTGTTCCATTTTAACTACAATACTGACTTCTTATTTATTTTCTTATCACAATCTACATCTGGATAATGCTATACAATTTCATGCAGTATACACAAATATACACAGCAGTATACTTACATTTCCTCCCTCTCCTGTTCTGCATTATTATTGTCATATATTTTATGTTTACATATGCAATACATCTACAATGCATTGTTACTATTTTTGCTTGGACAGTCAATTATATTTAGAGTGATTAAAAATAGGAATAAACATATTTTCTCTATCTTTATTTAGACCATTGAGACCATTTCTGAAACTCTTTCTTATTTCACATTTATTTCTGCTATATTCCTTCTCTCTGAAGAATTTTCTTTAACATTTTTATAGTGCAAGTATGCTGGTAATGAATTTTCTTAGAACTGGTTCCTCTGAAAAATATTTATTTTAATTAAAAAATCTTATTTTTGCTGTATATAATATCCTGGTTTGACTTTTTGTTTTTGTTTGTTTCAGTAGTTTAATGATGTCAGGTTTTTTGTATTCTAGTTGCATAGTTTCTGAAAGGAAATCTGCTCTAATTCTTGCCTTTGATCCTCTATCAGCATATTATATTTCTTTTTTTAATGGCTGCCTACAAAATTGACTCTGTATCTTTGATTTTCAGCAGTTTAAATATAATGTGTCTAATAGTGTTTTATTTTTGTTTTGATTTTAATATTCATTCTGCATATGATTTTCCCTCTCCCAGCAATAGATTGCTATTACTTGTTACTTGGTTCTTGCTAGCATGGTTTTGAGATGAGGGAACATAGGGGAAGATGGGCAGATCTCTGTTTTCATGATGGACTTTCAGCATTAGGCAAGCACTGTATGCCTGTGTCTTTGCAGTGGTACTTTTCTTTGCAGTATCTCTTATGTGTAGCAGAGAGACTATGTCTTCTTTCTTTGGTACTCTTGAGAGAGAATGTCCTGCTCTCCTCCAAAGTTAAGAGACTTCCAAATGTGTTGCTTTAGTTTTTGCACCCAAAACTTTCTCCACCCATAGTGTTAGGGTTTTTGTTATTATTTTTCTTTTGCTCTTCACTCAGTCACAATTGTTCTCACCTGTGCCCTGGGGCAACAGTGTTTGCTGCTCCTTCCATGCAGCCTAGAACTTTTGAATAGTAGACAAGAAGGGTCTGGATGGAGCTCTGTGCATTTCCTCTCGTAGTGGCAGTCTCCTCCTCCAGATTTACCTCACCAAATGAGACTCTCTGCAGTCTCCCATTCTGTTCCCAACCTAATAAATGAGAATTTGATGGAGGTTCATGAAGAAGAGCCACAGAGTAGGTGTAAATTCCCCTGAGTCTGTAGCTCCCAGTGATTCTGTGCTCTCATTGTGATCCACTCTCAAACTTCAGAAGTTCATTAAAATTTTAGAGTGAAGTCTTCTTACTTGCCAGTAGGACACTTTCTGTCTCTTCACCTCATGCTCTGCAGTAATTTAACAGCACTTTCAAAAAGTTCTTAAATTTTAAGCTATGTTGTAGCCATGTGAGTTCAGCAATCTGGGTTTAAGAAATTTATAAATTTTGTAGTCTGTCTGATTTTTCTTTTTGGGAGTTAGGCTTTTAACAGATTTTTGTATCTTTGGGGAAAAGAGAACTCCTGCATCAGTACTAAACATATAACAATAATGACAATAAAAGATTCCTAGTTATATCTAATACACAACTACAGTTGAGAACCACAGAAACTTGAGCGCCATGCATAACTTCTAGTGCCATGGCTTTCAACCCTGGGTCCTGATAAGAATCAATGGGGACATTTTTAATAAATATTGCTGTCCAAGTCCCAAGCTTCAGAGATTCGCAATTAATTAGTATGAGCAGAGCCCCAGGCATGGGTATTTATTAAAATCTACTTAGGTGATTCTAATGTGTAGCCAAGGTTACGATCATTGCTCTGATCATTCTAAATGGCCCTATAAGTGTGTGAAATAACAAATCTTTGCATATGAACCATAATATTCTTAAATCTATTATAATTACACGTTTATTTGAAGGTATTCATTTTTTTAATCTTACCTCCTTCAATGAAACCAACCAAGGTCATATTTTTTACACTTGTAGATGCATATTCTACCTGAGGCCACATTCAAGCTGTAGTCACAGATTATTTGAAATCATTACAGTGATTTGTTTTTGTGAGCTAAGGAGAGAGGTGTCTTTTCCAAGGTGTTAAATCAATCCCATTGGGCTCTTCTGTTATCATGGTTGGGTAGGCTATTAGCTGAGGTTCTTTTGAGTCTGAACAGAATATTAGAAAATATGGAGGGGGTATAGAAACAACAAGAACATACATGTCTTTTGTATGATCTGTTTTTCATGATCCAGTTCAAGAGATGTGACCGTTATATTATCAGATATATCATGTACTGTGTAACTGGCACATACATGCTACTCAGAAAACATGTTACTTAGACAAATAAGTCAGATAGTTAGAAGAAAATTTTCATGGACAGAAGCTATCCGCTGAGTTTTTGATTTACAAAAAAAGTTTTAAATAAATGTTTTTAATTGTTAAGGCATCAAATTATATATGAATTTATTAGTGAGCAAAAACGTTGAAATTTTGTCAACAGAGAGAAATTGAGATATAGAGAAATTGAAATATAAAATTTGTGATATAGAAAAATAAAAGACCAAAATATTACATCATAAATACAAACAGAAACATCAAAAATAAGTAAGTATAGGTATAAACAAGATTCAAAGATATTCCAGAATTTATAATATTAAAGAAAAAAAATTAAGAAAGTCAACTCTGAATTTTATAGAGATAACTTTAATATTTTAACATTTCTGTTTTAACTGAACTGAGGGTGAGGAGTCTCTCAGAAGCCCAGATATAAGTTGTTTCGTATGGGCTTCTCTGGTGGCGCAGCGGTTGAGAGTCCACCTGCCGATTCAGGGGATGCGGGTTCGTGCCCCGGTCTGGGAAGATCCCACATGCTGCGGAGTGGCTGGGTCCATGAGCCATGGCCGCTGAGCCTGCGCGTCCGGAGCCTGTGCTCCGCAATGGGAGAGGCCACAACAGTGAGAGGCCCGCGTACCACCAAAAAAAATAAAAATAAAAAAAAATATGTTGTTTCATAAAGCAACTGTAAAACCAGTCTCCCAGTTAGGAATTTGCCAAGGAAGATTAAAGAATGGTTAGAAAGGAGAACAAATTGATAGGTTTTAACCTTTCTAAACCTTTTTAGCAATGTCCAAGCCTCCAAATACTTCATAAACACTACTTCATTTCTAAAAAAAAACTTTTTAAGATATTAATTTGTCATAAGATTTGTGACCCCCCAAAAGGTAGATTTCCTAACCGTGATTCATCCTAGAAAACTAAAAAGTCTCAAGTAATGCAATCTCTTTATGTATCACCTATCTATAAATCTATATTGTGTATGTTTAATTTTATTTTGAAGATTTTTTTTCTTATTATACTTTTGTCATACTTTCTAAAGACAAATAATTGAGTTCATCAGTTCATCTGACAGTTAACCTCTGAACTTAAACATTTTCACTCAACTGCAAACATACTATGAGAAAAAATATGATTCTAAAATTTAAACGTGGGCTTCCCTGGTGGTCCAGTGGTTGAGAGTACGCCTGCCGATGCAGGGGACGTGGATCCGTGCCCTGGTCCAGGAAGATCCCACATGCTGTGGAGCGGCTGGGCCCATGAGCCATGGCTGCTGAGCCTGCGCATCCGGAGCCTGTGCTCCGCAATGGGAGAGGCCACAGCAGTGAGAGGTCCGTGTATCACAAACAACAACAACAACAACGACGTATTCTACACCTTGAAGAACCATTTACCTTAGGCATATTTTAATTTTTTTCTATTAAATGTTTGACTTAGCAGTGGGAAAGACCCTATCATGTAATTAATGATTGTTTGGGACCATATACTCATGTTGCTTTTACAAAGCTTTAAGATTATTTCACATTTCTGCCATTGGCAATATAGTAGGGAGAGTTCAGAGATTTCCTCTCTATGTTCAATCCGTATCTATAGAGTAAAAGGTTAGATATACAATTTGGTTAGATATACAAGGTTAGATATACAATTTGCAGCTATACAATTTGGCATGGGTGTCTGGGGAAGGAGATTTAGACTTAAACTTTGTTCTAAAGATGCAAGAGGAAACCATGAGGCTCATAAGAAGCCAGTTCTGCCAAACATAGCAGTATTTGGAATCAGTCTTTGAAGAGTCTCTCAGAAGTTGTTCTGTGGAGAATTCCCAGGTGGTCCAGTGGTTAGGACTCAGCACTTCCACTGCAGGGGCCTGGGTTTGATTCCTGGCTGGGGAACTAAGATCTCGTAAGTCACAGGGTGCAGCCAAAACAACAACAAAAGAGTTGCTCTGTGGAGAACATGTCTTTCATGAATGACATGAAAAGGTGTGTATTAAGTAGAATTCAAGGACTCAAATTATGTTCCTAGGCAGAAATGTTAATGTTGTATAAGTAACAAATTCTTCCACTTTAATATTAACTGTTAAAGAAATATAAGAGTATAATAGCTACCATCACACTCACAAGCAGAGTAGATTTGGCGGGTCTGGCCACTTGAATGTTTTTCCCCATTCATCTTTCACCACTCAACATATGCCCTGCTGGAACTTGCATTTTAGATAAAGCAAGGTGATTTGGAAGATAATGAGAGTCTTCTATGCTTAATATACATGTAACATATTGCCTTGCTAGAATTTCTTTGAAAACTCTGAACGAAGGAATAATCTGAAGAAAACAAAAGTGATATGAAAAGTAAAGTTTGAATTGAGTATTTAAAATACCAGGTACTAAACATAAAAAGTAAATCAGAAAATAGGTTTCCATTCTTGGCAGGGCTGAATTACTAGTGTTATAAATTACTCACTTTTGTTATAAAAAGTCAGAATACCTAACTTTAGAATCATTTGTGTGCATAATGCTCTATACTTTCACATAGATTTATTTCAATACTCATTGATTTATTTCAGTGCTTATTTAATTTAATGCATTTCTCTCAAAAATTATTTACTGAATGAACGAATGATAAATGCATTCCTTCCTCTATAATGAGTTGACATACTTTCTCTATAAATGTCCAGATAATAAATAATTTAAGATTTGTGGACCATATAAATTCTCTTTGCACGTTATTGTTTGCATATGATCCATAATATTCTTAAATCTATTATAACCACACATTTATTTGTGATTATCACACAGAGCAACTTCTGAGACTCTTCAAAGATTGATTACAAATATTGCCTTATTTGGCAGAACTGGCTTCTTATGAGCCTTATTGTTTCCTCTTTCATCTTTAGAACAAAGTCTAAGTCTCCTTCCCCAGGTACCTATGCCAAATTGTGCAGCCACAATAGTATCTTATATATTTGGTTTTATCTAACTGTTTACTCTATGGATATGGATTAGAAATTGAATTTAATTTTAGAAATTAAAATACAAAATACAGAAATGTAAAAAAATTATTAGCTTGAGGGCTATGCCAAAGAGGCCATAGGTGAGATTTTGCTCACAGACCTTAGATTGCAGATCACTTCTCTATACATTAAATGGATGTTAATTTGATTTCTAAGATTCCTCCTAGTTTTCTGAGTTCCCTTTCAGTGGTATATCAGAGCTTGCCCTTACCAGCTCAATACATGAAATTGGCAAACATGGCAATAAGACCTCTGCTTGCATATGTATGTGTGTGTGCATGCATGTGTGTGTGTATGTATGTGTGTGTTTGATAAGCCTGTTTATCAACATGCTGCTTTTTAAGTTAAAAAATAAAAGAAGATATTGTATTTAGAGTTGACAGATTAAATTCAGGCATGTCAGTTAAAGTTGAAATTCAGCTTAATTTTTATTTTTTTAAGTATAAACATGTCCCATGTAATATTTGGGGCATACTTATATAGACATTTAGTTTTATTTATCTGAAATTCAAACTTAACAGGGAACCTTGTGCTTTCATTTGCTAAATCTGGCAACTCTACCTGCATTAACTGGAAATTTTGTGACAAACAGTGGAAAACTACTAAGTATGTTGGTCATATACAAAAATGACCATTACATAATAGGAAATATTTTGTGTATTTTTCATAATAGTTTTGGGGTCTTTTTTCTTATTCTTAAAGTAACAGCTATTTCTTTTAAAAATACATATAAAAGTTAAGCTTACCATTGTACGGCTACATCATTCATGCTGTTTATTTAGTCTGTATTGTCCTTACTATTACAATAATAATTGAAAACTTATTATGTGCAGGCACTAGGTTATATATTTTATGAACTTTTTTTTCATTTAATATGCATAAAATTCCCTGTTATATAGATGAAGAAACTAAATATCAGAAAGTTAAAAACAAAATATCAATAAAAATTTAAGGAAAAATTTTCAAAGATAATTTACTATAATTAGTAAGTAATGTAATTGCTATCTTCTCACTCTTTTTATATTTAAATTACATAAAGACCCAGTTCAATGGCCAGCTATGAAACAAAGCTTTCTACTACTGTTTTTTGTCTTTCTAGGAATAATTTCTCTTTGGAACATTCCTAGATTGCAATCTTTATATCTTTTTCTCTCTGATGATGCTTATAGATTTTCTATAGTTTTTAAGGGAAACAATGGATCTTATTTATATATGTATTCCCAGTACTATTTAGCATAGTGTTTTATGTTTATATGGGTTTAAAAGTATACTTGGTGAATAATTTATCAGCATTGAATAATTAATAGTATAAATTAATATTTATGTGATTGAATGAATGCAAAAAGTGTGACTTATATTAAAATATTTCATTTTGAAACTAAATTTACAGCATGATACTAAAAACTCTAAAGGAAATCACTTTTATGAGCAGCCAAACAGACCTAAGCCCTGAAAAACTAGAAATAGTGAAATAGTCCTGCTCTCTTGTAGTGTATATTTTTCTGGGGAAAACAGACAGACAGAATATTTCCTGTGGTTGTAAACTAAGTGAAGAAATATAAAGCAAGTTGAGTGGATAAAAAGTTATTGTGAGGGATGTGATGTTTTATAGGATATTTTTTTTAAAAAGGCAACACTGATAAGGTGATACGTGAGCAGAGATTTGAAGACAATAAGAAAGCAGCCATTCAGCTATTTAAGGCAATAGCATTCTAAGCAGCAGGAACACCTATTGCAAAAATCTTGAGCAGATGTGTACTTGAGATACTCAAGTAAGGCTCATGAGACCAATGACACATATGCAGCAAAGTGACATCCATTCTGTACTCAAAACTCTCATTCTGCTTCTGCTGTCTGGAGAATATTCACTAGAAGGGCCAGAGCAAAAGCACAGACAATTGCTAGGAAGCTATTGTTAAATTCAGGTATGAGATGATGGTGCCTTGGACTGTGGATGCAGAGCAGATGTGGGGAGCAGAAGTTGTGTTCTGGATATATTTCAGAAGAACTGTCCACATAATTTGCTGATGGTTTAGATGTGGAGTACTAGAGAAGGAGGGATATCATAAGGGATGCAATTGAATGAGTCTTACTATCTGGAAAAATGTGCTTACCATTCAATGATAATGGGAAGACTGAGGAAGAAGCAAGTTTAGGGGTTGGCAAATTTAGACTGATTAAACTTGAAGTACTAATTAGTAGTCTAGGTAAAGATTTCCTTAAAGACCAAAGAAATTTAGAACTCACTTGCTTATGACTTTCTTACAAAGTTGAGAGGTAAGTTGATAAAGAAATTTGTGTCTTAGAGAAGAGTTTGAAACTAGAATATAAAGCTGTCACTCATTGATTATAGGTGATGTTCAAAGTCAAGGAAAAGTATGAGGTCATCTGAACAATGAGTGTAGATAGATATAGAGAAGGACCAAACACTAGGACACTCTAATTTTACAATTTATGAATTCAAATATAATCCAACAAAGGAGAATAAGATGGAGTCACTAGTAAGACAGGGAAAAAAACAAGAATATGGTATTCCAGAAACTAGTTAAGAAAGTGTTTCAGGGCTTCCCTGGTGGCACAGTGGTTGAGAGTCCGCCTGCTGATGCAGGGGACACGGGTTCGCGCCCCGGTCCGGAAAGATCCCATATGCCGTGGAGCAGCTGGGCCCATGAGCCATGGCCCCTGAGCCAGCGCATCCGGAGCCTGTGCTCCAAAGTGGGAGAGGCCACAACAGTGAGAGGCCCGCGTAATGCAAAAAAAAAAAAAAAAAAAAAAAAAAATTGTTTCAAATGGTCATGATCAATGCTGCCAAATTCTGCTGCTAGGATGAATAGTGTAAAGATAGAAATGTAATTACTTGATTGGAAACCTGAAGGTGGGCCAGCTGTTTTGCTGGATAATTGGGGATTTTCATTAGAAACTGGGGGAGTTAAATGGTCAAAGAGCACATTCATTAATCCCCCCGTTCACTGGGAGAAAACTCATTGACATAAGAGAAGTAGCAGTTATATGGATTCTTTGATGCACATTCATTCTAGGGTAACCCCCAGGTATCCAGCAAGAATGAACATGAGATTACAAGTGAGGAAGTCTGGCTTTGGGAATCCTAAACTGATTTAAGTAATCACTAGCTCTTCTCCTGGTATGAAAAAGGTCAGGACACAACAGAATACATTTTGGCAGAACCTTTGCTGCAGCCCAAACTTACTAACTCAGATTGAATAGCTGCGAGCAGTACCAGCTCTTTCCCTGGGGTGATCAGTGGGCTAGTGACCAAGCTTTTAGTTTGTAGCTGTGTAAGGCAAAACGCTGGCAGCAAGATTTCCCACATAAGAATGTTTGTTTGGAAACTCATCAGACCCTCTTCTGGCATGAACAGGTGAGCTGAGTCTCAGCCTTATTCACTGAACAATACAGTTTCTGTAGAGCTTTCCAGAAAGTCTATCTTTTTTTCTGAGTGACCAGTCTGCAGAAGATCAATCTAGGATAAGATGGGACAAAACATTGTAATGGGTTCAAGAGAGGAGAAGACAGGAAGTAGAGTTAAAAAGTACAGATAGAAATTAAAAATGTGAATATTAAATTATTGTGTGGAAAAAAAAACTAAACTTTGGTGGAAAGATCATGGATTTGGACAGCATCCACTATTATTAAAATCTTAGAACTGTTATGGATCATGAGCAAAAATTGAATCTCTTTGATTCTCAGTTTCCTCAGATTTCTCTGCCCAGGCTTACATTGTGCTATAAGACTATATAATTGTGTGCTATTTCAAAACCAAGGTAATATTAGACTTAATAATAATATCTCTGTGACCCCAATATTTTATTTTGCCTCTTAAGCTCTACATAATACTGATAAATTAATTACTATTTAAATAGTGATAATAAGAACAAATAAAATAGTCCTATGATAGCTCAACTTGAAAGAAGCAATAATAACGTAAGCATATGCATAAGATAAAAACTGGAAAGTACAGGTATATTTTAAAGTCTAGAAAATATGCTCCTTTTAACATTTCTTATTGTAAATTAATAATTTTAATTTAAAATACAACAACTATGGTTAACTAATTCATTAATTTAACTGTAAAAATTAGTTGCCAGACCACACTATGTGATCTTTATTTAAACATTGTAAGGTAAAACAGGAGAGAAATATAGATTAGAAAGGCACAAACATATGTAAACCCTACTATGTCCCAGCCCATGTTAGTTAAATTAATTTAATCAAATAGCTATTCTGGGCATGTTTATAAGTAAATTGACTTAGTTTTGTCATTGTACAACACTGTCTTTGTGATGTTGAAAAGAAACAACTCCTTGATTAATTGCTAATATAAAAATCATAATTGCTTCCACCTATTTATTTTTTTTCTCATTGTTTCCTCATGGTTTCCCTCCTGCTTAATGACTCCTCAGCCACTTAGAGTCACTTTTGTAGAGATTACATTGAATCATTTATTAAATTATGGTTTTAAACTTTCAAAATATGCTCATTAGTGCTAAATTTATTGCACTCTGCAAACCCATTGGCAGTAATATTAAAATAAAATAAACGTTGAATGTGAGCTATGGCAATTTGGAAATTTATAAAAGTACAATTTCGTCTCCTTTTGTTTCTTAGAGGCTAAACACTAAATTCTTAAAACAGATTGCTGCTAACACTCAAAAAACTGGGTTGAGGGGCAGAAAAAGTGACGTAGACATTACTCTAGTAAGGCAGATATTAGGAACAACCAGCACTGAGAACTAGAAGACCAGGTTGCAGTGCTATTGACCCAATTTCAGCTTGTCCCTAGATATGGCTGGGAATAACTGTCAATGGAAAATACATTCATTAAATTTCCATCCAGTAGAGTATAAGGCAGAACACTGAAAATATAATGTGGAGCAAAGGGAAAGAGGTATTGGATGTTGAATGGGAGGATTTAGTTCAGATCTTAGAGGCATAGCGTATGCACTCTGTCTAAAATCCATCACCTTCCTAAAATTACTGATTATTAGTACATTCTCCCTTGTGCTTGTGCAAATAATTATATTTTCAGAATAATAGTCTACCCCAATTTTGTTCCTACTTAAGGATTCAAAACATGTCAAAAGAAAGATTTATAGAATGTATATTTGCCTTGAGAGGAAAACCTATACCTGAGAACAAATGTTTTATTTTTTAAGCTCAACAAATGAGTTTCTTAAGTTAATTTTTGATAAAATTTTACATCATTTAACAAGCTTTTCTTAAAGAACTATTAAGTATCGGAAATTGTTTTGAGCATTTGCAAGATATATGTCATCCTATCAGTAATAAACTATCAGTAGAAATATTAAAAGATAGAAAACAAATGCTAACAACAGCAAGAACTGGGAGTTTATTCATTTTAATTGGGGAAATGAAGTGTAAATGAACTTTTATATATTTATATTCTCTAATTACAAAGACATTTAACTATTATTATAAAAATTAAAAAGGGATAGAAGTCATGTCTTATCGTTTGTAATTTTTACTTTTGCTCTGTGATCTCTAATCCTACCTGAGCTTATTTTATCCAGAGTAGGAAAGGGAGTGAGAGAAAGAATTCTCTGACAGATATAGGTTAAGGCATTGTCTTGTTGAAATCATTTTAAATAAAATATTGGATAGGAAAATTTCAGTTGATCTTTAAATTTTGGTCTTTATAACTTGAGAGTCATCTAAATTATCTGAAAATAAATGTTTCTCTTTAAAAAACAAATATATTTTAAAATAAAATTAAAAAAATTAAAATTCATAATTTCACACATTTTAAAAAATAAAATTTTAAAATATTAAACATGTACATATGTTTTACATTGTTTATTTGTACTGTCATGCAGTAAGAATGAATTGCTTATCAGACATAATAGCTATTTACTGTTCATTTCCAAAGATAAACTTTTAGATGTCATCTCTGTAGATAAAAATGTCTGTCTCTGTTTTCTCTGTAAAATATTGCAATGAACTAATTTCTACTAAAAACAAAGACAAAATTATGTAGGCAACTCAAATCAGTTTTCAGGTACATTTTAATTTTTCTCCTTAGATAAAGCTGTTCAAGGGCATGGCCATGTTATCTATTTAATCTGTTTTCACCATAGCATATATTGGTCTAGGCCAAATAGTAACCATTTATTTATGTACAGTGTATAATTAAAATGTGTATAACTATTATTAATTAATTAACCCAGTAAACATTTATGGAGAATTGTGAGACTAACAAGGCCCCATAGATAGTAAGTTCTCTATTTACCTAGCAAGTACTCAATAAATATTTGTCGTGGGAGAAAAGTGAAAGTACTTAGAGGAGTGCAGAAGACACCATAGGCAATTTAGAAACATTAGCTATTGTTATCGTCATTAAAGTGACTTCCTTGAAGTCACACAGCTGCTGAGTGGTGAAGATGTATCTCAAATTCTCAAGTTCTTTTCAGTAATTTTCAGTACTGGGAACAAGGGTACTGGGTATTTGTTTACCATATATATGCACGTGTTAAATCATGGTCCTGTTTTTTAATCCTAGGACTCCCTGACTGTGAGGGATTGCACTATGAATTTAGGATCCTGGGAGGGGGGATATTGAGGCCTTCTGATATCTTTCATTCCAGTGACTTGACAGGTAATGTTATTTGACCAATAATTTCAGATAGTGACCAGAACAAACTCATTATGTATGCAATGTAAATACAAAGAGGATCTGATGATGTAAACCCTGCTTTTATTTTTATGGTTCTCCTATTGTTCTTATCACAGATTCAGCTCTCCCAAACCCATATACATTGAGAGAAATACATCTGAAGCTCCTCCCCATCTAAAGAATTCAAGGAAGTGTCAGGCTGAAACTTATAGGATTCCTCCTGCCTCTTTTATAATATTTTCAGGAAGGAGGAAGCAATTTTCACCATGCTTAGTTATTTATTAAGAAAGAATCTGTGGTAAAAATATCTGATTTTAACATTATTCAGAGGAATTTCAACACTCTAACATTCTGTGGTACTCTAACAATGCCCAGCAGTTATCAGAAGCATTGTTTTATTTGTTTACATTTTCTTCTCCACTTTATTTTGAGTCCTTTGTGGCAGGGGTTTAGTTTTTTTTGTTGTTGTTGTTTTAATCTCAGTATCAATAATGCTTTGCCTAGCAGAAGACCTACATAGACATTTCTCCAAAGAAGGCATACAGAGAACCAACAGGCATATGAAAAGATGTTCAACATCACTACTTATTAAAAAAATGCAAATCAAAACTATCAATACAACTAGGTACTACCTCACACTGGTCAGATGGCCATCACTAAAAAGTCTACAAATGACAAATGATGGAGAGGGTGTGGAGAAAAGGGAATCTTCCTACACTATTGGTGGGAATGCAGATTGGTGTAGCCACTATGGAAAACAGTATGGAGGGTCCTCAACAAACTAAAAATAGAGTTTCCATATGATCCAGCAGTCCCGTTCCTGGACATATATCTGGATACATGCACTGCTATGTTCATAGCAGCACTATTCACAATAGTCAAGACATGGAAGCAACGTAAATGTTCATTGACAGAAGAGTGGATAAAGAAGATGTGATACATACATACAATGGAATACTGCTCAAACATAAAAAGAATGAAATGTTGCCTTTTCTAGCAACATAGATGGACCTAGAGATTATCATAGTAAGTAAAGTAAGCCAGATGAAAAAGACAAATAACATATGACATAACTTACATGTGGAATCTAAAATATGATACAAATGAACCTATCTACGAAACAGAAATAGACTCACAGAAATAAAGAACAGACATGTGGTTGCCAAGGGGGTGGGGGAGGGGTGGATTAGGAGTTTGCAATTAGCAGATGCAAACGATTATATACAGAATGGATAAACAATAAGGTCCTACTGTATAGCACAGGAAACTATATTCAATATCCTGTGATAAACCATAATGGAAAAGAATATGAAAAAAGAATGTCAGGCTTCCCTGGTGGCGCAGTGGTTGAGAGTCCGCCTGCCGATGCAGGGGACGCAGGTTTGTGCCCCAGTCCAGGAGGATCCCACATGCCGCAGAGCTCCTGGGCCCATGAGCCATGGCCACTGAGCCTGTGCGTCCAGAGACTGTGCTCCACAACAGGAGAGACCACAACAGTGAGAGGCCCACGTACCGCAAAAATAAATAAATAAAAAAGAAAAAAAAAGAAAAAGAAAAAAGAATGTCTATATATGTAAAACTGAATCACTTTGCTATACAGCAGAAGTTAACATAACATTGTAGTTCAATTATACTTCAATAATATTTTTTTTTTAGTTAATGCTTTGCTTCATATCTGGTACTTTTTATTCAATAAAGGCATCACAAATTTTGCACAAATAGTGTTGCAAAAAGCCACATTATCCAAGCTTACTGAAATTGTTTCTCATGTGAAGTTGGATATGTAGCATTAAATGCTTCAGTGGCTAAAGATAAGAGACATGTTTGACAATGCCACCAGGGAAGGCTCATGGACCCAAGCATTTCAGATATTCGAGATATATCTGAAATATCCCCAAAGTCTTTTTCAATTTGGAAACTGTTTACTCTTCATTAAATATCTGATGGTTCTTAAAAACATTTCTAATATCATAGCAGTAATAAAAATAAAATAAAATAAAATAAAATAAAATAACAGAAGAATACAGAGCAGAACTTCAGAGAATTAAAAGAGATGTAATTTCTGGGGTAAGAGTCAGACATTTTTTTCCCCACTCTTTCTTTTTTTTCCTTGCAGAAAGATCACACTGAAGAAAAATATTTGAATACATATTAAAAATAGCTCAAATCTGAGCATTAGTTTTAGGAAAAGTAAAGCTCAATTTTGTTTAATTAACATTTATTGAACCTCTATCATGCGTTAGGTGCTGATAGTGGGTATAGTACCCAAAAAAGGAGACACAGCTTCTAATATAATGGCACTTCTACTGTATTTATTTGGGAATCAAGGTCATTAACATATTAATGTTCTATGGTGTCATTAGCAATCAAGGCTAAAGAAGATTACCATATGAAAGTGGGACTGGTGAAGACTATGTTACAAGTACTAATTAAGCCTTATAATTTATCTGTAATTTGTATAAAAACATTTAGAAAGGAAAGAAAACATCTCAAAATAGATGTGGGACATGGAATACTACATCAGAACAATAAATAGAGCAAAACCAACATGACCCAAAAAACAGTTATGTTTGCCTTGATACTTCTAGCTCTAGCTTAGGTGAGGAGTAATTTTAACTCAATTCTAGAAACACAAATTCTATTATTTGTATATTATCTTCAAATTAAAGGCTTAAAAATCATAGGTAGTTCATTCTGTTATGCAGCCCAAGTCATTCTCAATTAACATAAACTTAGTGACTATATGTAAATCAGTTAGGTATTATTAAATATTAGTATCTCTAATAGGCTGACCTCAAAACTCTGGTACCTAGAGTAAGCAGACTAAATAAACAAACCTCTCAATAGAAGGATAAAATATGTGACAACAATAGTTGTACATCAAAATTGTATGAAGATTTTTTTAAAAAACAGAGAGTGTCAACTTAAAGAAAAATACAGCAGAAGAACTGTGAGTTTAATTTTTACTCAGGGTCTTGCTGAGGACTATAGTGCAGGAGACAGCCACCCAGTAAGCCCTGAGGAAACTGCTCCAAAGAGGTAGGGGAGAAACCAATTAATATAAGATGCAGTGAAACATATATCTTGGTAAAAGATTATTGTTACTCACAAAGAAGATATATCTGAAAGATTTTAGTGCTTTTCTATGTATGGAAGATGGGAGTCTGTGGTCACTGAAATTCTTTCTGAGGTATACATCTAACTATCTAAATACCTGTTAGTGCAAAGCACATAATGTCTCATTCTGTTTTTCATCATGAATTACTTTCAGAGTGCACTATTGGTCAGTGACTGCATGGGTTACAACTTAACCCTTGTAGAACTTGGTGGTGAACAATGCTCTTTGGCTTAGCCATCTTAATTTTTTCTACTTTTACAAAAGCAATCAATGCCTGGATACCAGTCCAAAACTATCTCTGGAAATCCTGATTCATTGACCTAGGATGCACCCACCCATGTGATCAAAAGTCTCCTCATGTGATCCTGATGCACACATAAGTTTGCAAAACTCTGAAACATGTCTGCCTTAACGAGGTTTATTTCTGTGCTTATGTCACATGTTACCCTTTCAAATAGAAACCACAGATTTAGGGGACTCTGTTATACCTGCTTAGGTGAACAAGCTATCTTCAAGGGAGAAATTTTAAGTAAATACTGCTATTTACAAATACATCATATATTTCCTAAAGTAAGCCCATTTTTATTTCTTCTAAAAAATGCTTTATGAGCATTGCATTCGAGTTACTATATGCACTAAAATTGGAAATTTTCAATTATCTTTCCGAAATCTCAGAAATGCTTTATACATCATGCTATCGAGTTTATTCAAATCCTAGTTGTATTACTGTGGGAGGGCTTTTCAAAGCATCATGGTCCTCAGCTTTTCAACAAGGGATAGAAGCTTCCCCTCTTTATTCCTATACCAGCTCTAGCAGCCTACCTGTGACATAGCAAGGAATAGGAACAGGGATCAAAGGATGTATGGGGGGAGGGGATCCTATAGTTGACAAATAATTTTCTGATGTTGTCATTAGCAATAATAATTCTAAAGAAAAATGATATTTATATATATATATATAAATTATTTCAAACTTTTCACTAATAAAAACTGCATGAGCATCGAAAATTTACAAGGCTCTAGGATAACTGACATTGTTCAGTTGTGGCAATTAAAATCAGTCATTCTGAAGAAACTAGACTGACCAAAGTTCAACTAAACTGTAAAAGAAAGGAAAGTCTGAAACAGTTCTCTGAATAAAAAAAGTGTCTCATAGCCATTTCAAATGAAAGTGATAGGAGCTAAGTGTCAACCTCTCACTCCAAAAGTAAGGCTTCAATTCATCTGTGCTCTCAGTATGATAGAATAAGCCAATTTGTGTTTAATGAGGAGACACCAAGAATAGTTGAAGAAAAAAAATTGGGCATAATTCTACCCTGTTAAATATACAATTTTAGACTACATCTTAATTAGCCTGTGACATTTTCTTATAGGCAAGTGATGCATCTGGGCATAGAAGTGTCCAATTGTACCATGTAACTTTGAAGCATATTTTGGCTAAGTTACTCTTCTCATTAATGAAGCATCTAAAACACCTTTCAATACATGAAGGCCACAGGTTTTAAGAGTGGTTCCTTTTCTCCCTGAACTTTTTCCCTTCAAAACCATCTTCCACAATCTTTTTTGTTCTTTTTTTCCTCTTCCCTAGCATTTTTCCTCCGTTAAAATATGTCTTCTGGTATATAACTAATTGTTATTGAAATTCTAAGGCTCTTATTGTTAAATGAAGGAATCTTATTGTTAAAACAAAGGTTTGCATATGTTAACTGATAAAAGAGTAGCCATCCAAAATTGACTACATTAAGCCACATCTGGAATATATACATAGTCCTTATCAGTTTACTAAAAACAGACATTTGGAAAGTTACTAAGTATAATATAAGCCTAATAAATTATATAGGGACTTTGATTTTATTTAATCTGAAGAAAGCAGGCTCTAGACTATTTATTGAAAAAAAAGATTAGAAGCGATCTCACAGAAAACTAAGTCACCCTGGAATAAAGATGAGAGAATGCTTCTTTAGGATGCTAAACACCACCATATCTGTTCAATTCAAAGAGGGACTGTATTCTGATAGAATTATAAATAAATATTTTTGCATAGAAAAGAGTTAACTGATGGCTGGAGATGATGGTCCATATCAGTGAATTATCAATGGTAAAACAAAAAAGTTCTATAAAAAGTTAGTAGTTTTACCATTTTCTTATTTTTCATATTAGTAAACCTTAAGGGAAGGTTTACTAATACAAGCATGGCATGTACCATGAACAATGATGAATTAAATAAGTTAAATCTTCACATAGCTATCTTTTCTATTGAAAATGGCAAAGTACCATTTTGGAGTCAAATTATGTAAGCATCAATTAAGTTCTGCCATTTTACAGAATAATTGTCATTGCACTGAAGACAAACTAATAAAGTAACAGTAGCCTCATTTGTGAACCTGCTGTGCATCTGGCATAAAACTGAGCAATCTCTACAATATATAATTTAATAATTATTAATAGTTATGCAAAGAAATATTATCATTACTGCTATAAAAATAGAGTCTAAATGACAGTCAAAGACAGTAAGGAATAGGCAGTATATAGCCTTTTATTACAGGAGCTGAATGGCTGATGACATTTTGGTTTCACATTCATTTCATATCTTTTCCTTATATGCCCTACTACTAGGATAGGTGAAGTAAAACGCTTTTCTCTCCTCTGGAGTTTCATCAAACAAAATATCAATTATACCCTCCCAGCAACCTGTAATACTCTCTAGCACATCTGAACTGAAGCTAGCTGGCAGATAAGAGAAGAGGCCAGCTTAACCTATTCCTTTAGTCCCACATGGGTTGTGAGAGTCTGAGGTTGGGTTTTATAGACCTCAGCATCCACCAGGAAAGGAAAGCTTGTGAAGAAGTCTATCTTGTCTTTTGCTGTTGGAAGATAATGTAAGGCCTGTTTTCAAATTCTTGTATGGTATAATGATAGCAGATAAATTTGTTGAAAGTGTACTGTGTGCCAGGTACTGCTCTATGTGCTTAACATATATTAATTCATTTGTTCTTAATGACAACCCTATGGGATAGGTGCTATTATCATGATGACCATTTTGTAGATGAGGAAACTGAGGCCAAGAACAGTCAAGGGATATGACCAGGGAACACAATGAGTTGAGAAGCTGGTTGACATTTAAATCCAGTCCATCTGGCTCAGGAATTCCTGATTTTGACCATTAGTCTGCATTCCCCAGTTCCTAGACAGAAGAGTGGCCTCAGGTGTTTGGCAAGACAGCATGTCCCTACTTTACTAGCTAAAGTTGATGTTAACAGTATTTAAAACAAATTGAAAATTATATTTAAGAATAGCATTCTTGACAGAATGACCTGCCAGTGTCTTTTTTTTCTGTCTCATTTGCAGGTGTTAACTGGTGTTAATGAGAGTTGCTATGCCACTAATTCAGAACAATTAACTTTGATTGGTAGATCGATTTGCAAACTCGAAATAAAGTTTTGACAGAAAAAGTCTTCAAATAGTATATATTTTGTATTTTTAGTGAAGTTCATTATGTGAACAGTGGGTACAAAAAAAATAAAATTGCTTGTGTGGACTCTATAGCTCATTCCTAAAATGTTTCATCTCTATTTTCAAAGACTAAGTACATGAAATAAATACTACACATTATTTTTTAACTAAGAAAAGATTGTATAAACAGATTTACTAAAAATAAATTATACCTGGTATAGTATATACACTAACCACCTTAGAGTTTTTGTATAAGACACAGCAGTGAGTAGCAGATACATTCAAATAAAGTAAAAAATTAGAGTCCTCAAACTAATGCTATAATTTAGAAGTTATTTTATATAAGGAAGTTTGCTTAAATTTTTGTACCTCCATTTTTCTCAGCTCTAAAATAGGAATACACATAGTTATCACATGAGTTAGTTATCAGGATTACATTAAGATAATATAAACCAATTAATATTCATTTAATAATAGCTCCACAAATTCCAAAGTAAATGTACATTTTCATATAAACTCTTCTGTGTAATATATCATTATTAACATTATAATAACTATTAGTATTTTGCTATGTAATCAACCTAGAATAATGAGTTTTTTTTTCCTGAACATTCTGAACCTAGTGATATCACTTTGTCATTTCAGTAATGCTTTATGGTGTCTTTGTTCCTAAACATTTAGGTCATCCCACACACTGCATTTTGATGTATATGTATGGTAAGCAAAATAAAAAGGTATATTTCATTAACCCTGAAATTCATCACTATATGCACAGTATTGGATCAGGTGCCATTGGCACTGATATATTACTCATTGTTTCTATCCACAAAGAGTTTATTACTAGGTTGGAAAGAAAAGTTTCATGAAGAATTAATGAACATGATACTACATAATAAACCTTTATTGCATAGGAAAATTGGGGAATACAAGTGCATGTAATAATGTAAGAATTAAATTTTATTCATATTACACTTAATATAAGACAAAGATTGGCGAAAGATCTGAATTATCTAGAGAACACCTAAACGAAATTTAACATAAATATCTTCTTCAGAAGGTTTTAAAGTGTTGAGAGACATAGCTATGTGAATGGAGTCTTTCTGACAGCCCCACTGGCATTAACTTGATCCCATGGTTAGTTAAAGTGAATTCATTTACCCACTTAATTTTGCTAAAAAGACTTGTGGTAGAGTTAGAATGATCATGGTGATAATAGTTATTAGAACCAGGTGGAAATATATCTTTGGATATTATTGAACAATGATAATAAGTTTTTGATTTCCTTTAAATACTTTATCTTTAGAATCAAATTGTGAACAGTTTGCATTTAGGTCAATAACTTGCCCATTTTCTCTCAAACCCATTTCCCTTTTTGTTCCCTTGCTCCACAGTTTCCTATTACTTTCAGAGTAGGCAGCGGCAGGAGACTGAGGATAAAAGAATGGGAGAAGCCTGAGTATTTCTCATTCTCTCCCCCTGCTTTTGTGCTGATTCAGGCAGTATCTGCCTTCTCTTTCATGAATCTAGTACTTATTGGGTATCCCCTCTCTATCATTCCACTCTTTCATATTGGCCCTAGCATTTAGTTTCTGGTTTCTATTATTGTCCTTCTAGCTCTAGAGCTGAGGGTACTTTCTATATGTATTTCACTTTGGGTTGTCACACCTTCATTAGTGTTCAGGTTTTGCAATACATCTGTGTCTAGGTCCCCAGATTGAATTATTCTATAGAATTACCTGGGCTCTCTTACCTCAATTACCTTGAGCACAAGAGGGTTTCAGAGAGACTTTTTATCTGATAGATTCCTTAGGGCAGGGTGACTATTCTTTTACATCCACTACACCTTTCAGGCAATGGGTGGGCTAACACATCTGTTACTCTGTAGCTCAGCACAGTTTCCTGTACTTATTGGGCAGTAGAGACAGTGCTGTCAGTCTCTCTCCATGTGCTGTGTGTCCTTCATGAACCTACATATTTGGGGTATAGGATAAACTTGCCTGATAGAAGATATAATTTTTCAGCACAGAGAAATGATTAGCTGAGTGTCTTCAGGTCAAACCTCTAAACAAGCTCTCAATTTCTGTTGCAACTTCAAAGACATCACCAGACACTGAAAATGCAGGGAGTGGGGCAAGGTATGAGGAATGGCAAACTGAGAGTCAAACTGAACTTGATTAGAGTTTTATTTCCACCATTAACCTGTGGTGTGACCTAAGGTTATTGGGAGAGAGGTAAAAATTTTGGAGAAAGGAGATTCAATTGACAAGATATATAAAATTATTTATTAATATGACACAAAGACAAAAGCAAAGCAAAATGATACATGTTTTATCAGTGCAGTACATTTTCCTCTTTGTTTCCTAAATTTTTAAATTTATTTAGTTTTTCTAAGAATTTTAATTTATTTTAAAGTATTCTATTCTTTCCAGATGTTAGCTAGCTAAGAGAGTGCTTTATGAGGGGAGCAGGAAGAAAATTCAGGGAAAGAGAGTACTTCCAGAATTACAGATTTCCAGAAAAAGTGGGGCTGGCTGAGTTTTGTGTTACTATAAAATAAGAAGCAAAGATGCTATTACTAATGGGGTTGAGAATAAAAAAGACAACCTAAAGCCCAGAGGTGATAGGGAGAAGCTAAACCTATTTTGCTCCTGATCTTTCCTTCAAATGCCTAGTCAATCCCTTGTCATGTTAGAAATCATCAGCAACAAAATTAGTTACTATTTCTGTAAATAAAATATAACTTGGTACATTTGTGGTGGATTCATATAGTGTCTAACATATCCTAACGACAAGTGTAATGCCCACCGAAGCCAGGTAGATGGCTATATTATTGTATTCTGGGTTGAGAACAGAAAGTTTTGAAACCAGGAGTCAAAGAGTTACTCTGTGAAGAGCAAGAATTGTAGAATGTGAGGTAGATTTAATAGGGCTTACTTTTGTAGTCCTGCTGAGTTACTATTATCCAAAACACACAAAAACTGTTTTCACCTTGTTCAGTTTCTCTTAATGGTTTTTTCCAAATAAAATTATTCTCAATATGTGATTATTGAGGTCAGAGCATTGTTTCAATGTAATTGCTTTTTGTTGCCTTTTATTCCTTTTAGAAAATGGCATAAGAAGATTAGAGTTCAGTAGAAATATTGGGGTTTTTTTCTAAATAAATGCATGTAAATGATCAGATTGAAAACATGTTTGGGTTTCAACAAATGAACTTTATTTAAATTGCACCATTGTTGATAATGCTTTGTTCTAAAACATCATCTGTGCTTTAAGGAAATTGACCCTGCCATTGCAAGAGGAAGAACTATTGTGATGTTTGTGCTTTTGCAGTTTGGTATCAAATTGTCCAATTTTCTTCTTAAGTACAAAAGCTTTGCAAGCACACTCTTCTCTGAGTATCATATAGGTACTAATATTTGGTTGTTACAGCTGCACATTAAAAATCACCTGAAGAATTTCCCAAAACACCAATGACCAGTTCCCACTTCCAGGGAATTCTGACTTAGTGTTTCATTGTGGAGACAAGGCAAAAGTATGCTTTAAGCTACAGCTTGGTTGAGAATTCTTCTGTAGAGGAAAGAAAAAGGAAAAAAAATGTACAGCAAGATTTCTCTTCTATAATGAGTTTATAATCTTGATAAGTTGATAATCATTTAAAGACTTTAAGTCCTATAGGAAATTGAGATGGAGAGAGCCCTGTGAGAACAAAGAGCTGGTGACCAGGCAGACTGAGTATTTTAGACATGGGAGGAAAAGCCTCTATAGGAAGGCTGAGTAGAGGGAAGAATTAGGGTGGAAGTTAGATATGGAGTGAAATTTCAGGTGGAGAAATCTCATTTTTGTGACTTTTTAGCACTGAACAATAGAATCACTGACACCTCTAAAACACAGGAGACTTTCTAAAAATACTATTTTACTTGTGTGATACAAATAGCCAACTATGTTAAATCATCCCCAGGTATAATTGTTTTAGTATATAATATAACCACTTTTCCACCAAAACTTTCAGGCCCTTGACCTTCGAATTTTCTAATAAACTATTAACATGCATATGACTTAATTTTCCAGGCTAAACCTCTGGTCTCCTACTTTCCACATTGACCATACAAACAGTCATCCTTCTCCCCAGACCCCTCCCCTGCAGTAAAATAACCTAGTCTCATACTTCCTGAGATAACTTCCAACTTCTCCAACAGTTGACCAATATCTCTAACTATAACTTTCCTTCCACCTTCTGATTCAGTGAGTGGAAGTAGTCTTCCTCCTACCGTCTCACATTTTCTCTAGATCCCCAGTCCTACTTGTCTACCCATGTATGGAAGAAATTCCTTCTTCACATAATTATTCTGTTTATCTTTCAAAGTCTTGTTGAAGTTTCACCTCATGGAGGGAGTCTCCATCCCTTACAGCATCTAATTCTTACATGTAACATGTAATTGTTGATTAAATTGGAGCCTTCCCCACTATGCTCTATACCCCTTAAAAGAAGCAACCATGTCTTAGTCAATATTCACTAACGAGTATCTAGCATGGAACAGAGAATACAGAAACACTTCCATATGGAGAAGAAAAAATTGAACATGATTTATTTTTAAATAATTTATGGAACATATAATATATAGTTTATATACAAGCTGAAAATATTAAGGAGAACCTAGAGGCCTGCTAAAATCTCCACATCACACAGAATTGTCAATGATTATTATAGGCATTTAAAGGTAATAGCGTGATGAGATATCAAGGAGACCAACTTTCAAAACTTTGTATGAATTTATAACAAGTGGCCAAGTGCTGTGAGCTCAACTCTGCAGTGGACAATAAGTCACAGTCTGCTTGAGTGTCAGCATCAATTATAATCTCACCCTGATGACATGCTACAAGAACAGAAGGGAACATCTAAGTGCATCCTAAAAGTTTTCTGATGAGAAAACAAAATGAAATCAGGGGCTTCTCTGGTGGCGCAGTGGTTGAGAGTCCGCCTGCCGATGCAGGGGACATGGGTTCGTGCCCCGGTCCGGGAAGATCCCACATGCCACGGAGCGCTGGGCCCGTGAGCCATGGCCGTTGAGCCTGTGCGTCCGGAGCCTGTGCTCTGCAGTGGGAGAGACCATGCAACAGTGAGAGGCCCGTGAACCGCAAAAAAAAAAAAAAAAAAATGAAATCAGGAAAAACATAATTTTTAAGGTTTTTCAATCTGATCTCAAACAAAAGAAAAACTGGCAAGTCACATTTTTCATGAAATGAAATGGGAAATTGTCCTTGCCACCTCTGTGGGATGATTTGAGCAATGGAGCTACAGTAAACTGGAGTTAGCATAGGAGAGTTTTCCAAAGTTTGGTAATTTTTGGTTCCAATTTAAATTAGCTGTCTTTGATGTTAAATGTGACTTACACTGCATAAATTAAGGCTGTTTATATTGATATGTAAACAAAATCATTTTGGGGATGTTGGAGAATAGAGAACAGTTAGACTGTAGAGTTTAGCCAGAAGGATTTTGAAATCTATATGTAGCACTGAAAAGAGGCAAAAGCTCTAGCAACATCATTATTAATGATGTGTGAAGTTTATACACAAGGTGTTCATTCAGCATTCATGACAGAATAGGTACCTTCTTCTTATTATAGCCATGATGGTTTATTATAACCTTACTGATGCTGAAAACGCCTCATGGATATCCCCTGGAGTCAGAATAACATCCAAATTGTCATGGTGTGCAAATCCTTTAGGATCCAAGGCCTCCTCCTTCTCTGACCTTGTCTCACTCCACTCTCCTTCTTGCTCTTTATGCTCTAGACTCCTTTTCTCTCCTGGCCCTTTGCTCACATCACACACACTCCCTTCTGAGAGCCTTTACCCATGTTGTTTCTTTTGCCTGTAATGGTGTCCCCCAGATTTTTTCAGCGCTAGTAAATTCTTGTTCATATCTGAAGAAGGCACTTCCTTCAAGAAGCTATCCACCATTATCTAATCTAAAATAGACCATTTAGTACTTCCCCTTCCTCTGAATTCACTACCCAATATATTTTTGTTTTTCCCATGGCACCTTTCAATATCTGATATTATCTCATTTCTTGGTTTCTTGTTTCTTTGTTTTCTCTATTCCTTTCTTGAATATAATCTCCATGAAAACAAAGGACCATTTTTTATCACATTCACTATTGCATCCACCAAATCTAGGATAACAGCTATTCAAGTATTTGCTGATTAATGAATATTTGAGTGTTGTAATGTATTACATTTATACATTGCCTTATTCCAGAACTGGAAATTATTCATAGCCTTCCAATGGCTTAAATAGTCACACTTCTGCTTTCCAAACATGGGAAATTATATATCTCTCACGTTAGCTCTGGACATTATAATGCAGACTGCCTTATACTTTTATGTCATAATAATTTCACATTAGACATAAGTTGGAAATTATCACAGTTCTAGATGCTCCTGGTTTTCTTTTATTTTTATTTTTAACATATTTATTAGGAGTATAATTACTTTGCAACAGTGTGTTAGTTTCTGCTTTATAACAAAGTGGATCAACTATACATAAACATATATCACCATATCTCCTCCCTCTTGCATCTCCTTCCCATCCTTCCTATCCCACCTTTCTAGCTGGTCACAAAGCACTGAGCTAATGTACCTGTACTAGGTGGCTGCTTCCCTCTACCTATCTATTTTCCATTTGGTAGTGTATATATGTCCATGACACTCTCTCATTTTGCCCCAGCTTACCCTTCCCCCACCCCGTTTCCTCAAGTCCATTCCGTACATCTGCGTCTTTTTCATGTCCTCTTCCTAGGTTCTTCAGAACATTTTTTTTCTTTTTTTAGATTCCATATATATGTGTTAGAATCTGGTATTTGTTTTTCCCTTTCTGACTTACTTCACTCTGTATGAAAGTCCCAAGGTCCATCTAGCTTACTACAAATAACTCAATTTCATTTCTGTTTATGACTGAATAATATTCCCTTGTATATATGTGCCACATCTTCCTTATCAATTAATCTGTCAATGGACAATTAGATTGCTTCCATGTCCTTGCTATTGTAAATAGAGCTGCAATGAATATTGTGGTACATAACTCTTTTTGAATTATGGTTTTCTCAGGGTATATGCTCACTGGTGGGATCACTGGGTCATATGGTAGTTCTATTTTCAGCTTTTTAAGGAACCTCCATACTGTTCTCCATAGTGGCTGTATCAATTTACATTCCCACCAACAGTACAAGAGTGTTCCCTTTTCTCCACATGCTCTCCAGCATTTATAGCTTGTAGATTTTTTGATGATAGCCATTCTGACTGGTGTGAGGTGATAGCTCATTGTAGATTTAATTTGCATTTCTTTAATGATTAGTGATGGTGAGCATGCTTTCATTTTTTTTTTGGCAATCTGTATATCTTCTTTGGAGAAATGTCTATTTAGGTCTTCTGCCCATTCTTGGACTGGGTTGTTTGTTTGTTTGTTTGTTTATATTGAGCTGCATGAGTTGCTTGTAAATTTTGGAAATTAATCCTTTGTCATTTGGTTCATTTACAAATATTTTATCCCATTCTGAGGGTTGTTTTTTCACCTTGTTTATGGTCTGCTTTGCTGGGCAAAAGCTTTTAAATTTCATTAGGTCCCATTTGTTTATTTTTGTTTTGTTTCCATCTCTCAAGGAGGTGGATCAAAAAGGATCTTGCTGTGATTTATGTCACAGAGTGTTCTGTCTATGTTTTCCTCTAAGAGTTTTATACTGTCTGGTCTTACATTTAGGTTTCTAATCGATTTTGAGTTTATTATTATTATTTTTTGTATGGTGTTAAGTAGTGTTCTAATTTCATTCTTTTACATATAGCTGTCCAGTTTTCCCAGCACCACTTACTGAAGAGGCTGTCTTTTCTCCATTGTATATTCTTGCCTCTTTTATCAAAAATACAGTGACCATATGTGCATGGGTTTATCTCTGGGGTTTCGATCCTGTTCCATTGATCTATATGTCTGTTTTTGTGCCAGTACCATACTGTCTTGATTACTGTAGCTTTGTAGTATAGTCTGAAGTCTGGCCACCTGATTCCTCCAGCTCTGTTTTTATTTCTCAAGATTGCTTTGGTTATTTGGGGTGTTTTGTGTTTCCATACAAATTGTGAATTTTTTTGTTCTAGTTCTGTGAAAAATGCCATTGGTCATTTGATAGGGATTGCATTGAATCTGTAGATTGCTTTGGGTAGTAGAGTCATTTTCACAATGTTGATTCTTCCAATCCAAGAACATGCTATATCTCAACATCTGTTTGTATCATATTTAATTTCTTTCATCCGTGTCTTATAGTTTTCTGCATAGAGGTCTTTTACCTCCTTAGGTAGGTTTATTCCTAGATATTTTATTATTTTGTTGCAATGAGAATGGGAGTGTTTCCTTGATTTCTCTTTCAGGATTTTCATGTTTAGTGTATAGGAATTCAAGAGATTTCTGTGCATTAATTTTGTATCCTGCTACTTTACCAAATTCATTGATTAGCTCTAGTAATTTTCTGGTAGCATATTTAGAATTCTCTATGAGTAGTATCATGTCATCTGCAAACAGTGACAGCTTTACTTCTCTCCTGATTTGGGTTCCTTTTATTTCTTTTTCTTCTCTGATTGCTGTGGCTAAAACTTCCAAAACTATGTTGAATAAAAGTGTTGAGAGTGGACAACCTCATCTTGTTCTTGAACTTAGAGGAAATGTTTTCACTTTTTTACCATTGAGAATGATGCTGGCTGTGGCTTTGTAATATATAGCCTTTATTATGTTGAAGTAATTTCCCTCTATGTTTACTTTCTGGAGGGTTTTTTTTCATAAATCGGTGTTGAATTTTGTCAAAAGCATTTTCTGCATCTATTGAGATGATCATATGGTTTTTCTCCTTCAGTTTGTTAATATAGTTTATCACATTGATTGCATATATTGAAGAACGCTTACATTCTTGGGATAAACCCCACTTGATCATGGTGTATGATCCTTTTAATGTGCTTTGGATTCTGCTTGCTAGTATTTTTTTGAGGATTTTTGCATGTATATTCATCAGTGATATTGGCCTGTAGTTTTCTTTCTTTGTTACATCTTTGCCTGGTTGAGGTATCAGGGTGATGGTGGCCTCATAGAATGACTTTGGGAGTTTTCCTCCCTCTGCTATATTTTGGAAGAGTTTGAGAAGGATAGATGATAACTCTTCTCTAAAAGTTTGATACAATTCACCTGTGAAGTCATCTGGTCTTGGGCTTTTGTTTGTTGGAAGGTTTTTAATCACAGTCTCAATTTCAGTGCTTGTGATTTGCCTGTTTATATTTTCTCTTTCTTCCTGGTTCAGTCTCAGAAGGTTATGCTTTTCTAAGAATTTGTCCAATTCTTCCAGGTTGTCCATTTTTTTGTCACATAGTTGCTTGTAGTAATCTTTCATGATCCTTTGTATTTCTGCAGTGTCATTTTTTACTTCTCCTTTTACATTTCTAATTCTATTGATTTGAGTATTTTCCCTTTTTCCTTTTTGCATGATGAATCTGGCTAATGGTTAATCTCACAAAGAACCAGCTTTTAGTTTTCTTGATCTTTGTTATGTTTCCCTCATTTATTTTTCCTTTATTTCTGATCTGATATTTATGATTTCTTTCCTTCAGCTAACTTTGGGTTTTTTTGTTCTTATTTCTCTAATTGCTTTTGGTGTAAAATTAGTTTGTTTATTCGAGATGTTTATTGTTGCCTGAGGTAGGATTCCCTCTTAGAACTGCTTTTGCTGTAACCATAAGATTTTGGTCATTGTTTTTCCATTGTCATTTTTTATAGGTATTTTTTAATTTCCTCTTTGATTTCTTCAGTGATCTCTTACTTATTTAGTAGTGCAGTGTTTGGTCTCCATGTGTTTGTTTTTTTACAGATTTTTTTCCTCTAATTGATATCTAGTCTCATAGCATTGTGGTTAGAAATGATACTTGATACAATTTAATTTTTCTTAAATTTAACAAGGCTTGATTTCTGATGCAAGATACAATCTATCCTGGAGAATGTTCCATGAGCAGTAGAGAAGAAAGTATATTCTGTTGTTTTTGGATAGAATGTCCTGTAAATATCAATGAAGTCCATCTTGTTTAATGTATCATTTAAAGCTTGTGTTTCCTTATTTAGTTTCATGTTGGATAATTTGTCTATTGGTGAATGTGGGGCTTTAAAGTCCCCTACTAATTTTGTGTTACTGTTGATTTCCTCTTTATGGCTGTTATCATGTGCCTTATGTATTGAGGTGCTCCTATGTCAGGTGCATAAATATGTACAATTGTTATATCTTCTTCTTGGATTGATCCCTTGATCATTTGCAGTGTCCATCTTTGCCTCTTGTAATAGTCTTTATCTTAAAGTCTATTTTTACTGATATGTGAATTGCTATTGCAGCTTTCTTTTGATTTCCATTTTCATGGAATATCTTTTTCCATCCCTTCACTTTCAGTCTGTATGTGTCCCTAGGAAGGAAGGGGGTCTCTTGTCAGCAGCAATTATACGGGTCTTGTTTTTGTATCCATTCAGCCAGTCTATGTCTTTTGGTTGGAGCACTGAATCCATTTACATTTAAGGTAGTTATTGATATTTATGTTACTATTACCATTTTCTTAATTGTTTTGTGTTTGTTATTGTAGGTCTTTTCCTTTCTTGTGTTTCCTGCCTAGAAATGTTCCTTTAGCATTTTTTGTAAAGCTGGTTTGGTGGTGCTGAACTCTCTCAGCTTTTGCTTCTCTGTAATGTTTTTAATTTCTACATTGAATGTGAATCACATCCTTGCTGTGTAGAGTAATCTTGGTGGTAGGTTTTTCCCTTCCATCACTTTAAATATGTCCTGCCAGTCCCTTCTGGCTTGCAGAGTTTCTGCTGACATATCAGCTCTTAAACATATGGAGATACCCTTGTATGTTATTTGTTGCTTTACCCTTGCTGCTTTTAATATTATTTTATTTTTATTTAATTTTTGATAGTTTGAATAATATGTGTCTTGGTGTCTTTCTCCTTGGATTTATCCTGTATGGGACTCTCTGTGCTTCCTGGACTTGATTGACTATTTCCTTTCCCATATTAGGGAAATTTTCAACTGTAATCCCTTCAAATGTTTTCTCAGTCCCTTTCTTTTTCTCTTCCTCTTCTGGGACCCCTATAATCGAATGTTGGTGTGTTTAATGTTGTCACAGAGGTGTCTGAGACTGTCCTCAATTATTTTTATTCTTTTTACTTTATTCTGTTTTTCAGTAGTTATTTCCACTATTTTATCTTCCAGGTCACTTATCCGTTCTTCTGCCTCAGTTATTCTACTATTGATTCCTTCTAGGGAAGTTTTCATTTCATTTATTGTGTTGTTCATCATTGTTTGTTTGCTCTTTAGCTCTCCTAGGTCCTTGTTAACGTTTCTTGTATTTTGCCCATTCTATTTCCAAGATTTTAGATCATCTTTACTATGATTACTCTGAATACTTTTTCATGTAGACTGCCTATTTCCTCTTCATTGTTTGCTCTGTTGTGTTTTTACCTTGCTCCTTCATATGCTGTGTGTTTCTGTGTGTTTTCATTTTGCTTAACTTACTGTGTTTAGGGTCTCCTTTTTGCAGGTTGCAAATTTGTAGTTCCTGTTGTTTTGCGTGTTGCCTCCAGTGGCTAAGTTTGCTTCAGTGGTTTGTGTAGTCTTCCTGGTAGAGGGCCAGGTGCCTGTGTTCTGGTGGATGAGGCTGGATCTTGTCTTTCTCGTGGGCAGGACCAGGTCTGGTGTTGTGTTTTTCTGGTGTCTATGACCTTATTATGATTTTAGGCAGCCTCTCTGCTAATTGGTCATGTTGTGGTCCCGTCTTGCTATTGGTTTGCCATAGGGTGTCCAGCACTGTAGTTTGCTCATTGTTGAGTGGAGCTGGGTCTTAGCATTGATATGGAGATCTCTGGGGGAGCTTTTGCCATTTGATATTACATGGAGCTGGGAGGTCTCTGGTGGATTGTTGTCCTGAACTTGGCTCTCCCACCTCAGAGGCACAGGCAGGACACCCTGCTGGATCACCAAGGCACTGTCAGCCACACAGCTCAGTAGAAAAGGGAGAAAAGAAAGAAAGAAAGAAAGAAGAGAACAACCAAACCAAAAAACAAATCCACCAATGATAACAAGCACTAAAAACTATACAAAAAAGATAATAATAATAACCATCAAACAAAAAATAAAACTGTCAGACAGAACCTTAAGACAAACGGTAGAGGCAAAGCTATACAGACAAAAATCACACCAAGAAGCATGCACAAGCATACTCACAGAAATAGAAAAAAGAATATATATATATGTATATATATATATATATATATATATATATACATATATATATATATATCTTTATATAAAAAATGGAAGAGAGCAACCAAATTAATAAACAAATCTACCAGTTATAATAAACTCTAAATTTTAAAGAAAGATAAGCATAAAAGCAGAAACAAATTAGATGTAGAAAGCAAACCCCAAGTCTACAGTTGTTCCCAATATCCACCACCTCAATTTCGGGATAAGTTGTTGTCTATTCAGGTATTCCACAGATGCAGGGTACATCAAGTTGATTGTGGAGATTTAATCTGCTGCTCCTGAGGCTGTTGGGAGAAAATTCCCGTTCTCTTCTTTGTTCACACAGCTCCTGGGTTTCAGCTTTGGATTTGGCTCTGCCTCTGTGTGTAGGTCGCCTGAAGGCATCTGTTCTTTGCTAAAACAGGATGGGGTTAAAATAGCAGCTGATTAGGGATTTCTGTCTCACTCAGGCCGGGGGCAGGGAGTGGTACAGAATGCAGAGCAACCCTAGGGCAGCAGAGACTGGTGTGACATTGCAACAGCCTGAGGTGTGCCGTGTGTCCTCCCAGGGAAGTTGTCCCTGGATCATGGGACCTTGGCAGTGGCGAGCTGCCCAGGCTCCCAGGAGGGGTGGTGTGGATAGTTACCTGTGCTTGCACACAGGCTTCTTGGTGGCTGCAGCAGCAGCCTTATCGTTTCATGCCAGTCTCTGGTGTCTGTGCTGATAGCCATGGCTCGTGCCTATCTCTGGAGTTCATTTAGGCAGTGCTCTGAATCCCCACTCCTCATGCACCCCGAAACAATGGTCTCTTGCCTCTTAGGGAGTTCCAAACTTTTTCCTGGACTCCCTCCCTGCTAACTGTGGCCAACTGGCCTCCTTCAGTCTGTGTTCACGCTGCCAACCCCAGTCCTCTCCCTGGGATCTGACCTCCGAAACCAGAGCCTCAACTCCCAGCCCCAACCTGACCCGGTGGGTAAGAAGACAAGCCTCTCAGGCTGGTGATTGCTGGTCGACACTGGTCCTCTGTGGGGAATCTCTCTGCTTTGTCCTCTGCACCCCTATTGCTGCACTCTCCTCTGTGGCTCTGAAGCTTGACCCCTGCCAACCCCTGTCGCCACCAGTGAAGGGGCTTCCTAGTGTGTGGCAACTTTTCCTCTTTCACAGTTCACTCCCAGAGAGGCAGGTCCTGTCCCTATTCTTTTGTCTTTGTTTTCTTCTTTTTTCTTTTACCCTACCCAGGTATGTGGAGAGTTTCTTGCCTTTTCAGAAGTCTGAGGTCTTCTGCCAGCATTAAGTAGGTGTTCTGTAGGAGTTGTTCCACATGTAGTTGTATTTCTGATATATTTGTGGGGAGAAAGGTGATCTCCACGTCTTACTCCTGCACTATCTTGAAGGTCTCTGATGCTCCTGGTTTTATATCTGATTTGTTGTTGTTGTTGTTTATGGCACTCTTACCCAAGTTGGGGGATGTGTGGGTAGGTATACTATGGCAATTGATAGATTAATTTATTTATTTAGGAAGTATTTATTGGGCACTTCTTAATCTGCTCAGTGCTGTGCTTTGTATAGGGCATAAATTGGAATGGTCCCAACTTTCATGGAGTTTACAGTTTACTGAGATACAGAGCAGGCAACTAAACAGTTCCACACAATGAAGCACAAAAAGTGCTTCTCCCTGTGATGTCTGCCTTGGACTCAGTTTGCTAGGCAGATGCCCTCTTTGGTTGATGCCCTCTTTGTTCACATATCAGTATAGACATAGGGCATGGTTTAATGCCCAGGTCTCCATATCTGACAGTGACCTTGTAAACTCCAGGATATTTCAGATGATGGCACCTGACACATCAAGTAGCTGTAGTTCAGGTCTCTGGTTGCTATAGTGACTTTCTGTGACCTAGAAAGAAATAAAATGTCTTCTACCTCAGATTGTAAACTAAAAGTTAGTGCTACCTGGAGTTTTATGTCTTTTCAGCATATCTTGGTGGAACAGCATGTTTCTTTAACTTAACCTTACAATAGAACATTTTGAGCATAACATCTCTGAACAGAGGGAGTTACCATGCACTGGCTGTACCAGAAATATACATCTCTTATTAAGACTACCCACTGGGGCTTCCCTGGTGGTGCAGTGGTGGAGAGACCGCCTGCCGATTCATGGGACACGGGTTCGTGCCCCGGTCGGGGAAGATCCCACATGCCGCAAAGCGGCTGGGCCCGTGAGCCATGGCCGCTGAGCCTGCGCATCTGGAGCCTGTGCTCCGCAATGGGAGAGGCCACAACAGTGAGAGGCCCGCGTACCGCAAAAAAAAAAAAAAAAAAAAAAAAGACTACCCACTGAATTTGAATGAACGTTCTGTACTTGACTCTGTTCTGTATTCCCACAGCTTAAAAAGCTTTATCATCAGAATTAAGCCATTAGTGGTGTTTTCTAAGTCAACACTATGGAGCTCCATCCCAGAATACACAATTATTGGAGACCAGACTCAAAGTCTCTGCATCCATTCTCATTGTCACAGCAGGAATGTGTCCCTGAAACCCGGCCTGTAAGCTCAACCCCACTGCCAGATTCCAACACGAATCTTGACCTAAGGCAGTGAATAGCAAATAAGTCTATTGGAATTTGATTTTAAATTATATGTGCTGTTTTTCAAGAATGACAGTGTGATATGGTTCTTGAAATCCTCTTCTTTCATTGTTTATCATTCCCTGTCCATCTCCAGGAGCTTCAAGTTGCATAACTTAGCATTTACCTGGGCCCTTGTCCTTGTTGCTGTTGAGTAATCTGTCTATTTCTCTCCTGACAATGGAAATCTGCTTTTGTCTTTAGACAAAATTTTGTCTAAATTTTTGTCTTGAGACAAATTTTCTAAAATTAGGAATTTTAAAAGGAAACACTGAGAAGACAAAAAAAATTAAACAGAAAAATAAAATAAAACAATGACTGTAACAACTCTCTGAAACTGCCCTAAGCCTCTCAGCTTACACCAAAGGCTAACATAATTCATTTCTATTCATTTGGAATACTGCAGTCAGCTATAAAATTCTGAGCAACTTGTCTTACATCTTAGACCTTTCCTTGCCTAGAGAAAATAATTTTCTAAATTCCAATATAAATTGGCAACATATTTTGCTTGACCACTTTCAGAGAAAGTTGAAAGTTGTAGACATTTATGGATATACACATTAAGCTATGTAGTACACTTATAGTAGTATTGGTACTACTGCTACTAATAATAGTAATTGGTAGTAATATCATTTATAGGGAGTTGTCAGATTTGGAGATGTCAGGGCCAAAAGCTCCAGATTGTCATGTTTGTTTTTTGGTTGTTTTCCTATTTCAGCTAATCTGAATAAGTTTTTCACTTCACTTTCTATGTAATGAAAGTGTAATCAGCAGTAGAAGTGATGATTTTAAAGCATACCTGGGGGAAACTGAAACAACTCAGGATTTCCAAAGAGATTTGATAAGTTTACACAAGTCACTTTCTACACTATCTGGGGCCACTTCTATTTCTAGCACCCTTTTACTGTTACTGACAACATTCCCAGTTGAACTGAATAATTTACCCTCTCACCTGACAGTGGCTGTCATTATAAAAATTGCTAAGCCAATTCAGAGAGAATCTGCACAATGGGGGGACTTAAACTTTTAACAACCTTCAAGAATGCCTAGACTCATCACCACCTCTTGTCAGCTTGTACATGAGCTCATCTTTTAGTCTCAAAAATTTGGCAGATTAGAAGATTATATATGATAGATCTGAAATAAGCATCCATGACATCCTTCCTTAGTAGTACATCTGAAAAGAAGTATAATGAAAAATCGTATTTAGAAATTCGGTAAGTACTTTACAAAATGAAGGAGATTACGTTTATGGCTAACTATTTATAATCCACTCCACTTATCTGTAATAAAACCCTAGAAAGCTGTGATTTTTAATATTACAAGGTGATTTATCAGAAATTCTAGGGAATGTTGCTACTTCTTGTCATATATTAGATTTTTGTTATTATGCCCATTTTATTTATTCCACTAGGGAGCTTGGCAAAACATAAGCCTTTTCTTTTCAGTATAGTCCTATCTGCTGAAAAAATTGTCTCTTCTTTCTTTGCATTCTGTTTCTGGGTTTGAATTATACCGACATATATATATATAATGTATGTATATATATGTATATATATATATATATATATATATATATATATATATATATATATATATATATATATAATGTATGTATATATATGTGTATATATATATATATATATATATATATATATATATATATATATACAACATACACACACAGCTTCTGAAAAATATTTGTCAGATAAACTGTTCTTTTAAGTGGAAATTATTTATTTTTCCAAAAATTCAGTCAATTAAACACATATACAGCTTCCAGTGTCCAGGGATCAGCGTTACATAGCATGGCCTTAAACTAATTCTAGGCAAAACCAAGAAAATGTAGCAGTTTAGTTTTCTTGGGCACTCTTAGAGATGACTCCCATTTTGGTTTCTGAATCACGAAAATATACTTTGCATACCCCTCTTACTATCTGTGTAGTTAACCTCTAAGAATCCAAGTTCTCAGCCACTACCTTGGAGTCCTATTTGAAGAAGTTTTATCTCTTTCATTTTTCTTTTTCTATTTGTTGTTCATACTTTGTATGTTTACTTTTTCTTTTCTTCTTTTGTAACCCATTGATTCTGAGCCTTGACAATATAAAGAATAACTCTCCTCAAATCATTGTTTGGCTAAAAGTTAAAGGTGGTATTACATATTAAACTGTGATGTGCTTATTTACATTTGCCTTGGCTGATTCAGAAGGGATTTTGCTCCAGGTTTTTTATATGTGTGTATAGGTGATTTTGGCTAGTGGGTGGGAATAGGAAGGCAGTTGTGGCAAGTAGAGTTTAAAATCCCAAACTCATATTTTATAAGTAGTTGGTCATAAATAACTTAGGATTCTATCCAGCTCTCCTTTACCAGTTTAATGAGTTAAAGGAGAACAGTCATCATATTAAATTATGTCAGTTTTTCTGGGAACAGGTGACAGAACAAATTGTTTCAAACTTCCTCATTCTACATTCTAAGAATCCACTGAGGACTATAACTATTAGCATTTATAGCAGAGAGTTGTAGCCTGGGGAGAAAAATAAGTGAAGATAACATTTCACTGAACATTTTTACCCTACCTAGCATGAGTCTTTCCAACCCCTACCTTTAACAAAGATTCTTCTGAGAACATGGATATATTCATTAAAGAGAATTTTCCAGTATGGATATTCATGTAGTTCATAAACATTTTAGAAAGGTAATTACTTTGTCAATTGAGTTTGTATTTTGTTATATATATAAAACATAAAAATAATTATACATATATATATATATGAGAAATATGTATGTACACATACAGATTTAATAATTTTTGGCAGCATATATCAGGACAAGAGGAACTAAACTTTTGATCAGAAAGTTACATTATTAAGAGAGCTAAAATATTATTGTTTCTTTAAAGTTCTTGGGGCATTTAAATTGAACCCACTGTTTTTTAGGTCATATTCCCTTAACTCCAAAATCAGTGTTTCCTAAAGCTTTTTTCACACAAGATACTTCAAGAGATAAGTAGGGTTTCCATAGTAAGTTGGAAAGTCTTTTCCTTCTAAGAGAAGTATATGATTCTATCATCATAGTAAAGATTGTAAGAAATTTGCCTAATCTACATTTCTTACATGTATTTCACTATGAAATTGATTCTGTATCTAACAGCTTCTTGGAGACATTGAAGTGCTTAAAAAAGAAGCACTTAGAAGTTTTAAACTTTTAGAGAAATTTGTGATATATTTATAAGTGGTTGCCTCAAATGCCTTTGACTCCAACTTTCTCTTGGCTGTAACACGTGACACTTCCACTTATTTGGGCATGACATTCTTGAAGCTAACTTATGTTTGATATTCATTAATTACAATGAGTAAACCTCCTTTTTTAAACACCTATAATTTTTCCTTGTCTTTGAGGTATAATAACATGACAGCATAAGATAGCACAGGGCATTACGAGTGAAACTTGTGTCACCACTGTCAGTCATATCTGAGTAGAAATTGTGAAGATTCTTGTGTCCAAAAGTTTGTAATTTAAAACCATTTCCATTAGCTTACTCGTAGATACATGAAATGGAAAGTGGGATCTGAGGATAATTTGGTCTCAATGTTTCTTTTAATTTTTTACAAAAGGGAAAAAAAACCAAAAAACAAAACTGGGAAAATGATTACTCCAATGTAGCTTAATGAGTAAAATCACAGGCTTTCGAGTCAGACTATGTGAGGTTGAATTTGGCTCTACCACTTATTAGCCATTTGATCTTGGGCCAATTGCTCTCTCTTTGTGTTTTTAATTCCTTCATGTGTAAAATGAGTATAACAATAGTATCTGCCTCAAAAGGTTATTGTTTGGGGTCAAATGACCTAAAATACATAAAACTTCATTATCTGGTGTGTAGCAAGTGCTAGATAAGTATTTGCTATTATTATTACCATTAGGATTCAAGCCTCTGATTTGTAACTGTGTCTTCAGAATATAATTTATTTAATGCTCTTATATGGAGTATTTAATAATATTTAATCATTTAGCATACAATAAGTACTATCAAAAGAATACTGGAAGGTTTGTGATCAAGGGTCCAAAGTTCCAAAGCACAGCTACAGACACCAAAGACACAGAGGAATTGGAAAAGACAATCATTGTGTGGTAGGCTCCAAAGACTAATATGGCAGATAGTGCCCCTGACCATGTAGTATTTACAGTCTGGGGAGAGTAGCAATCAAAAGTAAGAAGAGGGCTTCCCTGGTGGTGCAGTCGTTGGGAGTCCATCTGCCGATGCGGGGGGCGTGGGTTCGTGCCCCGGTCCGGGAGGGTCCCACGTGCCACAGAACCTCAGGGTCCATGGGCCATGGCCGCTGGGCCTGCACGACCGGAGCCTGTGCTCCGTGGCGGGAGGGGCCGCAGCAGTGAGAGTTCCACATATCGCAGAAAAAAAAAAAAAAAAGAAAAAGTAAGAAGAAAAAAATTGTATGTAAGACACATAATGAACACTCAGAAGGTAGTAAACAGGATGCTTAGAGAGATCATGCTGTGTGTATGTTTGACTGAATAACCAAAGACAATTAGATTAGTTCTAGTAGAGAAGGCTCTACAAAGATGGCAGATTTGTGCTGTAGTGTAAAAACGAAGATTATTCAGTAGCTTAGGAAATGTCAATGATTGGAAACAAATGACTAAGTTCACTGGCTTTATAGCTAAATGATTATTTTGAAAAAATTGATTTGTAATTTCAGTGTCAGATATATCTAGTTCTTTTTTTAATTCTCTCTGAACTCTCACCTTTGTTTACTTCCAAATAATATATTTTCAGTTTACTTTGATTGAATTACAACTAGTTTTAATTTTAGCAATCTTTCTAATGATAACCAAACAGCTAGAATCACTCAACAAGCGTGACAATGTTGCATCTGAAACTAATGGAAGCAAACATATTTATAATTTCTGAGTAAACAGATGCCTAATGTGAACATTTAGAGGTGCTTTCTGATATCCAGGTCTTTTTCTTCTGACTATAACCTGACATAGGAGAGCTGAAACTTCTGGGCCCTGTGTGGTAAGATGGGGTACTATTCTAGTCAGTGAGTGGTGTAGGGAATGGCATGTGTCACTACTTGGCCAGTGCGTCAGTTTGTGCAAGACCCCTCAGAGGCCCTTTCCCACTAAGACAGTGAACTGGGAGGCTGTTGAGATAAAGTCTCAGTTGCCCTTGGTCCTAGAGAATGTGCAATGAACAAAGCAACCTTCAGTGTGCAAGTTACATGAGGAAGAAACAAATGTTTGTTGTGTCAACTGTTAAGGTTTTGAGAGTTTTGTGTACTACAATATAATCTAGTCTAACCTAACTAAAACTCATAGCGGTCAACATAAAATCATGTTTATGTGTGTATATTTCTTTCTCTCTTATGATTGAAAAATAAAAGTTAAATGAAAATAGAATTTAACATAATATTTCTCCTGTTTGATATAATGCATGCAAAGCAATAGAACTAGAACTTTATGCTTCTGGAAGACATCAAGTTTTCAATAAATGAAAGAAAAATAGTTAACTTATTATCATTCCCTATCATAATGATATACTGGGCAAATGGATGGGGAAAATGAACATGGCACAAGAGATACTTACTGTAAAGATGGAATAACTGGAGTTCAGCAGTAATGAATTAATTTCCTAAGTGAGTTCTCATTAAAAAACAGTTGCAAAATCACAAAGTATGCCTCACTGAGGCCTCATCCCAGTGTGCTACTTCCCAATTCATTTACATTTTTCATGTGATTTATTGTTTAAATATTAACAGAACAGAATTTTAGAGGTATAATAGATTGTCATCTGTTATTTCAACTAATAACATTATATTAAAGTGTTTGAATAATAAGTTGCAGGAAGAGTATATCTTCTTTAAGTCTAATAATCTCCAAAATCAATAATCTCAAATAATGGCATTGATGCTGTTCCTCATTTTGCATAATACAGTTATATGGAAAACCTAATGCCAATTTTACTATTCTCTTTTATTTTGTGGTGTGTGTAAACTATAAAGAGTAAACAGTATGTCAGGTCCACTTTCCTGTTTTCTTGCATGACCTCAATATTCTCAAAAGTAATTTCCTTGGAACACACTTATTTTAAGATGTTTTAATTTATTTCCATTACATAATGGGAAAACTATAGAGAGATTTCCACTAAGATTAGGAACAGGCAAGGATGGCCACCATTTCCACTTCTATTGAACATAGTAGTTGAGGTACAAATTTAGGATGACTTAGTTTAATTAAGGTAGGCCTATTAATGTCAAGAGAGAAAAAAAACTGCCAAATTTTACCAATAGATTTAGTAATTGGGATTCATGAAGTCAATGGGAAGAGATCAAGAAAATTTTGGATGAAGAAAAAGAGAAAAAACCTGGTATGCACTCAAAATCGGAATAAAGAAATCTGTGATGTTAGAGTTCTTTATTAAAGTATTCTAAAATTTCCGCCAATTCTTTTAAAATGGTTTCTCTCTCATATTTTTTTGGTCTTGTATTAAGTATTCATACTTATTTTCTTACTCTTAAATTCATTTTCATAAATCTTAGGTTCAACTTTACTTAAGGCTGTTAAGTAGTAGTTTGTCTTTTATCTCTTCCCCTGTCCTATTTTGATGTCCTGTTACCCAGGGTCACCTTCCGCACAGGTTACAGGTCAGATTTTTCTAATGAGAGGCTGCTGTGCGAGGTTTAGAAGCTGAAAAGGAACAAAGGCTTTTGTTTTCTGAAGGCAGTATAGCCAGATGAATGGATAGGCAGGACATTTCCAGTCATTTACCACTAAGCTGTTTAAGACATCTGATTTGTTGATGTTATCGAGGCACTTGGCAGAAACTTCTACAGATTCTTAAGAATTGTGGCAACTGCCCTGTGAATGCTAAGAACCTCACATTTCAACTTTTCAGATTGATATGTTAAACTGTGACTTCCTAGACTTCCATTTCCCACGTATTTAAATGCTTTTGTAATTTCTCCATTAAATTATTTATTTCTGAAATACAGAAAGCAGTTTCTGACTTGCTCTTCAAATCCTGACTGATATGCTAACTAAACGTGGCCTAAATCAATTGACTTTTAGTTTCTCACATAAGAATTTTGGAGGTAGGTATGTTCTAGAGGTGATTATTTCAGGTGTTCGATGACATCATCAAAGACCCAATTCTCTCTATCTCTTTTAATGTTTCATCTTCAAGATAATGGCATTTTCTCTTAGATTCCTCATTACCACTCTAAGACCTGGACAAGAGGGACCCCATGACACAAACATCACTCAGTATCAATGAGACATTTCTCTACACCTCTCACTCTAATGCTAAAAACAAAAGGTGACTGTAGAGGAATGCCCCTAAGGTGTGTGAATTTCACCACTGTCCACTACAGAACAATACAATTTTAAGCAACAGAGGACTTAGATGAATTAACTTGCTATATCCTTTCTCTTAGAGAGCATGAGTACCATAGATTCTGGCATAATCACTTCCCAGAAGGGGCAAGTTTCCATCTTCTTGCTTCTCTGTGTGTTCCTCATATAGAGGTCAGTGTGTCCTAATAGTGTTCAACAGTGGACATGGTGACGGAAAGATATTCTGTGATATTAAAAACATATTTTTTCTCAAATTTGTATATATGTATTCTACAAGTAACAGGAGTAAGGCATAATACCAGTTTTTATATTACAACTAGATAGATTCTTAAAAACAAGAACTGTGAATTATTTTATTTTATAAAAAAATATTTAACATTTAAGATTTTTCCAAAAATTTTTCAAAAAACTTAAAACTTTAGCTTTATTTGAACAGTTGTCAAGAACAAAGAAAAATGTGTAAGCTAGGATTTTGACTGAAAATCAAATGCTTTATTTTTCCATGTACAATCTATTGTTTGTGCTATTGAGCTAATAGCAATGGTATTCTGTGAAAAATTCAAATATTATACATGATGCTTTTGAAATCTGCCCAAAGATAAAATATCTTGTGAAGCACATACAAAATTTTACCTTTAAATTGCTCTTGGACACACAATGGTAATGGTATGTAAATTCTGTAGAAACAATTTGATTTAATATAACGTATATGTTGCAAGATATACTAGAAGTCAATTGTGATCTTTGGCAGAAAATCAAATTAATTTTGAACTTGTGCTATCTACAATTTTCTGGCATGGCTTACAAAAAATGAAAGCAAACTAATTTAAGTCTGGCTATTTCACTTTGGAGAAGATAAATTTTTTTAGAAAAAATAATTTTTCTAAATTTCAAAAGAAGAGTGATATTAGTCAACTGAAAAACATGTTACTATTTTTAGGTTTTGTTTCCTTTTTGTGGGGTATTATGTCACACTGAAAAACTTGAAAAAAAAGAAAATTAAGTACCATTGTTATAATTTCATTAAAAAGTAAAAATTTGAGGAATATAATAGCAATTTATAATAAAAAAAATTTTAAACTAACCAAGAACTACAATGCCTCAAGAAATGTCATCTTGTTTAATATCAAGGTCAGTACATTTATGTGAAAATCTTGACTTAAACAACCTAACTAGTGATTTTGCTGAAATGGAAGGAACAGTCATAAATACATGGAGTAAAAATCATATAGTTTTTTATAAAAAATGTAAAATTTTGCCTTTATTATTTTATTTTTCTTATAAACACTGCACCCATCAACACCCAACATGTACAGTATCAATTTCAATTGTCTTGGATATTTTGCCAATTTTCAGTTATAGAACATTCTAGTTTCATGTACCTATATTAGAAAGTTTATCTGTTGTGGGTAGAGGCCTACAATATCTTATTCTCTAGTTGGATATCTTTATTTTTATCTTTTACATATTTAAACATATAGTTAGCAGAGAGGACTTGATTTGTACTATTGTTACTGTCCTGTAAAAGTTAGGAATGGGCCTGTCCCTCATATTCTCCAAATCATGATTACAGTTCCAGGTGATAGAGATGTAGAAAAAGTACTTTTAACTACTGTAAAAAAAAAAAATCTTTCTCAGAATTTTTTCAACAAATGTTTCACACGGCAATTTATTTATCCAAATTTTCTACTTCTCCTTGAGATAAATAAGTCAAATTGCTTTTTATCAAGAATCATTGCCTATTTTATAAACATTTCTTTAAAAGCTTCTAGCATATATGTAATGTTTCCTATTATTTTAATCTTCTTAGTACTATCATAAGGGTTTTAATTTTAAATTTCCATCGGTATTAGTGATTTTTAACCTAGTCAAATTTGTAAAAATGTCTACATTTCAGTGGTCTACTGAGATTATTTTTATCATATTTTTTGCTTTTCTGGTAAGACTATATCCTATGTGTATATTTGGAAACCTACCAAGATTTTATTTGTTGCTTCTTAAAAAAATAATCAACTTAAAAAATTCACAAGGCTATAAATGCTGTAGTTTCTACTTTTTAAGTACAAAGTTTGATATACTTTTATTAACTTAACCTTATTAATTAATTTCAATATAGCACAAATAAGTTTAAATAGAACTTCCCCTGGAAAGCATTCCATGAACAGTGCCTGACCCCATACTAGATAATTATGCCATAGTCTCTTTAATTTAATTATGTACTTTTAAATTTTTATTTTATATTGGACTATAGTTGATTTACAATGTTGTGTTAGTTTCAGGTGTATAGCAAAGTGAATCAGTTATACATATACATATACCTATTATTTTTCAAATTATTTTCCCATTTAGGTTATTACAGAATATTGAGCAGAGTTCCCTGTGCTATACAGTAGGTCCATGTTGGTTATCTATTTTAAATATAGATTCCTCATATAAGCGTCATCGTATATTTGTCTTTCTCTGTCCAACTTCACTTAGTATGATAATCTCCAGGTCCAACCATGTTACTGCAAATGGTGTTAATTCACTTTTTTTAATGGCTGAGTAATATTTCATTGTATATATGTACCACATCTTCTTTATCCATTCATCTGTCAATGGACATTTCAGTTGCTTCCATGTCTTGGCTATTGCAAGCAGCACTGCAATGAACATTGGACACTTTAGAACCATGTTTTCCGCCAGATATATGCCCAGGAGTGGGATTGATGAATCTTATGATAGCTCTATTTTTAGTTTTTTAAGGAATCTCCATACTGTTCTCCATAGTGGCTGTACCAATTTATATTCCCACCAACAGTGTAGGAGGGTTCCCTTTTCTCCACACCCTCTTCAACATTAATTGTAGATATTTTGATGATGGCCATTCTGACTGGTGTGAGGTGATATCTTATTGTAGTTTTGATTTACATTTCTCTAATAATTAGTGACACTGAACATCTTTTCAAGTGCCTCTTGGCTGTGTATATCTTCTTTGGAGAAATGTCTATTTAGGTCTTCTGCCCATTTTTTGATTGGGTTGTTTATTTTTTTGATATTGAGCTGAATGAGCTGTTTGTATGTTTTGGTGATGAATCCCTTGTCAGTAGCATTGTTTACATTCTGTGGGTTGTCTTTTTGTTTTGTTTATGATTTCCTTTGCTGTGCAAAATATTTTCAGTTTAATTAGGTCTCATTTATATATTTTTGTTTTTATTTCTATTACTCTAGGAGATGGTTTGAAAAAGACATTGCTGCAATTTATGTCAAAGAGTGTTCTGCCTATGTTCCTCTATGAGTTTTATAGTATCCAATCTTACATTTCGGTCTTTAATCCACTTTGAGTTATTTTTTTTTGTATGGAGTTAGAGAATTTTCTACTTTTATTCTTTTACATGTAGATGTCCAGTTTTCCCATTTATTGAAGAGAATGTCTTTTCTTCATTGTATAGTCCTGCCCCCTTTGTCTTAGATTAATTGACCATAGGTGTGTGGGTTTATTTCTGATCTTTCTATCCTGTTCCATTGATCTATATTTCTGTTTCTGTACCAGTGTCATACTGTTTTGATTACTGCAGATTTCTAGTAGAGTCTGAAGTCAGGGAGCCAGATTCCTCTAGCTCTGTTTCTCTTTCTCAAGTATTCTTTAATTCCTCTACTTAACAATTTTTAAACTAATGGTGACTATATATAATACTGTTTTTTCCATATTAAACTCTAAATCTCAATGAGGCCAGAGACCCTATTTATCTTCCATGTATACATAAGTTTTGGATGTTGATTATGTATTGTGTCTACATGTATGGCATGTGTATGTACTACTTGGTGTCTAGCATATGTCTGTGAGGTGTGGTGTTAGGCAGAGTAGATTTCAGTGTAGATAGATCATATTTGAAATGAGAGTGAAGCATCTAAAGGAAGATGCCAATAGGAACTGAATATTTGGGTCTAGTGATAAGAAAAGCAGATTGTGCTAGAAATTTACATTTAAAAAGTGGAAACAGGAGGAAAAACCATAATTATTCTTTGAAAAAGTGAAGAAGTATGTATGGAAAAATCAGGAACACGTTATGTCTAAGAGGCTAAGAGCAGAGAGCAAGTATTTGAAGGAGGAACTGACTGGGTCTAATGAGATGTGCAGAGAGACAGAGAAGTAACTGGATGAAACTTTGGACCAGTGAGGTTCTTCTGGTATCATATTTTTCATAAATGGGAAAAATCATGGAAATAATCATTTGAGATTGAAGATGCAGCAGAAAAAATAAAGGAGTGTAGTCCCTGAAAAGGTAAGAAAGGATGAACCTCAGAGTACGTGTAGAGACACTGGCATTTGATAGGAGATGCATACTTCTTCCTTGGTCACAGAGAGGAAGTGTAGAAAGTGCTGATACAAGCAGGTTGAGAATTTCAGGGAGTAAACTATCAATATATTCAAATCCATCAGGCCAACATGTTTAAGAAATAAAAGCTGAATATAAAATGTGATATGTAGTACAATTTTTTAAATTATTTTTCCAGTACACTTTTTATATCATATCCAATTATTTAATAAATTTCCTAAAGCACTGTCTCTTTTCTATTACCACATACCTGTAGTAACAACAATGGCTAACATTTTGATGGTTTTTAACCTCATGGGCTAGGCAGTGTAACAAGAATTTTACATATTTTAACTCTTAATTTTCATCACAACTTTATAAGGTAGGTACCATTATTATCCCCATTTTATATATGAGAAAACTAAGTACATACAGAGAGCAATTATTCAAACATAAGCAAACTATTATGATCCTCTGAGCATTCATAGGCAATCACTTGAGTCATTTAACATGAATAATTGATCATATTCCAGTATATATTATTTCATTATTATTATTATTTTAATAGGTCTTCATTAGAGTATAATTGTTTCACAATGCTGTGTAAGTTTCTGTTGTACACCAAAGCGAATCAGCCATATGCATACTTATGTCCCCATATCCCCTCCCTCTTGAGCCTCCCTCCCACCTCCCTATCCCACTCCTCTAGCTCGCAAAGCACAGAGCTGATCTCCCTGTGCTATTCTGCTGCTTCCCAGTAGCTAATTGTTTTACATTCAGTAGTGTGTATATGTTGATGCTACTCTCACTTCACCCCAGCTTACCCTTCCCCCTCCCAGTGTCCTCAAGTCCATTCTTTACATCTACATCTTTATTCCTTCTATGCACCTAGGTTCTACAGTACCATTTTTTTTTTTAGATTCCATATGTATGTGTTAGCATATGGTATTTCTTTATCTCTTTCTGACTTACTTTACTCTATATGGCAGACTCTAGGTCCATCCACCTCACTACAAATAACTCAATTTTTATGTTTCTTTTTATAGCTGGGTAATATTTCATTGTATATATGTGCCACATTTCCTTTATCCATTCATCTGTCAGTGGACACTTAGGTTGCTTCCATATCCTGGCTATCGTAAACAGTGCTGCAATGAACATTGTGGTACACACCTCCTTTTGAATTATAGTTTTCTCAGGGCATATGCCCAGTAGTGGGAATGCTGGGTCATATTGTAGTTCTATTTTTAGTTTTTTAAGGAATCTCCATACTGTTTTCCATAGTGGCTGTATCAATTTACATTCCCACCAACAGTGCAAGAGGTTTCCCTTTTCTCCACGCCCTCTCCAGCCTTTATTGTTTGTAGATTTTTTGATGATGGCCATTCTGACTGGTGTGAGGTGATACCTCATTGCAGTTTTGATTTGCATTTCTCTAATAATTAGTGATGTTGAGCAACTTTTCATGTGTCTGTAGGCCAACTGTATGTCTCCCTGGGTGAAATGTCTATTTAGATCTTGCACCCATTTTTTAATTGGATTGTTTGCTTTTTTGATATTGAGCTCCATGAACTGTTTGTATATTTTGGAGATTAATACTTTGTCTGTTGTTTCATTTGCAAATATTTTCTTTCATTCTGAGTGTTGTCTTCTTGTCTTGTTTATGGTTTCCTTTGATGTGTGAAAACTTTTACATTTAAGTCCCATTTCTTTATTTTTGTTTTTATTTCTGTTACTCTAGGAGATGGGTCATAAAAGATCTTAATGTGGTTTATGACAAAAAGTGTTTTTCCTATGTTTCCCTCTAAGGATTTTGTAGTGTCTGGTCTTATATTTAGGTCTTTAATCAATTAGAATTTTTTTTTACCTTGTTTTTTGAATTTTATTTTTTGTTATACAGCAAGTCCTTATTAGTTATCCATTTTATACATATTAGTGTATACATGTCAGTCCCAATCTCCAATTCACCACTCTACCAACCCCTACTCCACTTTCACCACTTGGTGTCCAAACGTTTGTTCTGTATATCGGTGTCTCAATTTCTGCCCTGCAGAACATTTCATCTGTAACATTTTTCAGGTTTCACATATATTCATCAATATATGATATTTGTTTTTCTCATTCTGACTTACTTCATTCTCTATGACAGTCTCTAGATCCATCCACATCTCTACAAATGATTCAATTTTGTTCCTCTTAATGGATGAGTAATATTCCATTGTATATATGTACCACATCTTCTTTATCCATTTGTCTGTTGATGGGCATTTAGGTTGCTTCTGTGTCCTGGCTAATGTAAATAGTGCTGCAAGGCACATGGGGGTGCATGTGTCTTTTTTTTTTTTTTTTTTTTTTGCGGTACACGGGCCTCTCACTGTTGTGGCCTCTCCCATTGTGGAGCACAGGCTCCGGATGAGCAGGCTCAGTGGAAATGGCTCACGGGCCCAGCTGCTCCACGGCATGTGGGATCCTCCCGGACTGGGCATTGAACCCACGTCCCCTGCATTGACAAGCAGACTCTCAATCACTGCGCCACCAGGGAAGCCGACATGTGCCTTTTGAATTATGGTTTTCTCTGGGTATATGCCCAGTAGTGGGATTGCTGGTTCATAGGGTAATTCTATTTTTAGTTTTTTTTTTTTTTTTTTTTTTTTTTGGTGTGTGTGGACCTCCCACTGTTGTGGCCTCTCCCATTGTGGAGCACAGGCTCTGGACGCGCAGGCTCAGCAGCCATGGCTCACTGACCCAGCCACTCCACGGCATGTGGGATCTTCCTGGACTGGGGGGAAAACCCGTGTCCCCTGCATCAGCAGGCAGACTCTCAAACACTGCGCCACCAGGGAAGCCCTATTTTTAGTTTTTTAAGGAACCTCCATACTGTTCTCCATAGTGGCTGTATCAATTTACATTCCCACCAAGAGAGCAAGAAGTTTCCCTTTCCTCCACACCCTCTCCAGCATTTGTTGTTTGTAGATTTTCTGATGATGCCCATTCTAACTGGTGTGAGGTGATACCTCATTGTAGTTTTGATTTGCATTTCTCTAATAATTAGTGATGTTGAGCAGCTTTTCCTGTGCTTCTTGGCCACCTGCATGTCTTCTTTGTAAAAATGTCTATTTAGGCTTTGTGCCCATTTTTTGATTGTTTTTTTGTTTGTTTGTTTGTTTGTTTTTAATATCGAGCTGCATGAGCTGTTTATATATTTTGGAGATTAATCGTTTGTCCATTGATTCATTTTAAAATATATTCTCCCATTCTGAGGACTGTCTTTTCATCTTGTTTGCAGTTTCCTTTGCTTTGCAAAAGCTTTTAAGTTTCATTAGGTCCCTTTTGTTTTTATTTCCATTACTCTAGGAGGTGGATCAAAAAAGATCTTGCTGTGATTTATGTAAATGAGTGTTCTTCCTATGTTTTCCTCTAAGAGTTCTATAGTGTCTGGGCTTACATTTAGGTCTCGAATCGATTTTGAGTTTATTTTTGAGTATGGTGTTAGGGAGTGTTCTAATTTCATTCTTTTACATGGGGCCGTCCAGTTTTCTCAGCACCACTTATTGAGGAGACTGTCTTTTCTCCATTTTATATCCTTGTCCCCTTTGTCATAGATTAGTTGACCATAGGTATGTGGGTTTATCTCTGGACTTTCTATTCTGTTTCTTTGATCTATATTTCTGTTTTTATGTCAGTACCATATTGTTTTGATTACTGTAGCTTTGTAGTATAACTTGAAGTCAGGGAGCTTGATTCCTCCAGCTCCATTTATTCCCTCAAGACCACTTTGGCTATTCGAGGTCTTTTGTGTCTCCATAAAAATTTTAAGATTTATTGTTCTAGTTCTGTAAAAAATGGCATTGGTAATTTGATAGGAATTGCATTGAATCTGTAGATTCCTTTGGGTAGTATAGTCATTTTCACAATATTGATTCTGCCAATCAAAGAAAATGGTATATATCTCCATCTGTTTGTATCACCTTTAATTTCATTCAGCAATTTCTTATACTTGTCTGCATACAGGTCTTTTGTCTTCCTAGGTAGGTTTATTCCGGGTATTTTATTCTTTTTGTTTCTGTGGTAAGTGGGAGTGTTTCCTTAATTTCTCTTTCAGATTTTTCATCATTTGTATATAGGAATGCAAGAGATTTCCATGCATTAATTTTGTATCTGGCAATTTTACCAAATTCATTGATTATCTCTAGTAGTTTTCTGGTGGCATCGTTAGGATTCTCTATGTATAGTATCATGTCATCTGCAAACACTGACAGTTTTACTTCTTCTTTTCCAATTTGTATTTCTTTTATTTCTTTTTCTTCTCTGATTGCTGTGGCTAGGACTTCCAAACTATGTTGAATAATAGTGGTGAGAGTGGATATCCTTGTCTTATTCCTGATCTCAGAGGAAATGTTTTCAGTTTTTCCCATTGAGAATTATGTTTGTTGTAGGTTTGTCATATATAGCCTTAATTATGTTGAGGTAGGTTCCCTCTATGCCCACTTTCTGGAGAGATTTTACCATAAATGGGTATTGAATTTTGTCAAAAGCTTTTTCTGCATATATTAAGATGATCATATGGTTTTTCTTCTTCAGTTTGTTAATATGGAATATCCCATTGATTGATTTGTGTATATTGAAGAATCCTTGTATCCCTGGGATAAATCCTACTTTACCATGTTGTATGAGCCCTTTAATGTATTATTGGATTCTGCTTTCTAGTATCTTGTTTAGGATTTTTGCGTCTATGTTCATCAGTGATATTGGTCCATAATGTTCTTTTTTTGTAGTATCTTTCTCTGGTTTTGGTATCAGGGAGATGGTGACTTCATAGATTGTGTTTGGGAGTATTCCTTCCTCTGCAATTTTTTGGAAGAGTTTGGGAAGGATGGGTGTTAAATCTTCTCTAAATATTTGATAGAATTCACCTGTGGTGCCATCTGGTCCTGGGCTTTTATTGGAAGATTTTTAATCACAGTTTCAATTTCATTACTTGTGATTGGTCTGTTCATATTTTCTGTTTCTTCCTGGTTCAGTCTTGGAAGGTTATACCTTTCTAAGAATTTGTCCATTTCTTCCAGGTTGTCCATTTTATTGGCATAGAGTTGCTTGTAGTAGTCTCTTAGGATGCTTTGTATTTCTGTGGTGTCTGTTGTAACTTCTTTTTGTTTTCTAATTTTATTGAGTTCAGTCCTCTTCCTCTTTTTATTGATGAGTGTGGCTAATGGTTTATCAATTTTGTTTATCTTCACAAAGAAGTAGCTTTTAGTTTTATTGATCTTGGCTATTGTCTTCTCAGTTTCAATTTCATTTATTTCTGCTCTGATCTTTAGGATGTCTTTCCTTCCACTAACTTTGGGTTTTGTTTGTTCTTCTTTCTCTACTTCCTTTAGGTGTAAGTTTAGGATGTTTTTTTGAGATGTTTGTTGTTTCTTGAGGTAAGATTTTATTGCTATAAACTTCCCTCTTATAACTGCTTTTGCTGCATCCCATAGGTATCCAATCATCATGTTTTCATTGTCATTTGTCTCTAGGTGTTTTTTTTTTATTTCCTCTTTGATTTCTTCAGTGATCTCTTGGTTATTTAGTAATGTATTGTTTAGTCTTCATGTGTTTGTGTTTTTTACATTTTTTTCCCTGTAATTCATTTCTAATCTCATAGCATTGTGGTCAGAAAAGATGCTTGATATGATTTCAATTTTCTTAAATTTACTGATGCTTGATTTGTGACCTAAGATGTTATCTCTCCTGGAGAATGTTCCATGGACACTTGAGAAGAAAGTGTAATATGTTGTTTTTGAATGGAATGTCCTATAAATATCAATTAAATCTATCTGGTCTATTGTGTATTTAAAGCTTGTATTTCCTTATTAATTTTCTGTTTGGATGGTCTGTCCATTGTTGTATGTGAGGTGTTAAGTTGCCCCACTATTATTGTGTTACTGTCAATTTCCCCTTTTAAAGCTGTTAGCAGTTGCCTTATATATTGAGGTGCTCCTATGTTGGGCACATATGCATTTATAATTGTTATATCTTCTTCTTGGATTGATCCCTTGATCATTATGTAGTGTCCTTTCTTGTCTCTTGTAGCATTCTTCATTTTAAAGTCTATTTTATCTGATATGAGTATTTCTACTCCAGCTTTCTTTCGATTTCCATTTGCATGGAATATATTTTTCCATGCCCTCACTTTCAGTCTGTATGTGTGCCTAGGTCTGAAGTGGGTCTCTTGTAGACAGCATATAAATGGGTCTTGATTTTATGTCATCCAGTGAGCCTGTGTCTTTTGGTTGCAGCATTTAATCTTTTCACTTTTAAGATAATTATCAATATGTATGTTCCTATACCAATTTTCTTAATTGTTTTGGGTTTGTTTCTGTAGTTTCTTTTCTTCTCTTTTGTTTCCCACTTAGAGAATTTCCTTTAGCATTTGTTGTAGAGCTGGTTTTGTGGTACTGAGTTCTCTTTGCTTTTGCTTCTCTGTAAAGCTTTTGATTTCTCCATCAAATCTGAATGAGATCCTTGCTGGGTACAGTAATCTTTGTTGTAGGTTCTTCCCTTTCATCACTTAAATATGTCATGCCACTCCCTTCTGGCTTGTAGAGTTTCTACTGAGAAATCAGCTGTTAACCTTATGGGAGTCCCCTTGTATGTTATTTGTCATTTTTCCCTTGCTGCTTTCAATAATTTTTTTCTTTGTCTTTAATGTTTGCCAATTTGATTACTATGTATCTCAGCATGTTTCTCCTTGGGTTTACCCTGTATGGATCTCTCTGCACTTCCTGGACTTGGGTAGATATTTCCTTTACTATGTTAGGGAAGTTTTTGTCTATAATCTCTTCAAATATTTTCTCGGGTCTTTTCTCTCTCTTCTCTTTTTTATACCCCTAAAATGCGAATGTTGTTGTGCTTAATGTTGTACCAGAGGTCTCTTAGGCTGTCTTCATTTCTTTTCATTCTTTTTTCTTTATTCTGTTCTGCAGCAGTGAATTCCACCATTCTTTGTTCCAGGTCACTCATCCCTTCTTCTGCCTCAGGTATTCTATTATTGATTCCTTCTCGTGTATTTTTCATTTCAGTTATTGTATTGTTCAACTATGTTTGTCTGTTCTTTAATTCTTCTAAGTCTTTGTTAAACATTTCTTGCATCTTCTTGATCTTTGCTTCCCTTCTTTTTCTGAGTTCCTGGATCATCTTCACTATCATTATTCAGAATTCTTTTTCTGGAAGGTTGCCTATCTCCACTTCATTTAGTTGTTTTTCTGGGGTTTTAACTTGTTCCTTCAACTGGTACATAGCCCTCTGCCTTTTCATCTTGTCTATCTTTCTGTGAATGTGGTTTTTTCCCCACAGGCTGCAGGATTGTAGTTCTTCTGGTTTCTGCTGTCTGCCCTCTGGTGGATGAGACTACCTAAGAGGCTTGTGCAAGTTTCCTGATGGGAGGGACTTGTGGTGGGTAGAGCTGGCTGTTGCTCTGGTGGGCAGATCTCAGTAAAACTTTAATCCACATGTCTGCTAATGGGTGGGGCTGTGTTTCCTTCCTGTTGGTTGTTTGGCTTGTGGTTACCTAACACTGGAGCCTACCCAGGCTCTTTGTTGGGGCTAATGGTGGACTCTAGGAGGCCTCACACCAAGGAATACTTCCCAGAACTTCTTCTGCCAGTGTCCTTGTTCTCACGGTGAGACACAGCCACCCCCTGTCTCTGCAGGAGACCCTCCACCCCTAGCAGGGATGTCTGGTTCCGTCTCCTATGGGGTCACTGCTCCTTCCCCTGTGTCCCAATGCACATACTACTTTATGTGTGCCCTCCAAGAGTGGAGTCTCTGTTTCCCCCATTCCTGTCAAAGCCTTGCAATCAAATACTGCTAGCTTTCAAAGTCTGATTCTCTAGGAATTCCTCCTCCCATTGCCAGACTCCCTGGATGCGAAACCTGACGTGAGGCTCAGAACCTTCACTCCAGTGGGTGGACTTCTCTTGTATCAGTGTTCTCCAGTTTGTGAGTCACCCACCCAACAGTTATAGGATTTTATTTTATTGTGATTGTGCCCCTCCTACCATCTCATTTTGGCTTCTCCTTTCTCTTTGCATGTGGGTTATATTTTCTCATTAATTCCAGTGTCTTCCTGTCGATGACTGTTCAGCTGTCAGTTGTGATTCTTGTGCTCTAGCAAGAGGGAATGAGAGCATGTCCTTCTACTCCACCATCTTGAACCAATCCCCCTTGGAGTTTACTTTTGTGTATGGTGTTAGGTAGTGTTCCAATTTCATTATTTTACATGTAGCTGTCCAGTTTTACCAGACGCACTTATTGAAGAGGTTGTCTTTTCTCCATTGTATGTTCTTGCCTCCTTTGTCATAAATTAGGTGACCATGTGTCCGCTATTTGAGGTCTCCTGTGTTTCCATACTAATTGTAAATTTTTTAATTCAAATTCTGTGAAGAATGCCATTGGTAGTTTGATAAGGATTGCATTGAATCTGTAGATTGCTTTGGGTTATACAGTCATTTTCACAATATTGATTTTTCCAATCCAGGAACATGGTACACTTCTCCATCTGTTTATGTCATCTTTGATTTCTTTCATAAGTGTCTTATACTTTTCTGCTTATAGGTCTTTTATTTCCTTAGGTACATTTATTCCTAGGTATTTTATTCTTTTTTTTTTTTGTAATGGTAAAGTGAGTGTTCCTTAATTTCTCTTTCTGATTTTTCATTGTTGGTGTATAGGAATGCCAGTGATATCTGTGAATTAATTTTGTATCCTTCAACATTACCAGATTCTTTTATTAGTTTTAGTAGTTTTCTTCTGTCATCTTTAGGATTTTCTACATAGAGTATCATGCCATCTGCAAACAGGGACAGTTTTTACTTCTTTGCCAATTTGTGTTCCTTTTATTTCTTTTTCTTCTCTGAATGCCTTGTCTAGGACTTCCTCTTCTCCCTGTGACTTTTCTCCAAAAGCTTTTAATTTGTATGCCTGTATGTAGAACATATTTTTCATATTTGTTTTTACTAATTTCAGTGGTGATGCTAAAAATAGTCACAGCTTTTGCTTGTTAAGGGGTGGGGAATTAAAAATAAAATAAAATAAAAATAAATAGCTATGTTCAATGATCTCACAGGGAAATCTGGCTCTTAAATGGCACCTCAACTGTCCCATGTCTAGGCAAGGGGGCTGGGTTCTTAACATACTAACCTCGGTCAGTCATTGGCTACAGGTCTCAATTCCTACCCTGGGTATTTCTCAGTATGATGGCCCTTGATATAGAAAAGGTACGTCTCTGAGCATTTTGGAAGCCATGGAGAGGCACATCTGCAGTAAATTGGAGCTGGATGAGGCAACTGCATTTCTACTGCAATGGACAATGAAAAAAGACCTGTTTTGGGGAGTCAGAGTACTCATTCTGCTTTTAATCAGGACAAGAATCCCTTTCTTCATAGTAAGAAAAAAAAACAGTTGGGTTAAATAACTTCTAAAATTATTTTCAGCAATGTGTTTTGGTAGAAAGACCATGTACTTTTTAGTGAAAAGTCTGTTCAAATTGTTGTCCACCAGTAATTAGCTTACTTCTGGTTTCAATTTTTTAATAATATAAAATATGAATGGTAATTCCTAAACCAACTTATCTGGATTTATCTAATAAACACTTTGGTGTAGTCATCATTAATAAATCATTATTTATTGAGATAAATAATTTACATGTTAAAATAATTTACATGTTACCTCCTTATATGACTTTGGTTCTGTGGTTCAGATAAAAATCCCACTATTTAAATCTACTGGTATGCTTTGAGTATACGTGTGTTTCTAAGACGATTTTTAGTTTTTCAACAAATTAGAAGGGTTTATGCATCCCTTGCCTTCTTCTTGGGCTCAGTCCTTGAATATGGATCTAAAGAAATCCACAGAATTAAGTATGGTTAAAATAGTCTAAAAGAAATTAAAAGAATTTGTCCAAGTGGGAGTGCAGTAATTGCCACATTTTGTTCATTGGATGAGGAGAGAGGTATTCAAAAACTATAATCTCTGTAATACTCACTATTCTTTTTCTAGTATTTTCAGAAAATAAAACCCTGTTTCACTCTATATTCCTCAAATACCACTCAGCAGATCAACCTATTGTATTAAGTGTTGACTTCTAGCATGATGTAATTTAATCAGTATCAACAAGATTCTTTGCCTAAATCTCTGTGACACTGAATACATACTTACCTATTGTTGATACTTCTAATAAAACTTCACTAGCAAAATAGGCAGCCATTTTATGGGCCATGGTTTGCTGATCTGATTTTTTTTAATATTGTATAAACATAGTATTTATCTTAAACACTGTGCTTTTTGCTTTTCCTGAAATTTTGTATGGGGGATGAGGGCTTCACTTACCTTACACTTGTCCTATCTCTATTCAGGAGAACAGGATGTAGTCTATGAAAATAAACTGCTAATAATTAGCCATCCTCTATGCAGAGTGATAGTATCAAATGTAGATCTTATTTTAGAAAATAGAAAAAAAGATAAAGATAAAAATATCATCTAAAGCCTGAGATTAATGTCTTCCTTGCAAGAAGTATGAATCAAGTATCTTCTTTAAGTCTAAAATTTAATGTAATGCTAACTCTAGCATTAAATGCATTTTTATGCATTAGTAAGTGTGGCCAAGTAAAAAATAAATCAGGGAACCTTTCAAGATTCACTTAGAAAGCACCGTATTTCTCAAAAACTTGAAATAATGAGATTGTAGAAACAACAACAAAGTTAAATTCAATTAAAATGCTATAGTCTCATATAAAAAGGAAATAATTCTCTAGGATGAAAATTAATCAGCATGAAATAACTTTAAACTCAAGAGGTGTTTCTGTTATAACCAGGTATCAATTATGCAATTGTATCAATTATACAATGCATTATTTTATGCATTTAATTCATGAAACTATCTTATTATTTATAATCATGTCATTCTCAATGTTAATTAAATTTATATATTATCAATCTAACCATAAGTTTAGATCAAAAAAGGCTAGACTAAAGGTTATATTAAACGTGTGTTGGTACTGGTTTGATATTATTTAGGAAGCTGCATAGGGAGGAAGGAATATAATAGCTTTTTAAAGACAAATCTATCAGCCCTTGCCAATAGCTCTATATATTATTCTATTTTCAATCTTCACAATGTAATACGTTTTTAAAATAGCTCTTATTATGGCTCCAAAACTTATCAGTAGCCCTTGGGGTTTTGTTGTGGGAGTTAGCAACAGCGTGGGAAAAAGTTCTCCTTGACTCATAGCTGGATATTGAACATTAATTGCCCCATATAAATCTCTCTATAAAACAGTTGGAGGGATTGTATAATTGATACCTGGTTATAACAGAAACACTTCTTGGGTTTAAAGTTATTTCATGCTGATTAATTTTCATCCTAGAGAATTATTTCCTTTTTATATGAGACTATAGCATTTTAATTGACTTTAACTTTGTTGTTGTTTCTACAATCTCATTATTTCAAGTTTTTGAGAAATATGGTGCTTTCTAAGTGAATATTGGAAGGTTCCCTGATTTATTTTTTACTTGGCCACACTTACTAAGTGCTCATTCTATATAAAGTAATACACTAAATAAAGAAATAAGACTGCTACCCAGGGACATAAAATTCAGCAAGGTAACTAAAAGATATTCACAATTTATTTCAACCCAAGGAAATCTCTGAGTAGTACCAAATGAGAAGTGCAAGTTATATTTGTTAATGAAAGAGTAAACACCTTCTGATGACCTTGGAGAGCTTCATGTAAGAGATAACATCTTATAACATTAGAACTGATAAATATCAGAAAAGAATATGTGAAGGATGCAAGGCACCAAATCTCAATCTGAATTACTGGGAATGAATCAGACTGAAGTTGATGGGAATGAAGGTGGGTGTGATGTTGAAGAATATTAAAAACCAAATGATATTTCTTCCTTCTGTCACTTTGCAGCCTTGTGATAGTAAGCACATTACCTATTTTTTCTCTAGGTGTCAGGTCTTCATTACAAAGTAATGATAATAATAGCTAATATCTATTGATTACTATATGCCAAACATTGTGTTGAAGGTTTTACAAGCATTGTCTCACATAATCCTCATGCAAAGCTCATAAGGTGAGTTCTCATTTTAACCAGCTAAAGTTTGGAGAGGTTCAGTAACATGCTTAAACTTACATCACTTGTAAATGGCTGAGCAGGAATTAAAACTAGGCGTGTTTGACTTCAATTTCCATGGATCTAACTGACAAACACCTGCTCTACCTAACTCTTCGGGTGAAGGTTAGTTTTAAAAGATGTATGTGATTTTGGGGCACCTACCTAATCTTGAATGAGAAACAATCTCAGTGTGTAATTTAAAGTCTGTTTCTTGTTTGTACTTTAGCTTGATTTCTCCACCTCTACCAGCAACCCCAACACCCATGATTACCCCAAACATGTATTCACACACTTGTGGGACTTTGGTCACTTAGCTCTCACTTGTGAAAGTAAAGTAAAATGGAAATTATACTATCAAAGTTGTGCGGGAAGGGTGTAGTATATAAATAACAGTCCCTCTGCTCATCCATTTCCAGATCCAATAGAGTAATAAAGGCATGAACCTGATGGATCAAGATATGACCTTTATCACTGATACAGCTGTTGTGAAAATTACTTTAGATCTGTGGACAACTGAGCACGCTAATAATTCCTGGAAAAGGGCAGATTCCCATCAGAAGTGGCCCCCTTATCACAAGACAGAGAACAGACTAGAACATGTGGATCTGAGGATATGCTGTCTTCTAAGAAAGCTGTCACTAAGTCAGGCATGCTCAATTCCTTCTCCAAAGATTACTAAATATAAAGTTTATTCTTCCCATGGGTGAGAATGATTGAAGAGTGGGGAGTGGGAAGGTAAAGGCCAGAAGTGTTAGTTTAGGTTCATGGATTTCATCCCTGGCTGTACAGTGTGCAGTATATAGAAACCACCATCAAAGAGGTATTTTTTTTTAAATCAATCTGATGTGAGGCTCAGTCCCTAGTACTTCCTCCATATGAAAAATAAAGGACACAAGGAGTGAATATCTCCCCATACCAATGTCATCTTATTTCCCAAATACATTGATGTACGATGTAAAGTCACATAATACCTTTCCTGTTTTCAATTTTATTAGCAAGGAAGCAAATATTAGAATACATCTCTTGATGGAAATAATGATTACCACTTTTACATAGGGAGAGATACAAATTTAAAATTTACACAGAAATCAATATCTCCCACTTCTGTTTGTTTTATTTATGGCTGGAATAAGAGGGAACTGGAAAGAAGTGGAACTCCACCTGGAACCATTCCAAGGACAGACTTTTAAAGGAAACTTAATTGGGAAAATTTTATATGTAATTCTAATAGTCTGAGCATTACTGTTGGTATTGCCTAGCTATACCAGTAATATTTGGGAGGCAGGACAGGAACAATAATTCAGCTTTCCTTGTAGTATTTATTGTTTTAAATATAGCTAGACATAAGCTGATTATAAATCAATTGTTCAAAGATATTTTCACCAAAATATAATTTTTATGTGAAATCCCTCATTGGTTTTCGATTCTCTCTGTGGAGACTTTGTGAACGGTAAATAATGGGCATGAGTCTCAGTGCTGCCAATTCCTTCCCTATGAATCCTAGGGCAGGTCAGCATTATTCTTTTCATGGCTGTGTTTTCCCATTTTAAAAAAGGAGATAGGGCTTCCCTGGTGGCGCAGTGGTTGGGAGTCCGCCTGCCGATGCAGGGGACACGGGTTCGTGCCCCGATCCCGGAAGATCCCACATGCCGCGGAGCGGCTGGGCCCGCGAGCCATGGCCACGGAGCCTGTGTGTCCGGAGCCTGTGCTCCGCAACGGGAGAGGCCACAGCAGTGAGAGGCCCGCGTACAGCAAAAAAAAAAAAAAAAAAAAAGGAGATAATAATTCATATTTTGAAAAGTCGTGAATATTTTTAAAGTAATGCATGTAAAGTTTGCTTAGTTGTGTCTGTGTGTGAAAGAGGATATGAATAAGATGAATGTGAATAAGGTAAATTTCTAATAAACTCACTCACATTGAAGAATTATGGATCATGATTTTCTAGCTCCAAAGAAGACTACGTTTTTCATGAGTGAATTAAGGGGAATGAGGTACAATGTATTAATAATACTTGTAAACATTCAAGGAGAATACTAAAAGCTTTAGGCATTAATAAAATTGTAGTGCTTTATTTGTCTGCATGCTATGAAAGTGAATCTAATTTTTTATTTAGATTTGTAGTTTATTTTAATATATTTTCATAACTTTCATTAAAATTTTTAACAAAATACTTTTTGATGGAAGAAAAATTTAATGCACAAATGGAGAAAAGGAAACTAACATTAATTCTACAGTCTTTAGGTAGCCATATGTAATTTTGGTTGTTCATACTACACTTGGGACAATTCAAATCTTTTTGCAATTGTTTCTTCTGTGGTTTCAAGATAGCTTGTCATTGTTTTAACTTTTTATTCCAATTTTATTACTTTTTAAAAAAAACATTTTTTATTCATTTACCTTGGCTAGTACTTTCATAACAGGGGATAAGTCAGATATATTTTTCTTTCGTTGATTTTTTTGTGTGTGTGGTACACGGGCCTCTCACTGTTGCGGCCTCTCCTCTTGCAGAGCACAGGCTCTGGATGCTCAGGCTCAGCCGCCATGGCTCACAGGCCCAGCTGCTCCATAGCATGTGGGATCTTCCCGGACTGGGGAAAGAACCTGTGTCCCCTGCATTGGCAGGTGGACTCTCAACCACTGCACCACCAGGGAAGCCCTCTTTCATTGATTTTAATGAGAAGGCCTCCATTATGTAGCATTTTAGCTTTTCTTTGTGATAAATAATCAATCTTTATCATGGTATTAACTTATCCTTCAATTTCTATTTAGTAAAAGTGTTGTATTTAGTTTAAAACCATCAACATAGGTTGAAATTTATCAGATGCATTTTAGGAGCATTATTCCAGATTATATATTCTTTCACTATAAATCTCTTAAAACGATGCATTTTTATTATCATATTTCTAATACTGGACCACTATCAGTATTAGTGGAGTTAAAGGTTTTTGGTTTCTCTCTTTTTTTGTCCCCTCTGGTGATTTGGAAGATATATATCCTAAGATCATTAGAATATTTGTTATGTTATAATAAAAACAACATGCTGAATCTAATTATTTCTGCTGAAATCACAAGTAATTGAATTGTTTACTCTTCTGATGTAAAATGAAAACTTCTGGCATATTTTTACACTTCTCCAACCATTTAAATATCACATAGTGATGGTGAGAAACCATAGATTTTAGCTCTAGATGATAATGGCTCTTGAAACAAAACATTTCTTTCACTTCAGTGTGCTTCCATTGATTGTGTTTTATAGCCATGTTACCAGTAATTATTTAAATATTAAATATGAATATGTCTGGTTTTATTATGCAAAATCATTTCTTTATATCACATTCTGTTATAATTTGATATCAAATTTTCTTTTATAAACTGTGATTTTTTTCTTGTTTGTTGATGTTTATTAATAGGTGTTTCTGTCTATTTCTGTACTGGTACTACAATTTAATTGTTGAGAGTTTTCATTGTATTTTGTAGGAAGGCTGGTGCCCCATATTATTATTTTTCTAATCTTTGCTAGATATCCTTTGATTAATTTTTCCACGAGTACTTTAAAATAATCTTATTAAATTGCCACTCCCGCCCCACACACACACACAAAAAATCCCTGTTGCTTTTTTTTTTGTTTGTATCACATTACATTTATTAGTTAGCATAGAAAGAATTAACATCTTATTTAACAGTATTAGCTGACTGTTCATCTGTTCTTATTCTGTTTTATTTGGGAAAATTTAAATAGCATTCCTATTATGGCTCATTTTTTGAAAAATGTATGCCTGGGTAATTTATTGTTGTTGTTGTTTGCTATTTTTATGAGAAGTTTTACTTTTGTATCTAAAATTTTGTATTCCTTCTTTGGGTGTCAGCAGAGTGGTAGTTAATTCTGTCCTGACTGGCACCATTGCCCTTCTCTTGAATCTATTTTAATCCATTGTTATTTTTTGTTACCACAAGCCGTTCAGTCAAATGCAAATCTTTGACACTGGGATGATAATGATCTGTGTTGCCTTGGGTGTCTGGACACTTCTTTAAGTCTTTTGAAATTTGTGTAACTACTCCATTTCCCTTTCTACATCTGTTTCATCGCCAGCCACAAATTGCTAGTCTAAGTTAAGTTTGTCCGTGGGTCTTTTGGACACCCTTCCCCGTATACCCATGTGAGATTTTTCTTTCAAGCACTAAATCACAGGTCCTGCCCTCAACTCAGTCTAACCTGCAGTGTAATTTACAGATATTCTTTAAAACATCTGTCTGCCTTATTCCATCCTGCTAGAAACAATTTCTACTTATTACTATATTTCTTTTGTAAAATCATTTGGGATTAGGAATGAACAGATTAATCCATGGGTTCAAACCATAGTTTCCACTTCTCATGCCTGTTCATTTTTTAATTTTTTTAAAGATAAAAGATGAGAGCTTTAATATAAAAGGGTTAAACATAAACTATAGAGGGTATAATTTATATAGGAAATGAAAGTGCACTGAAACTTCACATTAATTCAGTGTTTATTATCCATGCCTGATTCTGAGAATATGTACATTACATCTTCAGAGACTGAAACAGAGTATTCCATAATCCTCAGATTCACTATTTTTTTAAAATGGTTTGTGTGATATCCTTTTGGCATAGCTTTTATGACAAATAGATATCATCAATTTACAGTACAGTGGCATAATGAGACAATCAGAATTTTCTTCCACATACAAATTGAAGTGAAACTGACATTCAATATCATGACACTAAAACAATATTTCATGATTTTCACAAACTTTCTGGAGAAAAAATAATTAAAATTATGTTTTATTGGAATTGATCCCATGGGCCCTCAGGCTGCAGGGGCTTGAAGCAAACTTTCAGTTCCTGACCAGTAATTGAGGCTGGGTTGTGACGGTGAGAGCACCAAATCTTAGCTACTAGACCAGTGGTCAGTGACAAGGCCCTGGCCTTATGGCTTTGCAGAAAAAGAATTCCCACAAAGATGGAAAGTAGTGAAACAAGTAAAATATTTATTAAGAGAAAAAAAGAGTACAGTACATGTGGATAGACACACGGGCGGGCTCAGAGAGAGTTGCACCCTTGTGACAGTTTAAATATGGGACATTTTGATTTGCCTTGTTTAGAGTCCATATTTGGTGTATCTCAGGATTTTCCCATGTGTGTGCATGCATTTCTTAGCCAAGATGGATGCTACCGCAGAGGCCTATAGGTTGGTTTGGCCATTTGGCATCACTCCCCTTTTGACTTCCAAGGAGACTTTCTGCACATGTGTAGTTGGGGAGGTCTCCTGGCTTAGAGAATGAGTATGTGGTCTTTTATCTTCTATCTGGGCAGGGCCCAGCCTCCTCTCTCAATTGTCCTGTTATTCCTGTCTTGGAGTATCTGTCCACAAGAAACGAATGCAAACATTTTGCGTTGTGAGCCCATCTATACCCTGCGTCAGAATGAGTGTTTTACATGAATTTCTCTAATAATGCGATAATTAGGCAGGCCAACTAGTGTCTCATTTGGCCATGAACTAATATTCTCCATTTTTAAGAGATAGAATATCTTAGTAGGTGAATGTACAGGGGCTCAGAATCAGGCAGAATCAGGGTATCAGTGTACTGACATTTCTGTCTGGTGCTGTTAAAGTTGTAATTTCTGTTCTATGCAAGAGACTATAACAGTCCTCCAAGATTCTTAGAAAACTCTCCTGTATTCTTAAAACATTTCTGACAGGGTTTCAGATACTAATTTCTTATACTTTGGGATCTAAGATAAGAGCTAATCTGATAAGCAATTATAATAATTTGTCTTTTTTTTTTAGCTAACCACTTTCTTATAATAATTTCTATTCAGCTCTTCAATATAAGAAGTTCAATTGTTCAATATAAGAACTATTCAGTTCTTGAACAAAACATTTAATTTTGTTATAACTTTATGTAATATGTTTAGATATTTCTGATCAACACCTTTGTTTGTCAATTTTTATTTTTGTTTCCTAACGATTGGAGAAATTTGTTATTTAAAAGAATTGGTTTTCTATGTCTATGGCCACGACACATCAATTTCGGCTAAGTTGAGATCTGCAACCTGGAAGTAAGGTGATTATGCTGATAAGAAATCAGTCTTGTCTTAGTAATAAAATGAGTTGCCTCTTAGTCTCATTTTTTCTATCCTCCAGCTGAAACCTGAATCATCCTTATTAGAAAAGATTTATGGTTTAATTTTTAATAGAATAAAACCTGACATGTCGATGGAAAATCGAACATTAAACCCATAAACATTATGTGACTTACTCTAGATTTAACCTCAGTCTTCTTGAAATACTGATGAATAACAAGTAATTACTCACTGTAATGCTTGTCAATCAACTGAACAAACAATTACTAAATCTCACATCATATTATTCAGCAAAAGTCCCAAGCAACCCACAGGGGAAAAAGTTAAATATTTCAAGGACTACTGAGTCTGTACATCTGTAAGTACCTTTATTCTGACTTTGTTTATTGACTTATTTGACTTACTTTACATTCAAAGCCAAATTAGATTTCTTAAAATAGAGTGAATTATCCTAGCAACTGCCCCTATATTTCAGGAAGTTTGCTTATTAACATGTTAATTTTGCTTGCTAAAATGGAAAGAATTCCAGGCATGACATTCAAAGACCTAGGTTTTGTTTTGTTACCTCTTGCCGAGTGGGTCATCTATGCTAAGATTGCCATAGGACTTCTGTCCCTTAATTATCCATATCCTATCTTCACCACAGAATTATAAAACATATTTTGAATTATGCAAAAATTCCTTAAAAAGAATGTTAAAAAAAAACAGTTAAAAAGCTAAAATACAATTATTGACAAAGATTACATTAATAGTTATATAGTTACATATATATGGATATCTTCATACATTTATAAGGATTGGGGAGAATGTAGGAAATTTGACACTCTACAGGTGAAAGGAAATTGACCAGATTTTTTGAGACTAGTTTTACAATATGAATCACATTTTAAACATTGTATCCTTTGGCACAAAAATGCACCGTCAGAATTTGATCTTAAGGAAATAATACTTTGCTGAAAAGTCTTGGTCAAAGATATCAACACCCAAATTTGTTCAAAATAATAAAACTTTAGGAAAAGCTGATGTTCTTTTTAAGGAATTCATTAATTATACCATTTTACAGCTACCTGATGGAAGACTACACAGTCATTAAGTGAATATAAAAGATAGTGAAACTGTAAAAACAAAGAGCTTTAAATTCTCGACAAAGAATAATTTCAAATGTACAAATATTATCTGAGAATAATAATTCCCTGAGCAGAATGATTCCAGATAACTTTTACATTTTTCTGCATGCAATTTCTAAAGTTTTAATGTTCTTGAACTATTTATATATTAAGAAAACATTAATTCATTGTAATATAGTATTAAGATATAGCAGGTAATAGCTGACATTTTTTGAGCACTCGCTATGTGCCAGGCACTCTCCTCAGTGCTTTACATGTATTAACTTAGTCAGTATGAATAAGCTTGTTGATATTGCTATGCATATGGAATAATCTTTCTCCTTTGGGTCTCTCACTGTAGTAAAAGTCTCCCAAAGGAATTTTGTTAATGATAACTGACTCTAATTCTTCTCCGGAGTTTTGAAGACATCTGACTGGAAGGGAACAATAGAAAAGTGTCAGGGAAAGGACTGAGAGGGGGTCAGGAGTGTCAGTGGAGTCAACTGACTTCACATATGGAGAGAGGATAAATGCATGCCTAGTGTTTTAACTGGAAAGAATCAAGTACTTAAAAACTATCCAGTTCCAGTGTTCCCTGGGGCCTGGGGCTTCTTATGCTTATTTGAAAACTGAGACTTCAATGTGAAAGTTCTTTAGACAATGGAAGTCATAAGAAACCATTCTGGTTTGACAGGTTTGTCTTTAAGAAGCCCCACTTGATGGGGTTGGATAGACTTCTGAATAAGAATGCTTTTGTTAAAAGGGATAGATTTCTTCACCTTGATAATTTTAAGAGAATGGAGAAATCTTTGAAGTACTTAGAAGGTAGAAGACACTTGGGACATGGTGGGAAATAGGAAAGCAATCTGTGAAGCACTTCCATGGATTCCTTCTGCACTATTTGAATGAAAAGGGTATTTTGCTTTCCAAATAAGGTTCTAAGACACAGTTCTAAGAAAAATGTTAAATAATTTGCTATTGTCTATTTGTGCATCAAGAATCTAATTCAATTAACTTGGTTTGTGATAGTTGAAACAGTGGGATGCCTGAAATAACATAAAATCACCATATTAAATAAATGTCCCAATCATCTCAATTCATAGTATAGTTTGAGTAATCTATTAATTTTTTATGACCTTGGTGCTGACAGTCCAAGTGTAAGTGATTTAAATTGATTGATTCCCATTTCATCACCCTCTTGTTCCCTATTGGTTCAGTCATTAGTACCTTTTCCAGAAGAATTACCAGAAAAAAGAGAAAGAGATTGAAACCAGATCTAGAAGTAAATGTTTTCCTGTGATGGTTGATAATGAACAAAGCGATTTATATGATGAGGGGTAATCAAACCATCTCAGTTTGCATAGGTCTTGCCTAGTTTTAGCAGCAAAAGTCAGGTATCGTGGGAACCCTCTTAGTTTCAGTCAAACTGGGATTTTTGGTCTTCCTAATTGTATGATCTGTAT